>NC_028639.1:20878110-20956694 GCF_001406875.1 Solanum pennellii
TTTTAGCTTCTTAGAATACTCTTAGTTTAGTAATTTGATCATAGATGTTCTTGTGGTGATGACTTCCAGATTTTGGGGAATAATAGATGTTGAATTTTAGAAGTTATTGAATTGGTTTTTAATTAATGAGTTTAAGTCTTCCGCATTACTTTCTGATGATATTATATTGAAATGTTAGGGTTTAGATTGGTTGGTTCGCTCACATAGGAAGGTAAGTGTGGGTGCCAGTCGCGGCTCGGTTTTGGGTCGTGACAACATTTTAGTTCCTTGCATATGTATATTAAAACCAACTTTGTTATATGTTTGATGAAATAATAAATATTTATGTTTAATAATCTGTTTCCAATCATTTGTTGATGTTATAAAGCATGCCTATAGGATCAATGATTTTTTTAGTATAGTTACACTTAGAAATCATGCTTATTGGAGGTAACTAATAAAACTAATGTTAATTAATTAATTTAAATAAATAAACATTGTTCTAATAATTTAAGCATTTAGTTAGTTAATTAATTTTTAATAACATTATATGTTAGAAACTTTTCAACATTGCTAATTTATTAGAATTCATGTCTATAGGAATTAAATATCTTTGAACGTCTTAAACTGACTCGGCATTATTTTTAGTCCATGATAATCTCTTGCATGTTTAAGAAACAATAATTTGTCAAATTGAAATAGGTACAGTCTTTCTTATAATTTTCTACTCCATTTTTAATTAAATATTTGTAAAATGATTAATTTTCAACCACTTAATAATCATTTTCTTGCATCTACTACTAATTAAATCTAGCTCATAAATAAATATGCATTTTATAAATTGCCTGTAACTTGAAATAAGTTTTCTGCATTAATAATCTCCTATTGCTTCATTACAAAGTTATTGTCTACATTAATGTTTTATCAGTTTTTAAATAAAATTTTATGATATAATCATTTGGTTTTGCTAAAGTCAGTGTTCAATCCTTTTTCAAACTTTGGGTTAGACATGCCATGCTTTTAAAACTATACAATAAGCACTATGTAGTAACCAATAGTTAGAAGGAAAGTGAAGGGAATTACGAGGTCTAATTCCAACTTTTAAATTAAGCTAACGTGTCGTCGGGAATACCATCTACCAATGATTTTCAAAAGGGAATATGTGTATTTATATGTAAATATTTATGTGCTTATGTTTAAACTAAATTTTTTCAATCTTATACAAAATATAAATTATTATTAATTTTATCTAAGACCAACATCAAATAAAACTTATTTCTATGGTGAAGGAGCGCGATTAACAATATTGTGATATCATCTCTATAAAGAAATAAAAACTTTTCTAAAAAAGGGTTTAGTGTTTAGGTTAGGGTTAAAGTTAGGGTTATGGTGTAGGTTTTTTAGGTTTTAGGGTTTAGGGTTTAGCATTTGAGGTTTACTATCTATGGTTTAGTGTTTCATTTTTGGGTTTTGGTATTTTGGGCTTGGGGTTTTGACTTTATGGTTTAGGGTTAGAGGTAAGATTAAGGTTAGGTTTAGGTTAGGGTTAAGTTTTAGGGTTTTTTTAGGTATTAAGTTTTAGGGTTTAGGATTTGAGGTTTAATATCAATGGTTTAGTGTTTAAGTTTGATTTTTTGTATTTTGGGCTTGAGGTTTAGGGTTTAGGGTTTAATGGTTTGGGTTAGGGTACGGGAGGGTTTACGTTATTTTTAGGGTTTAGGGTTTGGGGTTTAGGGTTTGATGTTTAATATATAAAGTTTAGTGTTTCATGTTTGGGTTTCAGTAATTTTGTCTTAGGGTTTAGGATTTAGGGTTTAGTGTTAGTGTTAGGGTTTAGTTTTTATTAGGTTTCAGGGTATGGGATTTAGGATTTCAGGTTTTATATTTATGGTTTAGTGCTTCATGTTGGGGTTTTTATATTTTGGGCTTGGGGTTTAGGGTTAGGGTTAGGGTTAAGATTAGGGTTTAGGTTTAGGTTTAGTTTTTTTTTTGTTTTAAGGTTTTGGTTAAGGATTTGAGTTGTAATATCTATGGTTTAGTGTTTAATTTTAAAGTTTTGGTATTTTAGGCTTTGGGTTTAGGTTTTATGATTTAGGATTAGGGTTTGGGATAGGGTTACGGTTAGGGATAGGGTTAGTAACAGGGTTAGGTTTAGGGTTTAGGTTTTTTTAAAGGTTTTATGTCTTGGGGTTTAGGATTTGTTGTTAAAAATATATGGTTTAGGTTTCAATGTTTGAGTTTTTGTATTTTGGGCTTGGGGTTTCAGCTTTATTGTTTAGTCTTAGGGTAAGGTTAGGGTTAGGGTTTAGGAGTTTTTAGGTTTTAGGTTTTGTGTTGTAGGATTTGAGATTTAAAATCATGGTTTAGTTTTTAATGTTAGGGTTTTTGTATTTTCAACTTACAGTTTAGGGTTTAGGGTTAGGTTAGGGTTAGGGGTTAGGTTGTAGGTCTTTTTTAGGTTTTAGGGTTTAGCAATTGAGGTTTAAAATCTATAGTTTAGTGTTTTATGTTTGGGTTTTGTATTTTGGGTTTGGGATTTATGGTTTACGATTTATGGTTAGGATTAGGGTTATTGTTTGGGTTAAAGATATGGTTTAGGTTTTTTAAGGTTTTAGGTTTTGGGGTTGAGGATTTGATGTTTAAATTCTATGGCTTAGTGTTTAATGTTTGGATTTTAGGGTTAGGGTTAGGGTATGGGTGTAATACCTCTAAAATGACATGGGTTTACTAGAGCCTAATGCTTGTGTCTTGATGGTTTGAAGTCCTAAAATGAGTTAAAATGAGGTTAGGAGGCAGTGTCCAATGTTTTATGAAGATTGGAGGTCAAACGCCCAAGAACGTCCAAGACGTTCGAAAGGTTTGCCTTGAACCGACCTTGTTTTCCTTAGTGTGTTTCTTCGAGTTTTACATGTTCATTTTGGATGAATTGATGTGAGAAGTCTTAAACTCGTATAATAAATATTTGGGTTTAAAACGTCCGGGAAAAAATCCCCAAGGACCAACCAAGGGTCCTTGAGGAAGGACCCATCATTTGAGCCAAAAGTTGTCAAACCAGCCCATCCTACCGAAGGATGTCAACACAAAGTAGGCTGGTCGATGTCACGTAGGTGAGGGGCGTAGGCTGAAACTTAGGAGTGGGAGGTTTCCATCCATTTGGACCAGCCTTTGACCCAAGAAACGAAACAACAGGATGGTCCGTTGGTTAGGTGATGGTCCGTAGGTGAGGCAGGCATCGATGGGCCTACAATTTTAGAGGTTCATTTATAATGAAGGGGTGAAGTGATAATTTAACCCCACATCTAAATAACTAAATGGGAGGTTTACTAAGGATATTTTTGTTATTATAAATAGTTTTAAATGTCCTAAATACCTAGATGAATTCATTATTCTAAATAAAAACCCAAGTTCTCTATGAAATTCTCTAGAACTCAGTTGGAGCCAAAACTCAAGATAGACATTGTATTGAAGATTTATTTGGTGATTCATCATAAATTCATAATCAAATTAATGGTCTAGAATTACTTAAGGTATGTCCTCCATCCTTGAATCTCTTTTCTTCAAGGAGCTAATCTACAAAGTGATTTATAAAGACTTTCAAAGATGAACTTGTCCAATTTTGTAATCTATCCATGGGTTCTTGCATTAAAGGTTTTGAATCATTGTATATTTATTGGATTGTTTTTAATTAGTTGATTTTAACTCAAAATACTATATGAACCCATATAATTCATGTAACCCTAGACTTGACTACTTTATGGGTAAATTGATTATGTCTTAATGCTATTGAATTATTAAAGAATCATGCAAGAATTGTTAGTTGGCTGCCCTAAATTCATAAATTCATGTTGAATTATCTTTTATTCATTATGTATTGTTATTATTGGGTTGATTTGTAAACTATGACCGTTGGTAAGGGCCTTGGTATATTATGTTGGATGAATTAGCTATGGATTGAAGTTGTGAGGTTGGATCAATGGTATGTTGACCTGACTTTCTCGATATTATGTAGTCTAGTTCTTAGATGATGATGATGCTTCGTATGATCCACTTATGGTGGCGGTGCTTATGTGCTTTACTTGTGACAACCCTAAAATGGCTATGCTAAGTAATGCTTAATGTATGTAGAACGCCTACAATTAGATCAAGTTCACACGGATTGATGCGCGTAGAACCAGATCAATGAACCCTTGCAACTGCCAAGCCAACCAACTTGGTGAGTTAAGCTAGGAAAGGTTGGGTCCAGCCATGTAGGGCACCCGAATATGAAGATCTACCCGGATGAGTCTTAACCGGACTTAAAAAGGGGTAATCTTAAGTTTGGAGGGTCTAGGGGTAAAATGGTCTTTTTCTTGGCTAAGGGTAAAATTGTAATTAACCTAAATATTAAAATAATTGAATAATTAATATGGTTGAGGGGCAATTTGGATAGAAAGTACCGAAATTGACCCATTGAGCAAAATCTCCTCCATCCGGGCTCGAGCCTTGGTGGGAGCAATGATTTGATTTGATTTATTTTATATAGTGTATTAATTTAATTAATTAATATATAATTGCTTATTTAAGAAATATAAAAAAATCAGACTTTATTTATTAATTTAAGATAAATCCTAATTTTACTAAGTCTCTCCCTAATCTCCTAATCCTAAGTTAACACTCTTACACATTTCTTACCACTTCTCTCTCACTCATGATTTGCCTTCAACAAGAGAACAAGAGCAGAAATTCAAATACAAATGTTCCTCAAGAACTTTAAAGCTAAAACTCAAAAGCAAAACAAGCTTAAAAAGAAAGGCAAAAATCATTTTCTCGATGAATTTTTCTTGTGGTTTGATGGTGAGACGTTAGCTTAGTGGGGTAATAGGCAGCACGTTCAATCACTTTTGAACGAATTCAGGTATGAGTTTTCTTTTCTCTTGGTCCCTTTTCCAAAATACCCTTAAAGTTAAGTTTAATCGCAATTGAAAAACTAAGGTTGTCCCCGTTGCATGACCCTGTTATTAGATCCTTTGAAAGATTCAAATCATGTGTTGGTATGTCTTCTGATAGATAATTTTAGGTCTTGCTGTGATTATGTGTTGAATATGTATTTGGAAATTATGTAAGGAATGAAAGATGTATTCCGGAAAAGTGTATTAAGTTACCTGTTTGAGCATCTGTGTGCTGTAAATTAACTATGTTGTTGCCTAAAATTTGTATGTTAAAAATGTTGTGTTTCAAGTGTATGAAAATGTTAAAAGTGTTATGTTCATATAAGGATAATGTTGCTGATTAAATGTCACTCGAAATACTCCAAGAATCAACATAAAAACTTGAGAGAAAGATGGATTGAAAGAGACCAAATTTCCAACTTGCTAGAAATTGTTGGTCTCAGCCTAAAATTGGAAAAATGAGCTATGTTTTAAATATTTTTTTAAATATGAGGTTGTTGGGTATTGAACCCAAGACCTCACCAAAGGCAAATTACATAAAAATTTCATTAGAAAAACGAAAAGAAAATTAAATGTGGTGAGTGGAGATTGAACCCACAACCTCTTGAATAGATGAGAGAGTTAGGAGAAAAATAAAGGAGAAAATAAAATGAGGTGAGTGGGGATTGAACCCACAACCTCTTTGATATGTGAGGAAGTTAAGAGAAAACATAAGAGAAAAGTAATGAGCTTGTGGGGGATTGATCATACAATTTCCTTGTCATAAACGAGAAAGAGAAGAGGGAAAAGAATGAAAATGATATGGGGGTGATGGGGATCGAACTATGATTCCCCAAATCTGAAAAATGCAATTATCAAGTTTAACATAAGATTAAGTGTTGCTCAAGGCATTCGAAATTGGTTTCCCTTGCCAAATTCCATATTGACACATAAGTCTTACGTGATTAAATAATTAATGAATGATGCCTATAGGAATCTAATTGAGGCCTTGGCATACTTACAATATACATAGGTCTTGTACCACATAATCTTGTGCGATATGAATACTTAAAATGAACTATGAATGAAGCCTCATGGATTGTGTGTGTGGACTCATAAGTCCAGCATACGTTTATAATGTAAGTGAACCTAAGATGTTATGTGATGAATGATGAGACCCAGAAGGGTTAAGTAAGAGTGTGAAACACACTAAAAGACCAAGTGCAGTGGCATATGATGAAATGAACATTCACGTAAAAAAAGGGGTCAGTAATTATGAAGGGAATGTGTGCTAAGACAAATGAATGTGGTGACAACATGAAAAGAGGCTAATCTGAAATATGAGAGTAATCTCAAATGAACCTATGTAAATGTTACCAAAACGTACTGACCTGTGAGAGTGTAAGGTTAATGAAGAGACTAGTCTCTATGAACACTCTAATGAAAGTATTAAAGTTAATACATACTTAATACTAATGATGAGCTGAGAAATCATCTAATGAGCAATGATGCACTCATGCTAGAAGCAAGCTTCTATGATGTATGAGATGAATGTAATGGAACTTTATACTATGCACCGCTAGGCTAGATATGAGTGTTGATTCCTTCTTTCGGGAAGGCAGAGGTTTGTGTAAATATCATGAAATGAGACAGTCCGTCCAAACTGGTATGGGTCTCCTTATATCTCCTAGTCTTTGAACCTATGCAGCCAACATAAGGATGTAAAAGCGTTCAATCCCCTATATAAGCTAGCATGTTTTTGGTTTCACTTTGGCCGATGATTCCACCTCTTTTCGGTATGGGGAAGACACGGGATTTCATGGATCTCACATGATATATGTCGGTTAAAGTTAAAGTTCCCAAAGAAAGAATGAGGCTAGCCTCAGGTAATGCACCCAATGAAATGAACAATACCAAAGGTGTTTGGTTAGGATAATCAAAAGGTGAACTAGACTTATGTAATGAAACTAGTTCATTCTTACTCATTGCACAGTGAACGTAATGAGATTCTTAAACTACATCTTAGGTATAGCAGGTGTTTACACTAGCCTATGAATGAAATGAAATAAAGTGCGTATGAATGAATGAAGTAGACTCTTTGTTTGCTATAGAAGGCTCCCTAGTTGAGAACCCATATATTGAGCCCTCATTTTGGGAAGTCCTAATGTTAAGTCCATAATTCCAAGGTCTCATGGCATTTGAACGAACCAAATGAAATATGATATGTGGTATATGCAATATGTTATGTGCTATATGCAATATGTTATGTGATGTGTGCAATATGATACGTATGATGATGCATGTTACTCTCAAGGCATGACTTTCGTAATCGGATTCTGGAAAGTCCTTTGACTTGACTTTCTATAACTCATATCGTTAGGAGAGAGATTTTCTAAATCATGCATGTTTGTGGTTTGTGCTTACATATACCCATTCTTAGTACAAGTGTGTACTAATTCCATACAGTTATCAACATTTAGGTGCAGGTGCAGCTGGACGTTTGAGCTCACGAGTCGACGCAAAATTTATCCAGACGTGGAGCTTTCATCCAGATTTGGTAGGCCCTCATGATTTTGAGGATGCTTGATGGTGTATTCTAGCGTAGACATAGGCATGAGCAACTAGAGTATGTTCCACTAGCGTTTCTTTCGTATTTACTTTCAGGCATTGTATACGTGCCATTTTTGCAACTCTATATTTATGATTATATCTTTCATTTGATTATCTTGATTTAGATGGTTGTTGTGAACGCTTATGAGTTTACGTAAATAGTATTATGTGAGATCAATGTTTTCCAATATAAAGTTTAACTTAACAAAAGTTCAAATTTTCCGCTAAAATTAACCTAGATGAAGTAATGATGATGTATGTAGGCTTGTCTGCGACCTCTGAGAGGTCAACAATGTCGGTCTCGTGTGGGGTCTAGATTTTGGTCGTGACAAAGTTGGTATCAGAGCGTTAGGTTAAATTCCGAGGGTAATAAGTTCACATAATCCACATTGAGTAGTTTCTAAGTCATGGTAGTGAAGTGCACCACTATCCTGAATTTGAGACTGCATGATGCAAAGGAAAATCCCCTTCTTCTGATCTTATCATGCCTTCTCAAATGACTAATTACTTGGTGTTATGAGCGTACCTGACATCAATTCTTATCTTTTTCAAAAAATGAACACAAGAAGGGATGCTGGTCTTGCGAGAGCAGAAGCAGCTGCTTGGGGCAATCAAGTTCCACCCCAGGCTACAACTATAGGTATGTCCATGCAAGTTAACCCAGCTGGGTTGACTGATGTGGAGGTGCGGACCTTATTGGCATAGATGTCTCAAACCATCATTGTGAAGGACCAGTCTATGATGGCCCAGGCTAACAGGCAGGAGGTTCAGCGGGAGAATCCACGAGCACGTAGCATGGTAGAAAATCTATGGGACTTCAGGAGGATGAATCCTCTGATTTTCACTTGGTCCAAGACTTGAGAGGATCTACATGTGTTTATTGATGAGGTGTAGAAGATTTTGGTGACCATGGGGCCACAGATACTGAGAAGGCTTAACTGGGTTCCTACCAGCTCAAGTATGTTGCGCAGTCCTGGTGCAAGATGTGGCAGGATAGCCGAGCTTTGGGCGGAGGTCTGATCATATGGGAGCAGTTTAAGATAGCTTTTCTGGAGAGGTTCTTCCCCATAGAGATGAAAGAGGCTACGGTTTAGGAATTCATTAATCATAAGTAGGGCTCGACGACTTTCAGGGAGTATTTGCTGAAATTCGTTAAATTATCCAGGTAAGCAATGTCACTTGTGTCGAACAACAGGGATGAGATAAGCAGGTTCCTTACAGGGATCTTAGAGGATTTGGAGGAGGAGTGTTGGGCTGCGATGCTTCATGATAGCATGGACTTGTCTAGGGTGATGGTGCATGTCCAGCAGGTCGAGGACAACAGGAAGAAGAGGAAGGTCTGTGAGGTCAAGAGGCCTAACCCTTCTTACAAGACAGGTTCCAGAAGAGGTGGTGGCTGGAGCACTTATGGAGTTCGTGATCACCCCAGATTTAAGAAGAGGCATCAGAGTTCAGGGAACTCTAACCCTCAGAGGAGTGCAACACCCAGAGGAGGTAGACCCGAGCCAAAGAAGGTCAATGGAGGTGATGTGCAGCGTCCTAGAAAGGAATGTTGGAAGTGTGGCTGTATGCACAGTGGAAAGTGCAGACTAGGCATAAATGCCTGTTTCGGCTGTGGAAAGAGCGGACACATGGTCAGGGACTGTCCACAGAATAGGGGTCAGGCTGGAGGTAATGCGCAGACTAGGCCTAATTCCCAGAATGGTACTGCAACTGAGCCTCCTATGAGGAAAAGATTCTATGCCTTGAAGGGCAGGGAGGAGCAGGAGAAGTCTACGGATATGGTCACATATATGCTGCAAGTTTTCTCAACCTCTGTTTATTTTTTACTTGGTCCAGGGTCTACGCTTTCTTTTTTGACTCCCTTGGTTGCTCTTACTTTTTTAACACTACTTGAGGTTTTCCATGATTCTATTGTAGTTAATACTCCCTTGGGAGAAACTGTGAGAGCTTATAGGGTTCATAAAGACTGCCCAATTATTGTATGTGGTAAGACCATGTGTGCACACCTTGTTGAGTTACCCATGAATGACTTCGATGTTATACTTTGTATGGACTGGCTCCATAAATTTTATGCTTTCATGGATTGTCATAGTAGGGTTTTGAGATTCCGTTTCCCTAATGAATCAGAGCTGGTCTAGGAGGGGTACGATTCAAGTCGTTCAAGTTTCTTTATTTCAAACCTAAAATCTAATAAAATGATGTCCAAGGGATTGTTATGTCATCTTGTTAGTGTCAATGATCTAGATCATGACATTTCTTTACATAGACTCTGTGCCTGTAGTGAATGAGTTCAAAGATGTTTTTCCCGATGATTTTCCTAGAGTTCCTCCCCCTCGAGAGATTGATTTTCGTATCGTCCTAGATCCCGATGCCAAACCAATTTAAATTCCTCCCTACATGATGGCTCTAGCTGAACTCAAAGAGTTGAAATTGCAGTTAAAAGATCTCACAAATAAGGGCTTCATACAGCCGAGCATATCCCCTTGGGGCGCTCCAGTGCTATTTGTTAAAAAGGAGGATGGAACCCTTAGGATGTGTAACGATTATCGGCAGCTCAACAAAGTCACTATAAAGGATAGGTATCCACTTCCCAGAATAGATGACTTATTCGATCAACTCCAAGGGTCTAGTTTCTTCTCGAACATTGATCTTCGTTCCGGGTATCATCAGCTTAGGATTAGGGATGGAGATATCCCAAAGACAGCCTTTCGTACCCGTTTTTGTCATTATGAGTTCTTAGTCATGTCATTTAGTCTCACTAATGCACCAGCTACATCTATGGACCTCATGAACCGTGTCATCCGTGAATACCTTGATTGTTTTGTCATACTATTCATTGATGACATCCTCATCTACTCTAAGACCAAGGAAGAGCATGAACAATGTTTGAGACTAACCTTGCAGGTACATAGACAACATCAGTTGTATGCCAAATTCAGCAAGTGTGAATTCTTGCTTGGATCAGTGACCTTCCTGGGTCATGTTGTGTCCGATCAAGTTGTGGAGGTGGACCCCAGGAAGACTGAGGTACTTAAGAGTTGTCCAAGTTCGAATGGGCGAAGACTTGTGAAAAGAGTTTCCAGGAGCTCAAGTACAGACTCACTTAAGCCCAGTGCTTACGTTACCTAAATGCGGTGAGAATTACACTTTTTATTGTGACACATCGAGGGTTAGTTTGGGTTGTGCTCTTATGTAGGGTGGTAAGGTGATAACCGATGTGTCCAGACAGCTCAAGGTTCGTGAGAAGAATTATCCCACTCATGACCTGGAGTTGGTAGCTGGTGTTTGCATTAAATTTGTGGAGGCATTACTTGTACGGAGTGCATGTGGATGTGTTTCAGTACGTGTTCACACAGAGGGAGTTGAATCTACGTCAGCGGAGATGGTTGGAGCTTTTGAAGCACTATGACATGAGTATCCACTACCTTCACGGAAAAGCAAATGTTGTAGCGGATGCTTTGAGAAGGTTGAGCATGGGAAGTACAGCCCACATTGATGATGGGAAGAAAGATTTAGTAAAGGATGTACATAGACTAGCCAGATTAGGTGTGCGGTTGATGGATTCTACTAGCAAGGGTGTTTCAGTTCATCCTAGTTCTAAATCATCCTTGGTAGTTGAAGTTAAGAAGGGTCAACCTCTTGATCTTGTTTTGATGGAGTTGAAGGACTCAATGCTGATAAATATGAATGAGTCCTTTGCTTTGGGAGGTGACGGCATACTTAGGTACCAGGATGTGTACTAGATGTGGATTATTAGGCGACCAAGATTGTTGAACAAGCCCATGGTTCAAGGTATTCGATACATCCAGGTTCCATAAAGATGTATCATAACCTCAAGCAGATCTATTGGTGGAATGACATGAAGAAGGACATTTCTGAGTATGTGGCCAAGTGTCCTAATTGTCAGCAGGTTAAGGCGGAGCACCTTAAGCATGGTGGTCTCACTCAGATGATTGAGGTTCTGACTTTGAAGTGAGAGGACATTAAGATTGACTTTGTTGTTGGTCTTCCGAGGACTACGAGACAAGATGACTCCATATAGATTATTGTGGACAGGATGACTAAGTCTGCCAACTTTATCCCTGTGAAGTCTACATACAGAGCCAAGGATTATGCGAGACTCTACAGTGATGAGATTGTGAGGTTGTGTGGGGTTCCTTTGTCTATCATTTAAGATAGAGGAGCTTAGTTCACTTCACATTTCTTGACATCCTTCCAGAAGAGCTTGGGCACGCAGATAAAGCTTAGTACTGCCTTTCATACTCACACAGTTGGGCAGGCAGCACGCACCATTCATACATTGGAGGACATGTTGAGAGCGTGTGTGATTGACTTCAGAGGTTGTTAGGATGACCAGCTGCCTTTGATAGAGTTCTTGTATAATAATTGTTGTCACTCCAGCATTGGGATGGCACCGTTTGAGGCACTCTATGGTAGAATGTGTAGGTCTCCAGTTTGGTGGTTTGAGGTTGGAGAGTCATCCATTTTGGGTAAAGATATCATTCATGAGTCCTTAGAGAAGGACAGGGTTATTAGGGACAGATTGAATACTGCTTGGAATCGGCAAAAGTCTTATGCAGACAACAGAAAACGGCCCTTAGAGATTGATGTTAGTGACCAGGTCTATATGAAGATATCACCGATGAAGCGGGTTATGAGGTTTGGCAGGAAGGGGAAGTTTAGTCAGAGGTACGTTGGGCCATATGAGATCCTATAGCGTGTGGGTGAGGTAGCCTATGAGTTGGCAATCCCTGTGGAGCTAGCTTCTGTTCATCCATTCTTTCGTGTATTTATGTTAAAGAAGTGTCTTGATGATACCGCATCCATTCTACGTGTTGAAGGTTTGGGGGTTGATGAAGACTTGTCCTATGAGGAGGTACCTGTTGAGATTCTAGACAGACAAATCAAGCGGCTGAAGAACATAGAGATTGCCACAGTGAAAGTATTGTGGACGAATCATCTTGTTGAGGGTTCTACGTGGGAGGCTGAGGCCGATATGAGATCCCTCTACCCTCATCTTTTCAGCTATTGAGGTTAGACTATCTACTCGTAAGTCTAAGTTTCCGTATCTCCTGTATTCCTTGTTGTTATTGGTTAATCGTGAATAATACCTATGATATGATATGGCTGTCATTGTGCTAGATTATTAGAAGAATCATTCGGAGACGAATGTTCCTAAGGGGGGATAATGTAACAACCCTAAAATGGCTATGCTAAGTAATGCTTAATATATGTAGAATGCCTACAAATAGACTAGGTTCACACGGACTGATGCATGTAGAACAAGACCTATGAACCCTTGCAAAACACAAGCCAACAAACTTGGTGAGTTACTTGAGCTAGAAAGGGTTGGGTCCACACATGTAGGGTGCCCGAATATGAATATCTACCCAGATGAGTCTTAACAGGACTTAAAAAAGGGTAACCTTAAGTTATGAGAGTCTAGAGGTAAAATGGTCTTTTTCTAGGATAAGGGTAAAATTGTAAATACCCTAAATATTTAATTAATTAAATAATAAATATGATGGAGGGAAATTTGGGTAGACAGGGGCCGAAATTTACCCTTTGAGCGAAACCTTGCTCCACCCGGGTTGTAGCATTGGTGAGAGCAATGATTTAATTTGATTTATTTTATCTAGTGGATTAGTTTAATTTAATTATTATTTAATTGATGATTTTAGAAAAATAAAAATATTCAGATTTTATTTATTAATTAGTGATAAATCCTAATTTGACTAAGGCTCTCCCTTAAGTCTGTATAACCATAACTAATCCTTTGAACCGTCCTAGGTTAGGTACTAGGTTGTTTTTTTCTTGTTTTAACCGAAATCTTGATATTCCTTTGTGATTTCGATTTTACCCCTTTAAATTAATTAATTAAATTGCTAAATTATTAATTAAGTAGCCTAGGATAATTACTAAAGTACCCTTAGGATCTTAAATAACTCTTTGGACCAGACTAAGTTAGTACTAGGTTTGTCTTAACCAAAATCTGAAAATTTCCTTTTTATTTTCGGTTTTAGCCCTTATATCATAACTAATTAAATTAATTAATTAGGTAATATATGGGAATTAATAAAGTACCCCTATGTTATTAGGACCATAACTAACCTTTTGGACCATCCTAGGTTAGGTACTAGGTTGTCCCTTTAACTAGTTCTAGGTTAGTGTCAACCCGGTTTTGGTCCTAGGTTGTCGGGTGCACTAATGGGTCCAATTAGGTTAGTACTAGTTTATTTAGGTCAGTAGGTTAGAGTCTAGAATTGGTAGGGAGGTTAGGGCCCACATGGAGTGGGCCCTTGTGCATGTTTTTCCCCCTAACTACCCTAACCGAATTGGGTTAGGGTGGTCCCCTCCTTTGGCAACTTCTTCACATGTCTTTCACATGTGCTTGCACATGGGTTGGTTGAACTTTCCTAACTAACTATTATTTATGGTTCATTTGGGAATGTTTACTTATTGTCCCAAGGATCCTTACTATGTCCTTGGGCACTGTTTAATCTACATGATCCTTTTAAATGGTCATGTGTTATGTACTAGGCTTCACACTTGGATGCCTAGTAGTTCATGTGATTTGTATAGACGACTTTTTAATTAGCTTAGGTTCTTCATTTCAGGTACATTCATACCTAATTTTCTAATGGTTATTGGGATGCCTATTTACCAGTGATACACATTCTTAAGAACCTATTGGGCTTTTCATTAAATGTATCATTTTCCGGATTGTTACATAATCCCCCCTTAGAAACATTCGTCACCGAATGACAATTACACATCATTTAAACAAAGAGGTGACTTTCGAAAGTTACTTCGTCATACTTAAACGTATATTTTTTGTGAATATCTTGTTAACACTTATTTGGATGATGCATACATTTCCAGCTTGTTTGAAGCTTCATATTTGAGATTGAGGAATTTCCTTCTCAATCACACTTAACTTAATGCACATCACAAATCATGCAACACAGAAAACATGCCTATGCTACACAAAAACAGCAACATAAAATCCAACATAACTTTATTTTAACTCACATAGTGCTATTATAAGACATAGAATTAGGGACTTACCACATCAAATCCACTAATGATCTTAAACATAGAGTTTCTTAACATAAACCTGACTTAGGAAGAGTATATCTAACCACATACATAACTTCTTATTGGCCTTAAGATTTGAACCTAATGAAGCCCAACTTAATTTCAAATGGACTTGCCACTATGCCATCTATTTCTCTACATACCTCTTCGGCCTTAACAACCACTTCTCACCACACGTCTTTCATCCAAATTTGGAATTTCCATTATGGCCCCTTCCAGGGAGGGCCAGATCTTGAGCATGGCTCCAAAGACCACATGTCCATCCTAATTCTGGTGTGTATTCTTCTACGCTTTCACACAATAAGGAAGTTAGATACTTATAATGACATAAAGTGTCAAAGATCTAGATAGCACGATAAAGAGTAGAAAAAAGGAGAATTTCCTATCATCGCATAGTCTTTAAGTGATGATTGTGACTGCTTCAAACCTATAAGTTAGAAACAGCGTAACGTGGTTGTGTTCAGCTTTGGATCCTAGGTAATTTAACCTCATGCTCTGATACAAAGTTTGTCACGACCCGAATTCTGGAATTCGTATCGCAACCGGCATCATTGAGCTCTCAGAGGTCGCAGACAAGCCTCATCTTGCATTCATCACATTCAAATGGTTAATTTTAGCGAAAAATTTAAAACTTTTAAAGGTATGAAGTATACTAGACTTCATATAGTTATTTAATGAATTCATCATATACTAAGGTAAACATAAATGTAATAACCATCTATCATATGAATCAATTAGAAATATAATAAGACTATATCATATATATGTTTGACGACCACGACCTTATTACAAAAGCTTTGAAGTGAAAGTACGAAAGAAACGCTAGGGAAAACATCCACTAGCTTTGTCTAAACCTAAGTCTACACTAAAATAACAGCATCCTCGACATCAAGTGTACCTATTAAATGGTCTAGAGACGCTGATGTCCAAACCGTTGGAAGAGTTGTCAATATTTCCCTTAACTTGCATCAATAAAATAGTAGATAGTAGGGGTTATTACACCACTTGTACTAAGTATGGGTGTATGCACACATACACATAAGGTTATGCATGATCAAAGAAAGTTCTTCCTAAGCAACATGCAATTTCTTAAAAGCCTAGTAACTAGACTTTCCTAAATCTTTTGTTTTGTATTGTGGTATGAATATGATTTATTTTAATGCATTAAAAGAACACAACACATTTTCTATATGATTACAAAACATTAGTATCATCAACTTAATTTTAGAACAACTCGGGCGAAATTTGAGATTTTTGATCCTTTAAGGCCTAGAGCTCCTTTTTGTACACTTAGATTATTTATAAGACTTTTTCTTCTTCTTGGTGTGTAGTTCAATAATTCTTTTGGTCCTATGTTTTACTTACAAGTGAAATGATTCATTGTAGTCGCATACCCACAATGAATCGATGTAAGTAATCCAAGGAATAAGGAATGATTTCCCTACCTTATCATGAGTCATTCTTTACACTATATATTCATTACCTTTCATAAACAATTCTCTATTGATCATGCCATTGATTTCATTACTTTTATGTTTTATATATTATACATTTCATATAGACGAGAATTTGGAATCGATGATGTAGCATTAAAACATCTCAAGTGAGGGCCCAACATATAGGACCTCAACCCGAGGGCCTTCTTTAGCAAACATAGAGTCTGCTTCATTCCTTCATTCGTACATCACATCATTCATTTCATTCATTCGTAGGCTGATGTAAACACCATCTATACCTAGGATGAAGTTTAAGACTCTCATTGGGATCATGAGGTTCAATGACCAAGATTGACCTAATGTCATTACTTTAATATGATTTGACCTCCTGATTGTCTTGCACAAACACCTTCAGCACCGTTTATTTCAGTATCTTTCATACTCTGAGGATGACCTCATTCTTTCTTTGGGAAATTTAACCTTATCCTACATAGATCATGTGAGCATCATGAAATCCAGTGCCTTCCCCACACCGAAAAGAGGTGGAATCACTGGCAAAAGTGACCCGAACATTCTAGCCTATATAAGGAGTTGAAGCCTACTAGATCCCTATCTTAGCAGTATACGTTCAAAGACTAGGAGATATAACGAGAACCATACACGGTAATCCGGATAGTCTAATCTCATGAGAGTTACGTGAACCTTCACCATTCCCGAAGGAAGGCATCACCGCTCCTAGCTAGCCTATCGGTGCTCATTATAAAATTCCATTACATTCAACACATACATCATGGAAGTTGGATTCTAGCATGAGGGAATCATTGCTCATTAGATGATTTCTCATCTCATCAATAGTATTAAGTGTGAATTGTCCTTACACTTACATATAGAGTATGATTGAGACTTGTCTCTTGATATTCAACACTCTCTTAGGTTAGTACTTTTAGTGACCTTTACTTAGGCTTTGTTGGGACTTGTCTCACCATTCGTCTTAACCTCTTATCATGATTTCACCATTTTCATTAGCATCATAGATTAACATAATTACTCACCTCATTATGTGAATGTTCATTTGTTCTTTATCTTTTAGTATTGACTCAAGCATTATGGAGGCTTGCTTCTAGATTGAGATTTACTTACTCTATTGATGACTGGTCATCCTTACTTTACATTTATTTAATATGAATTTTCCTTACATATTATCCTTTGGTGTTAATGAGACTGGCTCACACATTCTAACACCTTCGTACGTGAGAATTCATTTAAAATAGTAGCTTAGGTGTAAGTGAGACTTGTCTCACTTCGTTTAACACCCCATTCTGGTCACTTACTTACTTTAGACCCCTTTAATTATGTTATAACTCACGTTTATTATTAATTTAGTGTAGTAGATTCATATAGTCATTTATGGATGATGAGCACTTCATTCAATGAGTTTCATGAGTTCATATGTCATTCTTTTAGAGCATTTTGGGAGTTGTCCCAATGAGTGGCATGCCCTTGGCTATGGATTCATTGAATGACTTTAGAAGTACTTATAATATATTTTATACTCTTACTAGACAAGATTGACATATGATTAGTATTGGCATAAACATTTGGGTATAGATTACATACCATCTTTTTTGGCATAGGCCAATTTTACATTCTTTAATGCTTGGTTGGATATGTATATTATTCATTAGCAAATATTTTGATTATTTATTAAAATAATATTGCCATTTGCATGCATCCCTTTTTGACAATGTATTGTTAGCCATTTTATTGGCATAAGCCACACAATCACTCAAATTATGATTTCATGGAGAACTTTTTATCCAACCTTATAACATAAATTTAGGCATAGCATTTTTAGACATTTTGAACAGCATAATATGATCATTTAATTACCACAACATCATCAACAAGTTACATTTATAGTAGGTATACACAACAAACCGTAATCATCTTTATACATAACAGTTTCTCTTAGGGAGTTCGGCTACAACATAAGGATTTGGCCAAGGCTGAGCATCTGCCTTGGACTGTTGGATTCGAACCACACCTTTCTCATATTAACCTAACTTATTTGGAAACTGAAGCCTTCCTACCTTGTTTCTACAGTCTATTATAGCATAACACTTATGAAGCAAATCCATGTCTATGCCATATTTATGAGTTTGTATGCAACCAACTTAACCTTCTCCTCCTCATCAATTCTCATAGCAGTCTTCTAGACATTACCATGCATTCAATTATATGAGAACAACCACAACACAACACGTCTTTCATTCACATTGGGCATTTCCATTATGGCCCCTTCTTGGGAAGGCTAGATCTTGAGCCTTGCGCCTTAGACCACTTGGCCATCATAATTCTTGTGTGTATTATTCTGTTATCAAAAAATAAATAAGTTAGATACTTATAATGAGAGAAAGTGTCAAAGCTCTAGGTAGCACGATAAAGAGTAGAAGAAAGGAGAATTTCCTATCATCGTGTAGTCTTTAAGTAATGATTGTGGCGCGCTTCACAGCCATAAGTTAGAAACAACGCAACGTGGTTGTGTTGAGCGTTAGATTCTAGGTAATTTAACCTCATGCTCTTATACCAAGTTTGTCACGACCCGGATTACATAATCTGAATCGCAACCGGCGTCGTTGACCTCTCAGAGGTCGCAAACAAGCCTCATCTTTCATTCATCACATTCAAATGGTTAATTTAAGCAAAAAATTTAAAACTTTTAAATGTATGAAGTATACATAGACTTCATATATATATTTCATGAATTCATCATATACTAAGCTCATAATAAATTTAACCACCATCTATCATAAGAATCAATTCAAAACATAATAAGAATATATCATAAATATGTCTTCCAATAACGACCTTATTGCAAAAGCTTTGAAATGGAAGTACGAAAGATACACTAGGGACAACATCCATTAGCTTTGTCCAAAATTAAGGCTAGACTTAAACTGTAGCATCCTCGAAATCAAGAGGACCTACCAAATGGTCTGGAGAAATGCTGAAGTCCGAACTGTTGCAAGAGTCGTCAATCTGTCCCTTAACCTGCATCTATAAAATAGTAAATAGTATGGGTTAGTACAGCACCTGTACTATTTATGGGTGTATGCACACATACACATAAAGCTATGCACGATCGAAGAAAGTTCTACCTAAACAAAATGCTATTTCTGGAAAGCCTAGTCACTAGACTTTCCTAAATCGTTTCTTGTAAATTGTGGCATGAATATGATGTATTTTAATGCATTAAAAGAACACAGATGATTTTCTATATGATTACAAAACATTAGAATCATCAAAATAATTTTAGAACAACTCTGGTGAAAATTTGAGATTTTTGATCCTCTAGGCCGAGAGCTCCTCTTTGTACACTTAGAATATTTTTCAGTCTTTTTCTTCTTGTTTTTGTGTAGTAATAATTATTTTCGTCCTATGTTTTACTTACAAGTACAATTATTCATTGTAGTCCCATACCCACAATGAATCGATGTTAGTAATCAAAGTACTAAGGAACAATTTCCTACCTTATAGTTAGTCATTGTTTACACTATATATTCATTACCTTTCATAAGCAATTCTCTATTGATCATGCCATTGATTTCATTACTTTCATGCTTTATGTATTATACATTTCATATACACGAGACTTTGGTTGATGTAGAATTAAGACATCTCAAGTGAGGGCCCAACATATGGGACCTCAACCTGAGGGCCTTCTTTAGCAAACACAGAGTCTGCTTCATTCCTTCATTCGTACTTCACATTATTCATTTCATTCATTTATAGGCTTTTATAAACACCAGCTATACCTAGGATGATGTTTAAGACTCTCATCGGGATTATGAAGTGCAATGACCAAGAATGACCTAATGTCATTACTTGAATTTGATTTCACCTCCTGCTTGTCTTGCACAAATACCTTCGATATTATTCAATTCATTATCTTTTATACTTTTAGGCTCACTGCATTCTTTGTTTGGGAACTTTAACCTAAACCGACATAGATCATGTGAGCATAATGAAATACAGTGTTTGCCCCACACCGAAAAGAGGTGGAATCACTAGCCAAAGTGACCCGAACATACTAGAGTATATAGGGACTCGTACCCTGCTATATACCTATATTGGTAGTATAGGTTCAAGGACTAGGAGGTATAAGGAGACCCATATCCAGCATGCCGGACAGTCTCATCTCATGAGAGTTACGTAGAACTCCGCTCTTCTTGAAGAAAGGAATCACCGCTCATAGCTATCCTATCGCTGCTCAGTATAAAGTTCCATTACATTCAACTCATACATCATGGAAGTTTGATTCTAGCATGAGGGCATCATTGATCATTAGATGATTTATTATGTCATCATTAGTATTAAGTGTAAATTGTCCTTACACTTACATAGAGAGTTTGATTGAGACTTGTCTCTTGATATTCAACACTCTCTTAGATGAGTTCTTTTAGTGACCTTTACTTAGGCTTGGTTGAGACTTGTCTCACCATTCATCTTAGACTCTTATCATGTTGTCACCATTTTCATTAGAATCATAGATTAACATAATTACTCACCTCATTTCGTGACTGTTCATTTCTTTTTTATCTTTTAGTGTTGACTCAAACATTTTCGATGCTTGCTTCTAGATTGAGATTTACTTACTCTATTGATGACGGGTCATCCTTACATTACATTTATTAAATGTGAATTTTCCTTACATATCATCCTTTGGTGTTAATGAGACTTGCTCACACATTCTAACACCTTCATACGTGATTATTCATTTAACATAGTAGATTAGGTGTAAGTGAGACTTGTCTCACTTCCTTTAACACCCCATTCTGGTCACTTTCTTACTTTAAACCCCTTTAATTATGTTATAACTCACGTTACTTACTTACTTTAGCGTAGTAAATTCATATCATCGTTTATGGATAATGAGCACTTCATTCAATGAGTTTCATGAGTTCATATATCATTCTTTTAGAGCATGTTGGGAGTTGTCTCAATCAGTGGCATGCCCTTGGTTATCGATTTATTGAATTACTTTGGAAGTGCTTATAATATATTTGATACTCTTACTGCACAAGATTGATATATGATTAGTATTGGCATAAACATTTGGGTATAGATTACATAACCATCTTTGTGTCATAGGCCAATATTACATTCTTTCATGCTTAGTTGGATATGTTTATTATTCATTAGCCAATCTATTAATTATTTGACATAATATTATAGCAATTCACATGCATCCCTTTTGGACAATGTATTGTTAGCCATTTTGTTAGGATAAGCCAAACAATCACTCAAATTATGATTTCATGGAGATATTTTTAGCAAACCTCATATCATATCTTTAGGCATAACATTTTTAAATATCTTGAATAGCATAATATGATGATTTAACGAACACAACATCATCAACAAGTCACATTTTCAGTAGGTATACACAACAAACCATAATCATCTTCATACATAAAAGTTTCAGATTCATTTAACAAAGTAGCTTAGGTGTATGTGAGACTTGTCTCACTTGCTTTAACACCTCATTCTGGCCACTTACTTACTTTAGACCCCTTTAATAAATATAACTCACGTTTCTTACTTACTTTAGTGTAGTAAATTCATATAATCGTTTATGGATGATGAGCACTTCATTCAATGTGTTTCATGCGTTCGTATGTCATTCTTCTAGAGCAAGTTGGGAGTTATCTGAATTAATGGCATGCCCTTGGTTATAGATTCATTGAATTACTTTAGAAGTGCTTATAATATATTTGATACTCTTACTGCACAAGATTGATATATGATTAATACTGGCATAAACATTTGGGTATAGATTACATAAACATCTTTGTGTCATAGGCCAATATTACATTCTTTCATGCTTGGTTGGATATGTATATTATTCATTATCCAATCTTTTAATTATTTGACATAACATAATAGCAATTCGCATGCATCCCTTTTGGACAATGTATTGTTAGCCATTTTTTTGGGATAAGCCAAACAATCACTCAAATTATGATTTCATGGAGATATTTTTAGCCAACCTTATAATATAACTTTAAGCATAACATTTTTAAATATGTTGAATAGCATAATATGATAATTTTATGAACACAACATCATCAACAAGTCACATTTACAATAGGTATACACAACAAAGCGTAATCATCTTCATACATAAAAGTTTCAGATTCATTTAACAAAGCAGCTTAGGTGTAAGTGAGACTTGTCGCACTTCTTTTAACACCCCATTCTGGTCATTTACTTACTTTAGACCCCTTTAATAATTATAACTCACGTTACTTACTTACTTTAGGGTAGTAAATTCATATCATCATTTATGGATGATGAGCACTTCATTTAATGAGTGTCATGAGTTCATATGTCATTCTTTTAGAACATGTTTGGAGTTCTCTCAATCAGTGGCATGCCCTTGGTTATGGATTCATTGAATTAGTTTAGAAGTTATTATAATATATTTGATTCTCTTACTGCACAAGATTGATATATGATTAGTATTGACATAAACATTTGGGTATAAAATACATAACCATTTTTGTGTCATAGGCCTATATTACATTCTTTCATGCTTTGTTGGATATGTATATTATTCATTAGCCAATCTTTTAATTATTTAACATAATATTATAGAAATTTGCATGCATCCTTTTTGGAAAATGTATTTTTAGCCATTTTATTGGGATAAGCCAAACAATCACTCAAATTATGATTTCATGGAGATATTTTGAGCCAACCTTATAACATAACTTTAGGCATAACATCTATAAACATCTTGAAAAGCATAATATGATCATATAACGAACAAAACATCATCAACAAGTCACATTTATGGTAGGTATACACAACAAACCATAATAATCTTCATACATAACTGTTTCGGACACATCTTAACATAGTATCATTCTCTTAACCAATCTTGGTCCATGACTTTAGGGTAACGCTTTTAAAGCATATTGGACAGTATCATATTAATATTTCATGAATTTAACACCTTCATAACGTCACAAAAACAATAATTCAACATTCGGAGAAACACATAAACACTTAAAACAATTATGGGTGTAACTAACACATTGTCAATTCATGATTCACATTTTAAGCACTTAACTTTATACAATAACAACTTCATAGGTTAATCGACAATCATAATTCAAGAAAATTACACATAAGATCATCCAGCACCACATACAAAAAACATGATATTTAACTATTCAACATGGAATCGAAAAGGATACTAGGGACAAAGGAGTTCGACGAGAACACGGGACAACCCTAAATTTAAAAATCATTGAATCGTTGGAAAAAAGGTTCTATTGGAGAAATAATTCAAGGATACAAAATCATACCTTATGTAGAACTTAATCTACGAAGACCACCTTGAACGAAACCTTGAAGAAACCTTGAAATCGCCCTAGAGAAATCGATAAATTTTCTGCCTCTTTTTTTTGCATTCGTTGCTTACTATAATTTGCGTTCTTTTTTTCTATGAGTTTGAATGTTATTTTTAGGTTTATGAACTGATCTTCACCCTTCAACTTAGGGTTTAATAATTTAATTAAATAAATTAATTAACTAATTACTAAAAAGCATCTCCTAAAGTCCTCTATACAAATCAGTTAATTAACTTATTAAATTAACTTATTAAACCCTAAGTTAAATGAGTCAGATCAGATTATAAGACTTAGAATCATGTTCAAACTCATAGTAAAGGCGACAGAAAAACAGTAAGCAATGAAGGAAAAAAAAAAGGAAGAAAATTTATAGATTTCTATAGGGCTATTTCAAGGTTTCTTCAAGGTTTTGTTCAAGGTGGTCTCCTTAGATTATGTTCTACTTAAGGTATGAGTTTCTCTCTTGTACTTATTTCTCCAAGAGACCTTTCTTTCTAATCATTCAAAGATCTTGAAAACTAGGGTTGTTTCCCATCGTTCTTGTCGAACTCCTTTCCCTACTATCCCTGTTACGACGTCAATGTTGAATAGGTTAGAAATCATGTTATTGGTATATGGTGCTGGCTGATCATAATGTGTATGGTTTATGATTAAATAATGATTGAATGAACCTATTAATTGGACTCATTTGATGCTAAGTGTTATTATGTGAATTAAAAGATTGATACTATGTTAAAGATATGTCCGAAAATATTATGTATGAAGATGTTATGGTCTGTTGTGCATACTTGCTGTTAATATTATGTTATAAAGATGATATATTCATCAAATGCTAATATGATGATGTCCAAGATATTTTAAAAAAACTTTATGCCTAAAGTTATGTTACAAGGTTAGCTAAAAAGATCTCCGTGAAATCATAATTTGAGTGAATGTTTGGCTTATGTAATAAAATGGCTAACAAAAACATTGTTCAAAATTTAAATAAGAATTGGCTATAATGTTATCTCTAAATAAGTAAAAGATTTGCTAATGAATAATGTATCCTGAATGGAGCATGATTGAATGAAACTTTTTCTTATGCCAACAAAACAGTTATGAAATCTATAGTCAATTGCTTATGCCAATAAATTGGCTTACACTACGTTATCAAACAAGTTGTAGGGAATTGACTATAATATTATGTTAAATAACTAAAAGATTGGCTATTGTATAATGTATAAAAAATTAAGCATGTTGAACATTAAAATTGGCTTATGCCAACAAATATGGTTATGAAATTTATGCCCAATTGTTTATCCCAATACTAATCATATGCCAATAAAATGGATAACAATACATTGTCTAAAAGTGATGCATGTAAATGGCTATAATATTATGTTAAATAATTGAATTATTGGTCAATGTTTCATACATATTAAATTTAAATATGAACATACGTAAAATTAGCACATGCCAACAAAAATGGTTATGTAGTTTAATATTCTAAGGTTGAGGCGAATACTAATCATATGCAAATCTTGTGTAGTTAGTGTATCAAACGATAATAAAATAACTTCTAAACTAATTCAATGAAACCATAATCAAGGTCATGCCACTCATTGAGACAACTCCCAACATGCCCTAAAAGAATGACATATGAACTCTTGAAACTCATTTAATGAAGTGCCCATCGTCCATAAACGATGATACGAACCTACTACACTAAAGTAAGTAAGTAACGTGAGTTGTAAAATAGTTAATGGGGTCTAGATTATGTAAGTTACAAGAATGGGGTGTTAAAGGAAGTGAGACAAGTCTCACTTACACCTAAGCTACTATGTTATAGAATACTCATGAATGAAGGTGTTAGAATGTGTGAGACCAGTCACATTAAAACCAAAGGATGATATGTAAGGAAAATTCACATTTAATCAATGTAAAGTAAGGACGACCAGTCATCAATAGAGTAAGTAAATCTCAATCTATAAGAAAACCTCCATAATGCTTGAGTCAACACTAAAATATAAAGAAGAAATGAACATTCACGTAATGAGGTGAGTAATTAAGTTAATCTATTATGCTAATGAAAGCGGTGACAACATTATAAGAGACTAAGATTAATTGTGAGACAAGTCGTAACCAAGCCTAAGTAAAGGTCTGTAAAATTACTCACCTAAGAGAGTATTGAATATCAAGAGACAAGTCTCAATCATACTCTATATGTAAGTGTAACGAAAATTGACACTTAATACTAATGATGAGATGATAAATCATCTAATGAGAAATAATGCCCTCATGCTAGAAGCCAACTTCTGTGATGTGTGAGATGAATGTAATGGAACTTTATACGGAGCACCGATTGGCTAGCTATGAGTCGCGATTCCTTCTTTCGGGAAGACAGAGGTTCGTGTAAATCGCATGAGATGAGACTGTCTATTTAGAAGGGTATGAGTCTCCTTATATCTCCTAGTCTTTGAACCTATGCTGCCAACATAGGGTTCTAGCAGGGTTCGATTCCCTATATACGCTAGCATGTTTTGGTTTCACCTTTTCCAGTGACTCCACCACTTTTAGGTGTGGGGAAGACACCGGATTTCATGATCTCACATGATCTTAGTCGATTAAGGTTATAGTTCCTCAAAGTATGAAAAATAATGAAATGAACGATACCGAAGGTGTTTGTACAAGACAAATTAGGAGGTGAAATAAGATTCAAGAAATGACATTAGGTAATTCTTGGTCATTGCACATCATGATCCCGGTGATAGTCTTAATCTTAATTCTAGGTATATCTCGTGTTTACATCATCCTACGAATGAATGAAATTAATAATGTGAAGTACGAATGAACGAATGACGCAGACTGTGTGTTTGCTAAAGAAGGCCCTTGAGTTGAGGTCCCATATGTTGGGCCCTCACTTGAGATGTCTTAATGCTACATCCAAAATTCCAAGGTCTCGTAGATATGAAATGTATAATATATAAAACATGAAAAAGTTAAATAAATAACTCATAACTTCCCTAACATGATAGAAATGAAATCAATGGAATGATAAATATAGAATGGATTATGAAATGCAATGAATATATAGTGTAATGAATGACTTGATATAAGAAATAGTCAAAGCATGTCCAATGAAATTTACAATAAGTAAAGGGCATAGCTAATAATGAATCTTCATGTCATGAAAATGAACAAAGCCAAATAAAATTTGTTTATAATGGCTTCCTTTATTAGGAAACTATAGAAGACAATAATGAATTCAAATATGCTTATCCAAAATAATTAACTTATGTATTTAGCCAATAAATATTGGGTTATAAAGAATTCTTGCCAAAAGTAAGCAAGATCATAAGCTTAAATGATATGCCCCACGAACTATGCACATTATACAATTAACAAAAGAATGAGTATAGTCAATAAGTATTGACTTATAAATATATTCATGCCCCAAATTGTAGTTAAGTCATTTCCTTAATCTCTTGAATTAGTTATTTGATTCATTGTGGGTATGGGACTACAATAAATCATTTCACTTGTAAGTGAACCATAGGACCAAAGGAGTTATTGAAATACACAACAACAAGAAGAAAAAGACTGGAAAATAATCTAAGTGTACAAAGAGGAGCTCTGCGCATAAGAGGATTAAAATCTCAAATCTTCGCCCGAGTTGTTCCAAAATTATGTTGATGATACTAATATATTGTAATCATATAGAAAATTAGTTGTGTGCTTTGAATGCATTAAAATACATCATATTCATACCACAATTCACAACCACCGAATTAAGAAAGTCTAGTGACTAGACTGTAAAAAAATAACATGTCTTTTAGGAAGATCTTTCCTTGATCATGCATAGCTTTATATGAATGTGTGCATACACCCATACTTAGTACAAGTGGTGTACTAACCCCTACTATTTACTATATTGTAGATGCAAGTTAAAGGACATATTGACGACTCTTGCAACGGTTTGGACATCACCTTTCTCCGGACCATTTGGTAGGTCCTCTAAGTTTCGAGGATGCTAAAGTTTTAGTCTAGCCTTAGTTTTAGATATATCTAGTGGATGGTTTGCCTAGCGTTTCTTTCATACATTTATTCAAAGCTTTGTAATAAGGCTGTTTTTGCAACCTACTATGATATGTTGTTCTTTAATTTGAATTGATTCCACAATTTTTAGATGGTTGTTTCTTTATATTGAGCTTAGTATATGATGAATTCATGAAATAACCATATGAAGTCTATGTATACTTTGTACGTTTAAAAAGTTTTAAATTTTCCACTAAAATTAACCATATGAATGTGATGAATGTAAGAAGAGTCATTCCTGCGACCTCTGATAGGTCAACGACGCCGGTTGAGATTTGGACTCAAGAATTCACGTCGTGACAAACTTGGTATAAGATCATATGGTTAAATTACCTAGGATCTAAATAAAAACACAACCACGTTACGTAGTTTCTAACTTATGGCTGTGAAGCAAGACACAATCATTACTTAGAGACTACGCGATGATAGAAAATTCTCCCTTTTTGTACTCTTTATCGTGCTGTCTAGAGTTGTGACACTTTCTGTCATTATAAGTATCTAACTTCCTTCTTGTGTTAACGCATAGAATAATACACACAAGAATTAAGATGGACAAGTAGTATAAGGCGCCAGGCTCAAGGTCTGGCCTTCCCAAGAAGGGGCCATAATGGAAATGCCCAAAATGGATGAAACACGTGTGGTGAGTGTGGTTGTTCGCATGGAGGTGAATGCATGGTAATGTATAAAAGCCTTCTATGTGTATTGATGAGAAGGATAAGAATAAGTTGGATGCATACTAACTCAAGAATATAGCTTAGACATGGATTTGCTTCATAAGTGTTATGCTATAATAGACTATAGAAACAAGGTAGTAAGTCTTCAGTTTCCAAATAAGTGGGGTTTAAATGAGAAGGGCGTGGGTCAAATCAAACAGGCGAAGGCAGATGCTCGACCTTGGATAAATGTTATAGCCGAACCCCCCAAGAAAAACTGGTTCTATGCATTGAAAGGAAGAGAGGAACAACAAAAGTCTGCGGATGTGGATAATGGTAAGTTGCTTCTCTTCTCCATTCCTATTTATGCATTATTAGATCCAGGATCTACCTTGTCTACGGTTACTCCTTTGGTGGCTAATCAATTAGACTTACTTCCTGATATCTTACATGAATCATTTCTAGTTAGTACTCCCATAGAAGACATTGTTAAGGACGAAGGGGTATGTAGAGAAGTAGATGGCATAGTGGCAAGTCCCTTTGAAATTAAGTTGGCGTCATTAGGTTCAAATCTTAAGGCCAACAAGATTTTTTCTAAGAGGTTAGATATACTCTTCCTAAGTCTGGTTTATGTTTAAGAAACTCTAAGTTTAAGTGCTTTAGTGGATTTTGTGTGGTAACTCCCAAACTGTATGTCTTAAAATAGCACTATGTGAGTTAAAATGAAGTTATGTTGCATTTTATATTACTTTTTTTGAGTAGCATATGCATGTTTTCTATGTCGTATTATTTGTGATGTGCATTAAGTTAGGTGTGATTGAGAAGGAAATTCCTCTATCTCAAATATGATGCTTCAGATAAGCTTGAAGGTTATGCATCATCTAAATAAGTGGGAATCAGATATTCACAAAAGAGAAACGTTTAAGCATGATATAGTAACTTTCAGAAATCATCCTCTTTGTTTAAATGATGTATAAGTGTCATTCGGGGACGAATGTTCCTAAGGGGTGGATAATGTAACAGATCAGAAAATCATATGCCTAATGAATAGCCCAGTATGCCCTAAGAATAGCATATTAGGGGTACATAGACACCCCAATGCACAATATTGAGAAATATTGGACATAATATAAAAAAATTGGCTAAGGGATATTAGCCAATTTTCGATATACGAATAAAAAATATACTTTTTGGGTTGTTATACCCCAATCCAAGATTTATGTTCAATAAATGTACCCTAAAGGAAGACCCTAAGATAAAATTCTTTATTCGATCATATCAACCTTACCACCACAAAAAGTACTACGCATCCAAGTGTCAAGCCTAGTACCATAGCACATGATCATTTAAAATGATCATGTAAATTAAGTAGTGCCGAAGGACATAGTGACGGTCCTTGGAACAATAAGTAACCATTAAAAAATAAACTAAATAATATTTATTTAGTGAAGTACAACCAACCCATGTGCAATAAGATTTGCAAGACATGTGAAGAAGCTGCCAAAGGAGGGGACCACCCTAACCGAATTCGGTTATGGTAGTTAGGGGGTAAAACGAGCACAATGGATAACTACATGTAGGGACTAACTTCCTTACCAACCATAAGTCCTAAATAACTTTCCTAACTATCTAAATAACCTATGAATAACCGAAATGGACCCGTTAGTGCACCCAACAACCTAGGACCAAAACCGGGTTGACAATAACCTAGTACTAGTTAAAGAGACAACCTAGTATCTAACACAGGATGGTCCAAAAGGTTAGTTATGGTCCTAAAAACATAGGGGTACTTTAGTAATTCCCCTAGGTTACCTAATTAATTAACTTATCAAATTAATAATTAATTTAAAAGTGCTAAAAACGAAAATAAAAAGGAAATTTTTAGGTTTCTGTTAAGACAAGAAAGGGACAACCTAGTACCTAACCTAGGATGGTCCAAAGAGTTAGTTAAGATACTAACGACGTAAGGGTACTTTACTAATTATACTCGGCTACTTAATTAATATATTTAGCAAATTAATTAATTAATTTAAATGGTCAAAACTAAAATCACCAATCAATTTCAAGTTTTCAGTTAAGACAAGATAAAGACAACCTAGTACCTAACGTAGGAGCGCCCAAAGGATTAGTTATGTTTATAATGACTTAAGGGTACCTTAGTAATTATCATAGGTAACTTAATTAATTAAATTATACATTTAATTAATTAAAGTAAAGGGTTCAAACTGAAATTCGTATGCTAACATAGTACAATTCGAGAAACATCCTAGTACTTAACCTAGATGGTCTTAAAGTATTGATTATGGTTCAAATGACTTAGGGGTACTTTATTACTTATAATAGGTCCCTAATTAAAAAAATTAACGATATAACTAATTAAAATAATGTCAAAGTGTTCACCAAAATCATAGTCAACACCAAAATTCCAGATTTTGGGTTAAGTCAACATTCTCCTATGTTTAGTCAACATAGGAAGGACTTTTTAGTAATTAGTCAATTAATTTATTCAATTAACTTAGTAAACCACAAGTTTAATGAGTCACTATCAGTTTAAAAGACTTATAATCACGTTCAAATTCATAGTAAAGACGATGCAAAAAAAGTTAGCAACGAACAAAAGAAAAAGGAAGGAAATTTATCAATTTCTCTAGAAAGATTTCAAGGTTTCTTCAAGGTTTCGTTCAAGGTGGTCTGCATAGATTAAGTTCTACTTAACGTATGGATTTCTCCCCTGGACTTCTTTCTGCAAGAGAACTTTCTTTCGAATGATTCAATGATCTTGAAAATTAGGATTGTTTCCGTCGTTCTTATCGAACTCCTTTCCCTAGTATCCTTGTTACGATTTCAATGTTGAATAGGTTAGACATCATGTTTTTTGTATCTGGTGCTGGATGATCTTAATGTATATGGTTTTTGATTAAATAATGATTGAATGAAACTATTAGTTGGACCGTTTGATGCTAAGTGTTATTATGTGAACTAAAAGAATGATTCTATGTAAAAGATATGAGCGAAAATTTTATGTATGAAGATGTGACGGTCTGTTGTGCATACTTGCTGTTAATATGACGATATATAGATTACATATTCATCAAATGCTAATATGATGCTGGCCAAGATGTTTACAAAAATGTTACGCCTAAAGTTATGTTATAAGGTTAGCTAAAAAGATCTACGTGAAATCTAATTTGAGTGAATGTTTGGCTTATGTAATAAAATGTCTAACAAAGACATTGTTAAAAATTTAATTGGGAATTTACTATAGTGTTATCTCTAAATAAGTAAAAGATTGGCTAATGAATAATGTATCTCAAATGGAGCATGATTGAATGAAACTTTTTCTTATGCCAACAAAACAGTTAAGATATGTATAGCAAATTGCTTATGCCAATAAATTGGCTAACACTACATTGTCAAACAAGTTGTAAGGAATTGGCTATAATTTTATATAAAATAACTAAAAGATTGGCTAATGTATAATGTATAAAAACTTAATAATGTTGAACATGAAAATTGGCTTATGCCAACAAATATGGTTATAAAATTTATGCCCAATTATTTATGCCATTAATAATCGTATGCCAATAAAATGGATTACAAAACATTTTCTAAAAGTGATGCATGTAAATGGCTATAATATTATGTTAAATAATTGAAATATTGGCTAATTTTTCATACATATTAAATTTAAATATGAACATACGTAAAATTGGCACCTGCCAACAAAAATGGTTATGTAGTTTCATATTCAAAGGTTGAGGTCAATACTAATCAAATGCCAATCTTGTGTAGTTAGAGTATCAAATGATAATATAAGAACTTCTAATCTAATTCAATGAACCCGTAATCAAGGGCATGCCACTCATTGGGACAACTCCAAACATGCTCTAAAAGAATGACATATGAACTCATGAAACTCATTGAATGAAGTGCTCATCGTCCATAAATGATGATATGAATCTACTACACTAAAGAAAGTAACGTGAGTTATAACATAATTAAAGTGGTCTAAATTATGTAAGTGACCAGAATGGGGTGTTAAAGGAAGTGATACAAGTCTCACTTACACCTAAGCTACTATGTTAAAAGAATGCTCAAGTATGAAGGTGTTAGAATGTGTGAGACTAGTATCATTAATACCGAAGTATGATATGTAAGGAAAATTCACATTTCATCAATATAAAGTAAGGATGACCAGTCGTCAATATAGTAAGTAAATCTCAATCTAGAAGCAAGCCTCCATAATGCTTGAATCAACACTAAAAGATAAAGAAGAAATGAACATTCACGTAATGAGGTGAGTAATTATGTTAACATATGATACTAATGAAAATGGTGACAACATGATAAGAGGCTAACATGAATGGTGAGACTAGTCTCAACCAAGCCTAAGTAAACGTCACTAGAAGTACTCACCTAAGAGAGTGTTGAATATCAAAAGACAAGTCTCAATCATACTCTATATGTAAGTGTATGGAAAATTCATACTTAATACTAATGATAAAATTAGAAATCATCTAATGATCAATGATGCCCTCATTCTAGAAGCCAGATTCTATGGTGTGTGAGATGAATGTAATGGAACGTTATACTGAGCACCGATAGGCTAGCTATGAGTCGCGATTCCTTCTTTCGGGAAGGCAGAGGTTTGTATAAATCTCATGAGATGAGACTGTCCATTTAGGTGGGTATGGGTCTCCTTTAATCTCCTAGTCTTTGAACGTATGCTGCCAACATAGGTTTCTAGCAGGGTTCAATTACCTATATACGCTAGCATGTTTTGGTTTCACCTTGGTCAGTGACTCCACCTCTTTTCGGTGTAGGGAAGACATCGAATTTCATGATGCTCACATGATCTAAGTCGGTTAAGGTTAGAGTTCCTCAATGTATGAAAGATAATGAAATGAACGATACGGAAGGTGTTTGTGCAAGACAATCTGGAGTTGAAATCAGATTCAAGTAATGACATTAGGTCATTCTTTGTCATTGCACATCATTATCCCGATGAGAGTATTAAACTTCATCCTACGTATAGCTGGTGTTTACATCAGCCTACGAATGAATGAAATGAATAATGTAAAGTACGAATGAACTAATGAAGCACACTCTGTGTTTTCTAAAGAAGGCCCTCGGGTTGAGGTCCCATATGTTGGGCCCTCAGTTGTGATGTCTTAATCCTACGTCTAAAATTCTAAGGTCTCGTAGATATGAAATCTATAATATATAAAACATAAAAATGTAAATAAATAACCCATAACTTACCTAATATAAATGTAATAAAATCAATGGAATGATCAATAAAAAATGGCTTATGAAATATAAAGAATATATAGTGTAATGAATGACTTCCTATAAGAATAGTCAAAGCACAATGAAGTTTGCAATAAGTAAAGTGCATAACTAATAATGAATCTTCATGTCATGAAAATGAACAAAGTCAAATAAAATTGGCTAATAATGCTTCCTTTATTAGGAAAATATCAAAGACAATAATGAACTTAAATATGTTTATCCTAAATGATTAACTAATGTATTTAGCCAATAAATATTGGCTTATAAAGAATTCATGCCCAAAGTAAGAAGGATCATAAGCTTTAAGGATATGCCCGAAGAACTATGCACATTATGCAGTCAACTCAAGAATGAGTTTAGTCAATAAGTATTGACTCATAAATATATTCACGCCCCAAATTGTCGTTAAGTCATTTCCTTAATCTCTTGAATTAGTTACTTGATTTATTGTGGGCATGGGACTACAGTGAATCATTGCACTTGTAAGTAAAACATAGGATCAAAGGGATTATTGAAATACACAACAAGAAGAAGAAAAAGATTGAAAAATAATCTAAGTGTACAAAGAGGATCTCGTCCTAAGAGGATAAAAATCTCAAATCTTCACCCGAGTAGTTCTAAAATTATGTTGATGATACTAATATATTGTAATCATATAGAAAAAGAGTTGTGTGCTTTGAATGCATTAAATTACAGCACATTCATACCATAATTCACAACCAACGAATTAAGAAAGTCTAGTGACTAGAATTTCCAGAAATAGCATGTCATTTAGGAAGAGCTTTCCTTGATCATGCATAGCTTTATGTGTATGTGTGCATACACCCATACTTAGTACAAGAGCGATACTAACCCCTACTATTTACTATTTTATAGATGCTGGTTAAAGNTACTATTTACTATTTTATAGATGCTGGTTAAAGGACAGATTGACGACTCTTGCAACAGTTTGGACATCACCGTTTCTCCAGACCATTTGGTAGGTCGTCTTAATTTAGAGGATTTTACAATTTTATTCTAGCCTTTGTTTTAGACATAGCTAGTGGATGTTGTCCCTATAATTTCTATCATACATTTATTCGAAGCTTTGTAATAAGGAAGTTTTTGGCAAACTACTATGATATGTTATTCTTTGATTTGAATAGATTCCACAATTGTCAGATGATTGTTTCTTTATGTTGAGCTTAGTATATGATGAATTTATGAAATAACTATATGAAGTCTATGTATACTTCATACATTTAAAAAGTTCTAAATTTTCCGCTAAAATTAACCATATGAATCTGATGAATGCAAGAAGAGGCTTGTCTGCGACCTCTAAGAGGTCAACGATGCCGGTTGCGATTTGAATTCAGAATCCAGGTCGTGATAGTTAGGTTTAGGGTTAAGGGTTTTTTGTTGAGTTTTTGTATTTTTGACATAGGATTTAGGGTTTAGGGTTTTTTGTTAGGTTTTTATATTTTTAACTTAGGGTTTAGGTTTTAGGGTTTAGTGTTAGGGTTAGGGTGTACTTTGTTTTTAGGATTTAGCATTTGAGGTTTAATATCTATTGTTTAGTGTTTAATGTTTGATCTTTTGTATTTTGGGTTTGGGGTTTAGGGTTAAGGTTAAGGTTAGGGTTTTGTGTTTAGTGTTTTTGTATGTTTTAAAATTTAGGGTTTAGGCTTTGTGGTTTAGTGTTTAATTATTCGGTTTTTGTGTTTTATTTTTTGGGATTTATTTTTTTTGTTTGAACGACCCTTGTGGTGGGTCAGGGGCTGAGCAAAACCCCCAGGCCTTATCATTTCACAAAGTAAATTTGTACACGAACGGAGACTTGACCTTAGCTTCATACCTATGATGGGTTAAATGATCAAACCTACTAAGGTTAGTTAATTTACCCTTACAATATGTATATATTCTAAAATTAATTCTAGAATACAATAAACAAGGGAGACTCTCCCCTTACAATTGGATATTCAAAAACATAACTATATTCTAAACTATATTTTCATATAGAAATACAATACAAAAAATTTTAGAAAATACATTTGAATTTGAAATTTAAACATTCTCCCAGTAAGTTCTTCGAGGAGGTTCTTTAATCCTCTTAAGATTTTTCCTTCGAAAATTCTGCATACAAAGCTTTTCCAAGATGTAGCTTCCTTTGATTGACCCCACTGGTTGTTGTTGACTGTAAAATTGTTGTATCATGTCATGTCTATGACTCAATTTTGATAGTAAATATGTTGTTAGATTTGCTTCTCAATAAATATGCCTGCATTTGAAAAAATCCAATTTGCCTGCAATCTGTTGGATCATATGGACATCCTGCCTGCTTCTCCAAGGAATGGTAATTGTATTATTGATCCATTTGCTTAGCAATTCCGAATCCACCTCAAGAATTACACATTGATATCTATGTTGTTCACACCAATAAATTCCTTGAAATGTTGCCTTAACCTCGGCAGTGTTATTAGTACCAAAACCTAAAGGAATGGAAAATGCATAGACTAGTTTACCTTGATACTCCCTTAGAATACCTCCCCCTCAAATTTTACCTGGATTGTGCATAGCACTAGAATCTGTATTCAGTTAGTATGTATGAATTAGAGGTTTTTTCCATTGTACCAATGTGATCTTATGTTGTCGTTTGCATAAATCAATAAAATTGATCATTCCTTCCCAATCATGAGTCCATTGGATACTACGAAAGGATATTATTAATGTCTGTTTGATGTCTCTTAGTATTGCATAGTATACTCTCTGTATACTTGATATTTTACCTCCATACTTCACTGCGCACCTGTTTTTCCATAATTGCCAACAAATAATATTACGTAATACTTTGAATAGAATCTTTTGTACCTTATTCTGTTGTTGAAGGCTTGAGCACTGCAATAGAAAATTCCTCTGGTCACAATTGTTGTATGCCCACCAATGCTGAATGTCTATGCCAAAAATATTTAAGAAATTATCCATTCACAAAAATATGATTGATATCATCCATCCCTGGTCTATGACAACAATAACAATCTGCAACATCTTTTCCAAAAGCAGTTATTTTTTCATTAGAAGGTAATTTTTCCCTCAAAGCTCTCCAAAGAAAGAAGGAGATTTTGAAGGGTAGGTTCTTATGCCAAATCATTTTATTAATAGGGTCTTTAGTCAATTTTTTCCTTATGTTTTCCCAAGCACTAGATATTGAAAAGTATCCGTTTTTAGCAGGTACCTACTTAGCAATGTCAGGCCTTCCTTCCTGGTTCTAAATATTAGTAATAAGTATGATGGGAACTAATAATGGAGGGTAATGTAATCTAATCTCTCTTTCCTTCGAATGTCCTGATTCTAAAAAATAAGAGACTTTGATGTTATTCATACTTGAGGTATTGCTGCAATACTTAGCTAAAAGTCAATCACCAAGCCAATTATCCCACAAAAAACTGCAGCTCATTGAATGTATATTCCAAGTAATAAGAGATTCTACATCCTCCATATTTCTAGTAAGATATCTCCAAACCAGTGATTGTCCATTATCAATTTTTGTTGCTACTACGTTACCTCTTTAATAATATTAAGGCTTCAAAAATTAACCCAACAGAGAATGATTTGTTCTTAATTTCCACCATTGTTTATATTGGACAGAAATTCAAATATCATCCAATAAGCTTACCCTAATAACCCCTTCATAAGTAGGATATCCAAAAGTTTTCCATGATGCCCAATGATACTTTTTCTCTTCCTTTTCAGTCCCCCGAAAGAAGTCAAGAATTAAAATTTTAATGTATTTCAGAGTTGTCTTAGGAGGGGATATTGCATACATAGTATGAATAGATATAGATTGTAAAACATGTATAACTAAGGTTATTTTACCTCAAAAACTCAGAATTTTTGAATGCCAACCATTGATTCCCTTAATTACTTTATCCACAAGTTTTGAATAGTAAATAAACCTCTGACTCCTTATGTATAAAGGACAACCTAAATACTTAATAGGGCTATCTTTCCTACAAAAACCAGTCTCCTCTTTAATAATAGTAACAATATTATCATCAGTATGATTAGTTACGATAAAAAAAATTCTTTATTAAGCAGTTGATCAGAAATTTTTTCCTAAGAAGAGATGGTCTTCATTATAAGTTGTTAAGAGATTCTCATAGCAGAAGTAAAAATGATTATATTATCTGCAAATCTTAAATGATTAATTTGAGGCCCCTTACCCTCCATATGAAACCTCTTATATAATAAACATTTTGATTTAAAAGATTAAGCTACCTAGATAGAACTTCAGCACCTAAATTAAATAGAGATGGAGATAATGGATCACCTTGCTTAAGACCTATAGTGGAATGGAAGAAACTATGTCTTTTACCATTGATTACTATAGAGTACCAATTATTACTCATGATTCTCCATACTCTATCAATGAATATCTCCACAAAGCCTGTTGTTCTCATAACCAGAAAAATATAGGACCAAGACACACATAAGCTTTGACGATATCTAACTTAAAGACTACATTAGCGCCTTCATTAGGTTGTTTAATACCATGAATGATCTGTTGATCCAACATTATATTCTCAGAAATACTCCTACCCCTTACAAATCAAGATTGATTAAGAGAAATAATATTACGTATGATAGGAGCTAATCTAGTACTCATTATTTTAGAAATGATTTTATTAGAGAAATTAGTAAGACTTATAGGTTTATAGTATTTAAGCACATTAGGATGTTTTTTGTTGGGAATCAAAATCAAGCAAGAGTGAGTCATGTGTTTAGGCATGTCTCTAAAAAAAGATTGAACAACAGCAAGTAAATAAAATTTCATTATTTCAAAACAAGTTTGATAGAATTTTCCTTCTATTCCATCTGCACCAGGAGCTGAATTAGGATTGATATCAATAACTACCTTTTTTTATTCTTCAACTGTAGGCATGCTCTCCAAGAAAAGGTTTTGTTCATGAGTAATCATATTTTGAATATATTGTAATATTGATTCTGTTGTTATTGCAAGTGAAGATGTTTTGAAAATAATTCATGCTTCTCTAGCAATTTCTTCATCTCCCTATACCTAATCCCCCGAGTCTTTTAAGATTTAATGCATAAGCATTCTCCTCCTTTTACCTCTTAAAACCGCATGAAAATACTTAGAGTTTTCGTCTCCCTCTTTTAAGCAATGAATCTTACTTTTTTGTTGTAAAAGGTAATGCTCAATTTTTAAATGTCTTATATATTCTGCATTAACACTATGCAATTTAGCCCTATTGTCTTTAGTATTATCCTTAACCAGATTATCCTCAGCATCCTTAACTAAATCCTCATACTTTTTTATCTTTGGAAAAATATTTTCAAACTCATTCCTTGACCAAACAGTTATAGTAGTAGAAAGTCTCTTCATTTTAGTATGGAAAATCCACATAGGGTTACCAGCTGCTTTTGTTTTCCATCAATTTTTCAGCTGTGGTTAAAAAATAAGAATATTCAGTCCAATAAATAAGGAATTTAAAGTATTTGATTACATGTTCAGATATAGTACTCATTTCAAGCAGTAAAGGACAGTGATCAGATCCAACAGATGGTAAATGATTGATAGTAGTTTGAGGCATTTTGCCTAACCATTTGTCATTTACCATAGCTCTATCAAATCTTTTCCAAATTCTAACTCCCTCATCTCTTTGATTACACCAAGTAAAAGGATGGCCATGATATCCTATATCCACTAAAGCACATGCTTCAATAATACTAATAAATTCAAGACTCTTATCCATGTTATATTCCCTACCCCACAACCTTTCATTAGTAGATGAAATAGCATTAAAATAACCAATCACACACCAAGGCAAATTAGTATCAACATAATATAAGAGCTTATCCCATAAAGGTCTCTTTTAGTAATCTTTGCATTTAGCATACACATAAGTAATAAGAAACATATATGTACAGTCTAAATGATTAATTTTACAAGTAATGTATTGATCATGCACTTCCACCACCTTACAAGTCATATCACCAGTCCAAAACAGCAAAATTTTATTGTTAACATTGCAATGAGAATGATCCATATGTAACTGACTCATAAAGAATCTAATATGTGACTGATTTGCAAAAGGTTCCAACACAGCAATCATACTTAATTTATGTAGTTTTTTTTTGGATTTTGCAACCTTTCCAAAGCACAAAGAGTATTTATACTCCTAGAATTCCAACATATAGCTATAATCATCAAACACCTCTACTCCTAGATCTAGTATGAGGTATGTTGACACTATCACTTGTTTTTCTAGATTCTTTTCTACCTCTAGGAGGCAATCCATTCTTGCCACTAACTTCCTTAACCTCTGAAGAATTGTTACTGTGTAGCATAGGTCCACTTCGAGGTTGTTGTTCTGAATTAATTTCTTGGTCTAACTGATTACCCTCCTCTAACGATTGAGTATCTACATCATACTCTTCCTCAGAGTTGGGTGCCCCATATTCATCAAAGTCATCATCCTTTTCTATATCTAAAGGATCATGACGTTTTTCATTATGTTTGTTTTTCTTAATTTCCTCTATATTTTTTTACTTAGTCTTAATAATGATTTATTGTTACGAGGTTTATCTGGTGGTTCATTATCTTCAGTGTTAATATGTTGACCAAAATTCTCATCTGCTTGGTCAATTTTTCCTTTCCCTTTTTGATAACTGGATGTCACTGTCTATTTTCTCCGGATCAGTTCCAACCACACCTACATCAGCTACACCATTATTGCCAATTGTACATTTAGTAATTGTTTTAGGGGTTAGGAACCTTGAGTCAATACCTGAGTGAGTTATATCAACTCTCTATGCTAGAATTTTTTCTCTGTGAGTTCAGAGTCCCTGCTGATAACATGAGTTTCGCTGAGCTATTGTTCTGCAACCTGCTCTCTAGTATTATTCCTTCTTTCCATCACTTCCTGTTTCTGTTGTTGATATTTATTTTTAGATTCACTTGATGTATGAACAGTATGCTCCCTAATTCATCAGGACTTAATAGCTTTTCTTGCACTTCCAAATCTACATAGATATTTTAAGTGGTAATAATTTTTATATCTTTCTGTGTACTTGCCATTTGTTGGTGTTAATTAGCATTTTTCCTCCTTTGTATCTGCCAGGGTTCTTCTTGGTGAACCTCCCTTTGTTGTTGTTCTCTTGGGATACCATTTTGATTACTATCATCCTCCATTCTGCCAGCTGAATTGGACTTAAGTACCTACAATTCTTTATTAACAGTGTCTTTTTATGTTTTACTTTTTTCCATCTCTTCTTCTTTTATTATCTTCAACCCTTTGTTTGATGATACAATTAATTTCCTTATGTCCTTGATATTTACAGTAAAAACAAAAGTCATGGATGATATCATATTCAATTTTCTGCCAACTCCCATCATTGATATCCTCCCCAATATATCCCATCCAAATTTGAAGGGGTCTTTTTTTGATAAGATCTACTTGAACTTTAACTCGAGCTTGACTACCCCTAATTTTATTAATAGAAGCTGAATCTAAATACAGAACTCTTCCTATAGGTGATTGAAAACTAGTGATGAATTCTTTATTATAGTTATGCCATGGTAATTCAGGCAAAGAAATCCATATTGGTAGAAGAGGAGTTTCTTCTTGTCACGACCGGAGTGTAGACCCCAGACGTGACCGGCGTTGTTCACCTCTAAAAGGTCGCAGACAAGCCTACATACGTCATCGTTACTTCATCTAGGGTAATTTTAGCAGAAAATTTGAACTTTTTCTTTACTGAACATTAACATAAGGCAATCTACATAAAAACATAAGCGTTCACAATCAACCATCTAAAATTAAGATCATCAAATGAAAGAAATAGTTCATAGCTGAATTAAATGTGTATTATCCAAAATGGCACCAATACAAAATTTGAAATGAAGTGGGAAATGAAACACCAGTGGAACATGCTCCACTTTCTAAACCCTACATCTAAGCTAGATAATAACAGTAGACAGCCTCGAGAGCATGAGTGCCTACCATGTTCTGATGAAAGATCCACATCCGGATAGCTGTGACGTTGTACCGTAAGATCTAACGTTCACCTGTGCCTGCACCTAAAAGTAGATATTCGTATGGAATTAGTACACACTTGTACTAAGTATGGTTATATTCAAGCACACACCAAGGACATGAATGAGTCAGAATGACTCTTTCCTAATAATATGATTTATGGAAAGTCAAGTCAGTGGACTTGGCAAATTTGTATTGGGAAAGTCAATGGACCTGCCAAATTTGGATTTGGAAAGTCATTCCATGAGTGTAACATACATCATCAAACTTATCATTTTGCAAATATCACATAACATATTTAACATATCATATGAAATAGTTAATATTATTCTTTCATATGCCATGAGACCTTGAGATTATGGACTTGACGTTAGGACTTCCCAAAATAAGGACTCAACATATGGGACCTCAACTTGGGAGACTTCGTTATGAAACACAGAGTCAGCTTAATCCATTCATACGTACTTCATTTTTAAATCTTTCATATACTAGTGCAATCACCAGTTATACCTAGGATGTAGTTTAACATTCTCATTGGGTTTGCTGTGCAATGACAAAGAATAACCTAGCGTCGTTACTTAAATCTAGCTCACCTCTTGATTATCCTATCCTTACGCCTTTGGTATCGTTCATTTAATTATGTGCACCATTTGAGGCTGGCCCCATTCATTCTTTGGGAACTTTAACTTTAACCGACATAGATCATGTGAGCATCATGAAATCCAGTGTCTCCCCTACACTAAAAAGAGGTGGAATCACCGGCCAAAGTGACCCAAAACATGCTAGCTACATGGGAATTGAACCCCGCTAGATCCCTATATTAGCAATATAGGTTCAAAGACTAGGAGATATAAGGAGACCCATACCCGACATGCCGGACAGGCTCATCTCATGAGAGTTATGTGAACCTCTACCCTTCCTGAAAGAAGGCATCACCACCCATAGCTAGCCTATCGGAGCTCAGTATAGAGTTCTATTACATCCAACTCATAAATCATGGAAGCTGGCTTCTAGAATGACGACATCATATCTCATTAGATGATTTCTCATCTCATCATTAGTATTAAGTATGCATTAACTTCAATACTTTCATTAGAGTGTTCATAGAGACTGGTCTCTTAATTAACTTTACACTCTCATAGGTTAGTACATTTTGGTAACATTTACTTAGGCTCCTTTGAGATCGCTCTCATCTTTACATTAGCCTCTTATCATGTTGTCACCACATTCATTAACTTTAGCACATTTGCTCTTCATAATTACTCACCCCTTTACGTGAATGTTCATTTCATCATATGCCAATGGACTTGGCCATTCAGTGTGCTTCACACTCTTACTTAAAACCTTCTTGTTTTTAAATCATTTCATTCATACTTTTTCTAAGTGATTCATGTTTACCTAAGATTATGTGGTACAAGACATATGCATCTTGTAGATATGCCAAGATATTGATTTTGATCTTTAGAGGCAGCATTCATTAAGTATTTACTTATGTATGACTTATATGTCAATACGGAATTTGTCAAGGGAACCCGACTTTGAATCCCTTGGACAACACTTAGTTAATTTTCTTTCACCTAATTTTGGATTTACATTTCGGCTTAGGGAACCCGATTTCGTATCGCCTTACTAACATTATTTTTTCTTTCTTTTTCCCTCCCCTCACTTCACCTAAGGCGTTGTAAGCATTCGGAAATCCGGCATCGAACACCCATACCAACGTTATTTTATTTCTCTTTTTCCTAAGTTTTTCCATGTTGGCGAGAGGAGGTGGGTTCGAATCCCACTCCGCTCATTATTATTATTACTATTATTATTGATTTTAATTCTCTCCTTGTCTCCTCCTTCAGCCAAGAGGTGGTGGGTTCGAATCCCACTCCTCCCATTATTTTTATTAATTTAAAATTTACCTTTACTCTCTTATTTTTCCGAGTGGTTGTGTTCGAATCACACACCTCTCTTTTTTTTTCCAGCTTTCATGTAGTGAGGTTTTGGGTTAAATCCCTACTGACCTCACACGTTTTAAATTTATTATTAAACTTCTCAAACTTCAAGTATTCTTGCCGAAAACTCCATCCCCTAGTGCTGGAAATTTTATTAAATTTTCTAACCTTTATTTAACAACATTCGTAAATTCGTTTTGTAATACTTTCACAATTATCTTAACGCATTTTTAGGTGTAGATTCATTGTTGTTTTAGCTTAGATTTTTCCACTTAATATCAGCCACCTTACTCTTCATTTAAACATCACAATTTAGACACCCTATGCACATTAATTCAAATAATTAAACAATCCATTTAAAGACTTCAAAGCGGAGAACAACAACAAACATTTTACATATTGCACCACATCATTTTCGATTGACATCATTCAACATGCTTTTATTTCCAAACACAAAATCAAAAAGAACATCATATTTCACACTTATCTACCATAAATCATACCAACAACATGATTTGTAAACTAATTTATATTGAAATTGGAAGGAGACTAGGGACAAGGAGTTCAACAATAAAGGGGAAAACCCTAGTTTCAAACGTTGAATTTTGTAGAAAGAAATTTCTCTTGGAGAAAGGATTCCAAGAGAGAAAAACTATACCTTGTTGTAGGTTTCCACACCTTCAAAGTGATGCCCAAATCCTCCACTAAACCTTCAAAACGATCCCATCGAGAAGATGATGTATAATTTTCATTTCATAAGTTAGCTTGCTTGTTTTAAATTTTATTTTGTAAATTCTTGGAGTGTAGAGAACTTTTGATTGTTTTCTAATGTTTTGCTTTCTGTTTTTTCAGCCAAGAAAGCAAATAGGACGAGAGAGAGAGAGGTTTAGGCGTGTGAGAGAGTTTGTGTGAGATAGTGCCCCTTAAAACTAGGACAGTTGGCAAAGCTTAGTCAATTTAAGTTAATTATTAATAATTAATAACTAAAAATCTGATTTCCCCCCTTTTTTTTAATCATCCATTAATTAAATAATATTAATTAATGACATTAATTTACCCACTTAAATAAAAAAAATTTAATTCATTGCTTCCACCTAGGTTCGAACCCGGGTGGAGCAAGACTTTACTCTTAGAGCCTATTTTTTGCACTCTCTCCCCAAAATACCCCTCCACCTTATCAATTAAATAATTAAATATATATTTAGGGTAATTACTATATTACCCTTAGCCTGGTAAAAGACCATTTTACCCCTAGACCCTCCAAACATAAGATTTCCCCTTTTTAAGTACGGTAAAGACGCATCCAGGTAAATCCTAATATTTGGGAGCCGTACATGGCTGAACCCAACCTTTCCTAGCTCAAATAAATCCCCAAGTTAGTTGGCTTAGCTGTGTCAGCGGTTCAGAGGCCTGGTTATACGCGTATTAATCTGTGTGAGCCCGGTCTAATCGTAGACATTCTAGAGACATTAAGCATTACTTATCTTATACATTTTTAGGGTTGTTACATTATCCCTCCCTTAGGAACATCGTCTCCGAATGACACCACTAATTATTTTGCATAATGGCAAACAAATCATAACATAGTTACTACACAGAATCAAGCAATACCAATAAAGAATGGAGAGATACGGAAACTTAGACTTTAGAGTAGGGAGTCTAATCTCAAGAGATGAACAGATGGGGATAGCGGGATCTCATATCGTCCTAAGAGGATAAAAATCGCAAATCTTCACCCGAGTAGTTCTAAAATTATGTTGATGATACTAATATATTGTAATCATATAGAAAAAGAGTTGTGTGCTTTGAATGAATTAAATTACAGCATATTCATACCATAATTCACAACCAACGAATTAAGAAAGTCTAGTGACTAGAATTTCCAGAAATAGCATGTCATTTAGGAAGAGCTTTCCTTGATCATGCATAGCTTTATGTGTATGTGTGCATACACCCATACTTAGTACAAGAGCGATACTAACCCCTACTATTTACTATTTTATAGATGCTGTTTAAAGGACAGATTGACGACTCTTGCAACAGTTTGGACATCACCGTTTCTCCAGACCATTTGGTAGGTCTTCTTAATTTAGAGGATTTTACAATTTTATTCTATCCTTAGTTTTAGACATACCTAGTGGATGTTGTCCCGATGATTTCTATCATACATTTATTCGAAGCTTTGTAATAAGGCCGTTTTTGGCAAACTACCATGATATGTTATTCTTTGATTTAAATAGATTCCACAATTGTCAGATGATTGTTTCTTTATGTTGAGCTTAGTATATGATGAATTTATGAAATAACTATATGAAGTCTATGTATACTTCATACATTCAAAAAGTTCTAAATTTTCCGCTAAAATTAACCATATGAATCTGATGAATACAAGAAGAGGCTTGTCTGCGACCTCTAAGAGGTCAACGATGCCGGTTGCGATTTGAATTCCAGAATCCAGGTCGTGACAGTTAGGTTCAGGGTTAAGGGTTTTTTGTTGATTTTTTGTATTTTTGACATAGGATTTAGGGTTTAGGGTTTTTTGTTAGGTTTTTATATTTTTAACTTAGGGTTTAGGTTTTAGGGTTTAGTGTTAGGGTTAGGGTGTACTTTGTTTTTAGGATTTAGCATTTGAGGTTTAATACCTTGGTTTAGTGTTTAATGTTTGATATTTTGTATTTTGCGTTTGGGGTTTAGGGTTAAGGTTAAGGTTAGGGTTTTGTGTTTAGTGTTTTTGTATGTTTTAAAATTTAGGGTTTAGGCTTTGTGGTTTAGTGTTTAATTTTCCGGTATTTGTGTTTTACTTTTTGGGATATATTTTTTTTGGTTTGAACGACCCTTGTGGTGGGTCAGGGGCTGAGCAAAATCCCCAGGCCTTATTATTTCACAAAGTAAATTTGTACACGAACGGAGACTTGACCTTAGCTTCATACCTATGATGGGTTAAATGATCCATTTACCCTTACAATATGTATAGATTCTAAAATTAATTCTAGAATACAATAAACAAGGGAGACACTCCCCTTACAATTGGATATTCAAAAACATAACTATATTCTAAACTATATTTTCATATAGAAATACAATACAAAAAAGTTTTAGAAAATACATTTGAATTTGAAATTTAAACATTCTGCCAGTATGTTCTTCGAGGAGGTTCTTTAATCCTCTTAAGATTTTTCCTTCGAAAATTCTTCATACAAAGCTTTTCCAAGATGTAGCTTCCTTTGATTGACCCCACTAGTTGATGTTGAGTGTAAAATTTTTGTATCATGTCATGTCTATGACTCAATTTCGATAGTAAATATGTTGTTAGATTTGCTTCTCAATAAATATGCCTGCATTTGAAAAATCCAATTTCCTTGCAATCTGTTGGATCATATGGACATCCTGCCTGCTTCTCCAAGGAATGGTAATTGTATTATTGATCCATTTGCTTAGCAATTCCGAATCCACCTCAAGAACAACACATTGATATCCATGTTGTTCACAGCCATAAATTCCTTGAAATGTTGCCTTAACCTCGGCAGTGTTATTAGTACCAAAACCTAAAGGAATGGAAAATGCGTATACTAGTTTACCTTGATACTCCCATAGAATACCTCCCCCTCAAATTTTAGCTGGATTGTGCATAGCACTAGAATCTGTATTAAGTTAGTATGTATGAATTAGAGGTTTTTTCCATTGTACCAATGTGATCTTATGTTGTCGTTTGCATAAATCAATGAAATTGATCATTCCTTCCCAATCATGAGTCCATTGGATACTAAGAAAGGATATTATTAATGTCTGTTTGATGTCTCTTAGTATTGCATAGTGTACTCTCTGTAAACTTGATATTTTACCTCCATACTTCACTGCACACCTGTTTTTCCATAATTGCCACCAAATAATATTAGGTAATACTTTGAATAGAATCTTTTGTACCTTATTCTGTTGTTGAAGGCTTGAGCACTGCAATAGAAAATTCCTCTGGTCACAATTGTTGTATGCCCACCAATGTTGAATGTCTATGCCAAAAATATTTAAGAAATTATCCATTCACAAAAATATGATTGATATCATCCATCCCTGGTCTATGACAACAATAACACTCTGCAACATCTTTTCCAAAAGCAGTTATTTTTTCATCAGAAGGTAATTTTTCCCTCAAAGATCTTCAAAGAAAGAAGGAGATTTTGAAGGGTAGGTTCTTATGCCAAATCATTTTATTAATAGGGTCTTTAGTCAGTTTTTTCCTTATGTTTTCCCAAGTACTAGATATTGAAAAGTATCCGTTTTTAGCAGGTACCTACTTAGCAATGTCAGGCCTTCCTTCCTGGTACTAAATATTAGTAATAAGTATGATGGGAACTAATAAGGGAGGGTAATGTAATCTAATCTCTCTTTCCTTCGAATGTCCTGATTCTAAAAAATAAGAGACTTTGATGTTATTCATACTTGAGGTATTGCTGAAATACTTAGCTAAAAGTCAATCACCAAGCCAATTATCCCACCAAAAACTGCAGGTCATTGAATGTATATTCCAAGTAATAAGAGATTTTACATCCTCCATATTTCTAGTAAGATATCTCCAAACCAGTGATTGTCCATTATCAATTTTTTTTTCTACTACGTTACCTCTTTAACAATATTAAGGCTTCAAAAATTACCCCATCAGAGAATGATTTGTTCTTAATTTCCACCATTGTTTATATTGGACAGACATTCAAATATCATCCAATAATCTTACCCTAATAACCCCTTCATAAGTAGGATATCCAAAAGTTTTCCAATATGCCCAATGATACTTTTTCTCTTCCTTTTCAGTCCCCCGAAAGAAGTCAAGAATAAAAATTTTAATGTATTTCACAGTTGTCTTAGGAGGGGATATTGCAGACATAGTATGAATAGAAATAGATTGTAAAACATGTATAACTAAGGTTATTTTACCTCAAAAACTCAGAATTTTTTTATGCCAAACATTGATTCCCTTAATTACTTTATCCACAAGTTTTGAATAGTAAATAAACCTCTGACTCCTTATGTATAAAGGACCACCTAAATACTTAATAGGGCTATCTTTCCTACAAAAACCAGTCTCCTCTTTAATAATAATAACAATATCATCATCAGTATGATTAGTTACGATAAAAAAAATTCTTTATTAAGCAATTGATCAGAAATTTTTTCATAAGAAGAGATGGTCTTCATTATAAGTTGTTAAGAGATTCTCATAGCAGAAGTAAAAATGATTATATTATCTGCAAATCTTAAATGATTAATTTGAGACCCCTTACCCTCCATATGAAACCTCTTATATAAAAAACATTTTGATTTAAAAGATTAAGCTACCTAGATAGAACTTCAGCACCTAAATTAAATAGAGATGGAGATAATGGATCACCTTGCTTAAGACCTCTAGTGTAATGGAAGAAACTATGTCTTTTACCATTGATTACTATAGAGTACCAATTATTACTCATGATTCTCCATACTCTATCAATGAATATCTCCACAAAACCTATTGTTCTCATAACCAGAAAAGTATAGGACCAAGACACACATAAGCTTTGACGATATCTAACTTAATGACTACATTAGCGCCTTCATTAGGTTGTTTAATACCATGAATGATCTCTTGATCCAACATCATATTCTCAGAAATACTCCTACCCCTTAAAAATCCAGATTGATTAAGAGAAGTAATATTACGTAAGATAGGAGCTAATCTAGTACTCATTATTTTAGAAATGATTTTATTAGAGAAATAAGTAAGACTAATAGGTTTATAGTATTTAAGCACATTAGGATGTTTTTTGTTGGGAATCAAAATCAAGCAAGAGTGAGTCATGTGTTTAGCCATGTCTCTAAAAAAAGATTGAACAACAGCAAGTAAATAAAATTTCATTATTTCAAAACAAGTTTGATAGAATTTTCCTTCTATTCCATCTGCACCAGGAGCTGAATTAGGATTCATATCAATAACTACCTTTTTTAATTCTTCCACTGTAGGCATGCTCTCCAAGAAAAGGTTTTGTTCATGAGTAATCATATTTGGAATATATTGTAATATTGATTCTGTTGTTATTGCAAGTGAAGATGTTTTGAAAATAATTCATGCTTCTCTAGCAATTTCTTCATCTCCCTATACCTAATCCCCTGAGTCTTTTAAGATTTAATGCATAAGCATTCTCCTCCTTTTAACTCTTAAAACCGCATGAAAATATTTAGAGTTTTTTTCTCCCTCTTTTAAGCAATGAATCTTACTATTTTGTTGTAAAAGGTAATGCTCAATTTTTAAATGCCTTATATATTCTGCATTAATTCTATGCAATTTAGCCCTATTGTCTTTAGTATTAGCCTTAAGCAGATTATCCTAAGCATCCTTAACTAAATCCTCATACTTTTTTATCTTTGGAAAAATATATTCAAACTCATTCCTTGACCAAACACTTATAGTAGTAGAAAGTCTCTTCATTTTAGTATGGAAAATCCACATAGGGTTACCAGCTGCTTTTGTTTTCCACCAATTTTTCAGCAGTGGTTAAAAAATAAGAATATTCAGTCCAATAAATAAGGAATTTAAAGTATTTGATTACATGTTCAGATATAGTACTCATTTCAAGCAGTAAAGGACAATGATCAGATCCAACAGATGGTAAATGATTGATAGTAGTTTGAGGCATTTTGTCTAACCATTTGTCATTTACCATAGCTCTATCAAATCTTTTCCAAATTCTAACTCCCTCATCTCTTTGATTACACCAAGTAAAAGGATGACCATGATATCCTATATCCACTAAAGCACATGCTTCAATAATACTAATAAATTCAAGACTCTTATCCATGTTATATTCCCTACCACACAACTTTTCATTAGTAGATGAAATAGCATTAAAATAACCAATCACACACCAAGGCAAATTAGTATCAGCATAATATAAGAGCTTATCCCATAAAGGTCTCTTTTAGTAATCTTTGCATTTAGCATACACATAAGTAATAAGAAACATATATGTACAGTCTAACTGATTAATTTTACAAGTAATGTATTGATCATGCACTTCCACCACTTTACAAGTCATATCACCAGTCCAAAACAGCAAAATTTTATTGTTAACATTGCAATAAGAATGATCCATATGTAATTGACTCATAAAGAATCTGATATGTGACTGATTTGCAAAAGGTTCCAACAGAGCAATCATAGTTAATTTATGTAGGTTTTTTTTGGATTTTGCAACCTTTCCAAAGCACCAAGAGTATTTATACTCCTAGCATTCAAACATATAGCTATAATCATCAAACACCTCTACTCCTAGATCTAGTATGAGGTATGTTGACACTATCACTTGTTTTTCTAGATTCTTTTCTACCTCTAGGAGGCAATCCATGCTTGCCACTAACTTCCTGAACCTCTGAAGAATTGTTACTGTGTAGCATAGGTCCACTTCGAGGTTGTTGTTCTGAATTAATTTCTTGGTCTAACTGATTACCCTCCTCTAACGATTGAGTATCTACATCATACTCTTCCTTAGAGTTGGGTGCCCCATATTCATCAAAGTCATCATCCTTTTCTATATCTAAAGGATCATGACGTTTTTCATTATGTTTGTTTTCCTTAGTTTCCTCTATTTTCTTTTTACTTAGTCTTAATAATGATTTATTGTTATGAGGTTTATCTGGTGGTTCATTATCTTCAGTGTTAATATGTTGACCAACATTCTCATCTGCTTGGTCAATTTTTCCTTTCCCTTTTTGATAACTGGATGTCACTATCTATTTTCTTTGGGTCAGTTCCAACCACATCTACATCAGCTACACCATTATTGCCAATAGTACATTTAGTAATTGTTTTAGGGGTTAGGAACCTTGAGTCAATACCTGAGTGAGTTATATCAACTCTCTATGCTAGATTTTTTTCTCTGTGAGTTCAGAGTCCCTGCTGATAACATGAGTTTCGCCGAGCTATTGTTCTGCAACCTGCTCTCTAGTAATATTCCTTCTTTCCATCACTTCCTGTTTCTGTTCTTGATATTTATTTTTAGATTCACTTGATGTCTGAACAGTATGCTCCCTAATTCATCAGGACTTAATAGCTTTTCTTACACTTCAAAATCTACATAGATATTTTAAGTGGTAATAATTTTTATATCTTTCTGTGTACTTGCCATTTGTTGGTGTTGATTAGCATTTTTCCTCCTTTGTATCTGCCAGGGTTCTTCTTGGTGAACCTGCCTTTGTTGTTGTTCTCTTGGGATACCATTTTGATTACTATCATCCTCCATTCTGCCTGCTGAATTGGACTTAAGTACCTACAATTCTTTATTAACAGTGTATTTTTATGTTTTACTTTTTTCCATCTCTTCTTCTTTTATTATCTTCATCCCTTTGTTTGATGATACAATTAATTTCCTTATGTCCTTGATATTTACAGTAAAAACAAAAATCATGGATGATATCATATTCAATTTTCTGCCACCTCCCATCAGTGATATCCTCCCCAATATATCCCATCCAAATTTGGAGGGGTCTTTTTTTGATAAGATCTACTTGAACTTTAACTCGAGCTTGACTACCCCTAATTTTATTAATAGAAGCTGAATCTAAATACAGGACTCTTCCTATAGGTGATTGAAAACTAGTGATGAATTCTTTATTATAGTTATGCCATGGTAATTCATCCAAAGAAATCCAAATTGGTACAAGAGGAGTTTCTTCTTGTCACGACCGGAGTGTAGACCCCAGACGTGACCGGCGTTGTTCACCTCTAAAAGGTCGCAGACAAGCCTACATACGTCATCGTTACTTCTTCTAGTGTAATTTTAGCAGAAAATTTGAACTTTTTCTTTACTGAACATTAACATAAGGCAATCTACATAAACACATAAGCGTTCACAATCAACCATCTAAAATTAATATCATCAAATGAAAGAAATAGTTCATAGCTGAATTAAATGTGTATTTTCCAAAATGGCACCAATACAAAATTTGAAATGAAGTGGGAAATGAAACACCAGTGGAACATGCTCCACTTTCTAAAGCCTACATCTAAGCTAGATAATAACAGTAGAAAGCCTCGAGAGCATGAGTGCCTACCATGTTCGGATGAAAGATCCACATCCGGATAGCTGTGACGTTGTACCGTAAGATCTAACGTTCACCTGTGCCTGCACCTAAAAGTAGATATTCGTATGGAACTAGTACACACTTGTACTAAGCATGCGTATATGCAAGCACACACCAAGGACATGAATGAGTCAGAATGACTCTTTCCTAATAATATGATTTTTGGAAAGTCAAGTCAGTGGACTTGCCAAATTTGTATTGGGAAAGTCAATGGACCTGCCAAATTTGGATTTGGAAAGTCATTCCATGAGTGTAACATACATCATCAAACTTATCATTTTGCTAATATCACATAACATATTTAACATATCATATCAAATAGTTAATATTATTCTTTCATATGCCATGAGACCTTGAGATGATGGACTTGACGTTAGGACTTCCCAAAATAAGGACTCAACATATGGGACCTCAACTTGGGAGACTTCGTTATGAAACACAGAGTCAGCTTAATTCATTCATACGTACTTCATTTTTCAATCTTTCATATACTAGTGCAATCACCAGTTATACCTAGGATGTAGTTTAACATTCTCATTGGGTTTGCTGTGCAATGACCAAGAATAACCTAGCGTCAGTACTTAAGTCTAGCTCACCTCTTGATTATCCTATCCTTACGCCTTTGGTATCGTCCAGTTAATTATGTGCATCATTTGAGGCTGGCCCCATTCATTCTTTGGGAACTTTAACTTTAACCGACATAGATCATGTGAGCATCATGAAATCCAGTGTCTCCCCCACACTGAAAAGAGGTGGAATCACCGGCCAAAGTGACCCAAAACATGCTAGCGTACATGGGAATTGAACCCCGCTAGATCCCTATATTGGCAGTATAGGTTCAAAGACTAGGAGATATAAGGAGACCCATACCCGACATGCCGGACAGTCTCATCTCATGAGAGTTATGTGAACCTCTACCCTTCCCAAAAGAAGGCATCACCACCCATAGATAGCCTATCGTAGCTCAGTATAGAGTTCTATTACATTCAACTCATACATCATGGAAGCTGGCTTCTAGAATGAAGACATCATATCTCATTAGATGATTTCTCATCTCATCATTAGTATTAAGTATGCATTAACTTCAATACTTTCATTAGAGTGTTCATAGAGACAGGTCTCTTCATTAACTTTACACTCTCATAGGTTAGTACATTTTGGTAACATTTACTTAGGCTCCTTTGAGATCGCTCTCATCTTTCACATTAGCCTCTTATCATGTTGTAACCACATTCATTAACTTTAGCACATTTGCTCTTCATAATTACTCACCCCTTTACGTGAATGTTCATTTCATCATATGCCAATAAACTTGGCCATTCAGTGTGCTTCACACTCTTACTTAAAACCTTCTTGTTTTTACATCATTTCATTCATCATTTTTCTAAGTGATTCATGTTTACCTAAGATTATGTGGTAGAAGACATATGCATCATGTAGATATGCCAAGATATTGATTTTGATCTCTAGAGGCAGCATTCATTAATTATTTACTTATGTATGACATATATGTCAAAACGGAATTTGTCAAGGGAACCCGACTTTGAATCCGTTGGACAACACTTAGTTAATTTTCTTTCACCTAATTTTGGATTTACATTTCGGCTTAGGGAACCCGATTTCGTATCGCCTTACTAACATTATTTTTTCTTTCTTTTTCCCTCCCCTCACTTCACCTAATGCGTTTTAAGCATTCGGAAATCCGGCATCGAACACCCATACCAACATTATTTTATTTCTCTTTTTCCTAAGTTTTTCCATGTTGGCGAGAGGAGGTGGGTTCGAATCCCACTCCGCTCATTATTATTATTACTATTATTATTATTTTTAATTCTCTCCTTGTCTCCTCCTTCAGCCAAGAGGTGGTGGGTTCGAATCCCACTCCTCCCATTATTTTATTAATTTAAAATTTACCTTTACTCTCTTATTTTGCCGAGAGGTTGTGTTCGAATCACACACCTCTCTTTTTTTTTCCAGCTTTCATGTAGTGAGGTTTTGGGTTAAATCCCTACTGACCTCACACGTTTTAAATTTATTATTAAACTTCTCAAACTTCAAGTATTCTTGCCGAAAACTCCATCCCCTAGTGCTGGAAGTTTTATTAAATTTTCTAACCTTTATTTAACAACATTCGTAAATTCATTTTGTAGTACTTTCACAATTATCTTAACGGGTTTTTAGGTGTAGATTCATTGTTGTTTTAGCTTAGATTTTTCCACTAAATATCAGCCACCTTACTCTTCATTTAAACATAACAATTTAGACACCTTATGCACATTAATTCAAATAATTTAACAAGCCATTTAAAGACTTCAAAGCGGCGAACAACAACAATCATTTTACACATTGCACCACATCATTTTCGATTGACATCATTCAACATGCTTTATATTTCCAAACACAAAATCAAAAAGAACATCATGTTTCACACTTATCTACCATAAATCATACCAACAACATGATTTCTAATCTAATTTATATTGAAATTGGAAGGAGACTAGGGACAAGGAGTTCAACAATAAAGGGGAAAACCCTAGTGTCAAACGTTGAATTTTGTGGAAAGAAATTTCTCTTGGGAAAGGATTCCAAGAGAGAAAAACTATACCTTGTTAGATTTCCACACCTCAAAGTGATGCCCAAATCCTCCACTAAACCTTCAAAACGATCCCGTCGAGAAGATGATGTATAATTTTCATTTCTTAAGTTAGCTTGCTTGTTTGTAAATTTTATTTTGTAAATTCTTTGAGTGTAGTGAACATTTCATTGTTTTCTAATGTTTTGATATCTGTTTTTGCAGCCAAGAAAGCAAATTGGACGAGAAAGAGAGAGGTTTAGGCGTGTGAGAGAGTTTGTGTGAGATAGTGCCCCTTAAAACTAGGACAGTTGGCAAAGCTTAGTCAATTTAAGTTAATTATTAATAATTAATAACTAAAAATCTGATTTCCCCCTTTTTTTAATCATCCATTAATTAACTAATATTAATTAATGACATTAATTTACCAACTTAAATAAAAAAAATTAATTCATTGCTTCCACCTAGGTTCGAACCCGGGTGGAGAAGGACTTTACGCTTAGAGCCTATTTTTTGCACTCTCTCCCCAAAATACCCCTCCACCTTATCAATTAAATAATTAAATATATATTTAGGGTAATTACGATATTACCCTTAGCCTGGTAAAAGACCATTTTACCCCTAGACCCTCCAAACATAAGATTTCCCCTTTTTAAGTACGGTAAAGATGCATCCAGGTAAATCCTCATATTTGGGAGCCCTACATGGCTGGACCCAACCTTTCCTAGCTCAAATAAATCCCCAAGTTAGTTGGCTTGGCTGTGTCAACGGTTCAGAGGCGTGGTTATACGCGTATTAATCTGTGTGAGCCCGATCTGATCGTAGACATTCTAGAGACATTAAGCATTACTTATCTTATACATTTTTAGGGTTGTTACATTCTCCCTCCCTTAGGAACATTCGTCTCCGAATGACACCACTAATTATTTTGCATAATGACAAACAAATCATAACATAGTTACTACACACAAACAAGCAATACCAATTAAAGAATGGAGAGATACGGAAACTGAGACTTTAGATTAGGGAGTCTAACCTCAAGAGATGAACAAATGGGGATAGCGGGATCTCATATCGGCCTCAGCCTCGCACGTATCACCCTAAAAAAGATGGTTCCTCCACAATACCTTCACTTTGGCAACCTCCTTGATTCTTATCCTCTTCACCTGTCTGTCTACAATCTCAAAAGGTATCTCCACATAGGACAAGTCTTCATCAACCCCACACCTTTATCGGACACTACATGACTCAGGAAGGTCACTAATCTGAGCCAGAATTCACATTTGCTGAATTTGGAATACATCTTATATTGTCTAAGTACCTTCAAGGTTAGTCTCAAGTGTTGTTCATGCTCTTCCCTGGTCTTAGAATAGATGAGAATGTAATCAATGAATACTATGATGAAGTAGTCAAGGTACTCATGAAAAACTCGGTTTATGAGGTCCATAAATGTAGCAGGTGCATTAGTGAGACTAAATTACATCACTAGGAACTCATAGTGACCATAACGGGTACGAAAGGCTGTCTTTGGGATATCTTCATCCCTAACTCTTAGCTGATGGTACCCTTAACGAAGATCAATCTTCGAGAAGAAACTAGACCCTTGGAGTTGGTCAAACAAATCATCTATTATGGGGAGTGGATATTTATTCTAGATAGTGACCTTGTTGAGCTGCTGATAATCCATATACATTCTAAGGGTTCCATATTCTTTTTTCACAAACAACACCGGAACGCCCCAAGGGGATAACCTCGGTCGAATGAAACCCTTATGAGTGAGATCTTTTAACTGCATCTTCAACTCTTTGTGTTCACCTAGAGCTATTCTGTAAGGAGGAACTGAAATTGGTTTAGTACCGGGTTCTAAGTCAATACAAAAGTCAATAGCTCTAGGGGGAGGAACTCCAGGCAAATCATCAGGAAATACATCTTGAAACTCACTGACTACAGGCACTGAGTCTATGGAAGGAATGTAAGATCTAAATCATTAACACTCACAAGATTACACAATAATCCCTTGGACATCATTTTATTCGCATTAATGTTCGAAATCAAGGTATTAGGACGACTCGAATTGTACCCCTCCAGAATCAGCTCTTTTTAATTAGGGAAACGAAACCTCACAACCTACTACGAAAATCCATACACGCATAACAACAATGAAACTAGTAAATGCAAAGAATAACAACAAAATCATGCATAGGTAATTCAACCAGGTCTGCACATATAGTCATTCCGCATACAACTATTGGGCGATCCTTTTATATCGTATCAGTCGTTACATTTTCGCCTAAAGGTGTACTAACAACTATAGGATCATGCAGAACTTTTGGCAATATTTCAAAAGTGAGAGCAAGCAAAGGAGTTACAAAGGAAAGCGTACACCCTGGATCAAGAAAAGCATAAACAAAAGTTCAGAATACTTGCAGCATACCTATGACCACATCAGCGGACTTCTCCTTCTCCTACCTTCCCTTTATGGCGTAGAACCTGATCCTCTCAGGAGGATCGGCTTCTACTGTACCCTGTGGGTTAGGACTAGGTTGAGAATTACCTCCATCCTGACCCCTCTTCTGTGGGCAATCCTTAACCATGTGCCCTATCTTTCCGCAACCGAAGCAGGCATTAGTGCCATGTCGGCACTCTCCACTGTGATCGTGGCCACACTTGGCACACTCCTTTTTGGGAAAATGCACATCACCTCCATTGCCCTTCTCAAGCTCGAGTATGCCTTCTCTAGGTGTTGTACTCCTCTGAAAGTTAGAGTTCCCTGAACTCTGTTGTCGCTTTTTGAACCTGGGCTGTTCAAAAACACCGAAGTTGTTCCTGTTTCCTCCATTGGTAGGACCTGCTTGAACAGAAGTCTTAGGCCTCCTAGCATCACGAACGCCCCACCTCTTTCGCCTGTCCTCTACATGCTGGACATGCACCATCAGCCTGGAGAGGTCCATGTTATCGTGGAGCATCGCAAACTAACACTCCTCCTGCAGAACTCCGTTGATCCCTGTGATGAACCTGCCCATCTCATCCCTGCTGTTAGACACTAGCGAAGTGGCATACATGCATAGCTTAACGATCGTCAGGGAATTCTCCCTGACCGTCTTAGATACTTGCTTCAGGTTGATAAATTCCTCAACCGTAGCTTCCCTCATCTCCCTGGGGAAAAATCTCTCTAGAAAAGTCGTCTTAACATCTCCCACGTGATCGGAACTCCGCCCAACGCCCGACTATCTTTCCACAACTTGCACAAAATCTGTGCAAATCCTTGAGCTGATAAGGAGCCAGGTCAGCCTTCTCAGTATCAGTGGACCCCATGACGACAAAAATCTTGTGGACCTCATCCACAAACTCTTGGGGATCCTCTGAAATTTTGGACCCTGTAAAGATAGGACGATTCATCCTCGTGAAGTCTCGCACCTTGTCAGTCATGCTACGTATTGGTGGGTCCTCCCTTTGAACATTCTGTCCGTTAGCCTGGGCCGTCATAGCCTGGGCCTGCATGGTGATGGCTTGAGCAATCTATGCCGGAGTGATCCGCACCTCAGCATCAGTCAACCCTGCTTGGTTAAGTGTCATGGCCACTCCTTCAACTTTGGAACCTGAATATCCCCAGCAGCGGCTCCTCCTCTACTCTGACCAATATTTCTCCTGGTATTCATTCTCTGAAAACCACAAGAGTTGATATTAGACATGCTCATAACACCAAGAAAACGGACACTATTTAAGGCACAATAACATCAGAAGAAGGGAGATTTTCCTACGCATCATGCTGTCTCTAATTCAGGATAGTGGTGCACTTAACTACTATGACTTAGAAACTACTCAATGTGGTTAATGTGAACTTATTATCCTCGGAATTCAACCTAGTGATCTGATACCAACTTTGTCACGACTGGAGTGTAGACCCCAGACGAGACTGGCGTCGTTGACCTCTCAGAGGTCGCAGACAAGCTTACATACGTCATCGTTACTTCATCTAGGGTAATTTTAATGAAAAAATTGAACTTTTTCTTTACTTAACATTCATATAAGGCAATCTACTTAAATACATAAGAGTTCACAATCAACCATCTAACATTAAGAATATCAAATGAAAGAAATACTTAATAACTGCATTAAATGTGTATTTGCCAACGGCACCAATACAAAATTTGAAATGAAGTGGGAAATGAAATACTAGTGGAACATGCTCCACTAGCTAAGGCCTACATCTAAGCTAGATAATAACAGTATACATCCTCGAGCGCATGGGGGCCTGCCATGTACGGATGAAAGCTCCACCTCCGGATAACTGTAAAGTTGTACCATAAGATCTAACGTCCACCTGTGCCTGCACCTAAAAGTAGATATTTGTAGGGAATTAGTAAACACTTGTACTAAGTATGGGTATATGAGAGCACAAACCATGGACATGCATGAGTAAGAATACCTCTTTCGTAACAACATGATTTATGGAAAGTCAAGTCTATGGAGTAGCTAAATTTGGATTAGGAAAGTCAATGGACTTGCCAAATTTGGATTTGGAAAGTCATGCCATGAGTGTAACATGCATTATCAAACTTAACATTTTGCAAACAGCACATAACATATTTCACATATCATATCACGTAGTTCATATCATTCTTTCATATGCCATGAGACCTTGGGAACATGGACTTGACGTTAGGACTTCCCAAAATGAGGGTTCAACATATAGGACCTCAACTAAGGAGCCTTCATTATCAATCACAGAGTCTACTTCTTTTATTCATGCGTACTTCATTATTCATTCTTTCATATACTAGTGCAATCACCAGTCATACCTAGGATGTAGTTTAAGACTCTCATCGGGTTTGCTGTGCAATGACCAAGAATAACCTAGCGTCATTACTTAAGTCTAGCTCACCTCTTCATTATCCTATTCTTACACCTTTAGAATCCTTCATTTCATTTTGAGCATCATTTGAGCGTGGACTCATTCATTCTTTGGGAACTTTAACTTTAACCGACATAGATCATGTGAGCATCATGAAAACCAGTGTCTCCCCCACACCGAAAAGAGGTGGAATCACCGGCCAAAGTGACCCAAAACATGCTAGCGTACAAGGGAATTGAACCCCTCTAGATCCCTATTTTGGAATTATAGGTTCGAAGACTAGGAGATATAAAGAAACCATACCCGGCATGCCGGACAGTCTCATCTTATGAGAGTTGCGTGAACCTCCACCTTTACCGAAAGAAGGCATCACCACCCATAGCTAGCCTATCGATGCTCAGTATAAAGTTCCATTACATTCAAGACATACATCATGGAAGCTGGCTTCTAGAATGACGACATCATATCTCATTAGATGATTTCTCATCTCATCATTAGTATTAAGTATGCATTTACTTCAATACTTTCATTAGAGTGTTCATAGGGACTGGTCTCTTCATTTACTTTACACTCTTATAGGTTAGTACATTTTGGTAACATTTACTTAGGCTCCTTTGAGATCGCTCTCATCTTTCACATTAGCCTCTTATCATGTTGTCACCACATTCATTAACTTTAGCACATTTGCTCTTCATAATTACTCACCCCTTTACGTGAATGTTCATGTCATCATATGACAATGGACTTGGCTTTTCAGTGTGCTTCACACTCTTACTTAAAACCTTCTTGTTTTTACATTATTTCATTCATACTTTTTCTAAGTGATTCATGTTTACCTAAGATTATGTGGTACAAGACTTATGCATCTTGTAGATATGCCAAGATATTGATTTTGATCTTTAGATGAAGCATTCATTAAGTATTAACTTATGTATGACTTATATGTAATACGGAATTTGTCAAGGGAACCCGACTTTGAATCCCTTGGACAAGACTTAGTTAATTTTCTTTCACCTAATTTTGGATTTACATTTCGGCTTAGGGAACCCGATTTTGTCTTTCTTTTTCCCTCCCCTCACTTCACCTAAGGCGTTTTAAGCATTCGGAAATCCGGAATCAAACACCCATACCAACATTAATTTATTTCTCTTTTTCCTAAGTTTTTCCATGTTGGCGAGAGGAGGTGGGTTGGAATCCCACTCCGCTCATTATTATTATAACTATTATTATTATTTTTAATTCTCTCCTTGTCTCCTCCTTCAGCCAAGAGGTGGTGGGTTCGAATCCCACTCCTCCCATTATTTTTATTAATTTAAAATTTACCTTTTACTCTCTTATTTTGCCGAGAGGTTGTGTGTTCGAATCACACACCTCTTTTTTTTTTTTAAGCTTTCATGTAGTGAGGTTTTGGGTTAAATCCCTACTGACCTCACACGTTTTAAATTTATTATTATGATTCTCAAACTTCAAGTATTCTTGCCGAAAACTCCATCCCCTAGTGCTGGAAATTTTATTAAATTTTCTACCCTTTATTTAACAACATTCGTAAATTCATTTTGTAGTACTTTCACAATTAGCTTAACGCGTTTTTAGGTGTAGATTCATTGTTGTTTTAGATTAGATTTTTCCACTTAATATCAGCCACCTTACTCTTCATTTAAACATCAAAATTTAGACACCATATGCATATGAATTCCAACAATCAAACAAGCCATTTTAAGACTTCAAAGCGGAGAACAACAACAAACATTTTACACATTGCACCACATCATTTTCGATTGACATCATTCAACATGCTTGATATTTCCAAACACAAAATCAAAAAGAACATCATATTTCACACTTATATACCATAAATCATACCAACAACATGATTTCTAAACTAATTTAGATTTAAAATGGAAGGAGACTAGGGACAAGGAGTTCAACAATAAATGGGAAAACCCTAGTTTCAAACGTTGAATTTTGTAGAAAGAAATTTCTCTTGGAGAAAGGATTCCAAGAGAGAAGAACTATACCTTGTTGTAGCTTTCCACACCTTCAATGTGCTGCCCAAATCCTCCACTAAACCTTCAAAAAGATACCGTCGAGAAGATGATGTAAAATTTTCATTTCTTAAGTTAGCTTGCTTGTTTGTAAATTTTATTTTGTAAATTCTTTGAGTGTAGAGAACTTTTGATTGTTTTCTAATGTTTTGTTTTCTGTTTTTGCAGCCAAGAAAGCAAATTGGACGAGACAGAGAGAGAGGTTTAGGCGTGTGAGAGAGTTTGTGTGAGATAGTGCCCCTTAAAACTAGGACAGTTGGCAAAGCCTAGTCAATTTAAGTTAATAATTAATAATTAATAACTAAAAATATGATTTCCCCCCCTTTTTTTTAATCATCCATTAATTAAATAATATTAATTAATGACATTCATTTACCCACTTAAATAAGTAAAATTTAATTCATCGCTTCCACCTAGGTTCGAACCCGGGTGGAGCAAGACTTTACTCTTAGAGCCTATTTTTTGCACTCTCTCCGCAAAATACCCCTCCACCTTATCAATTAAATAATTAAATATATATTTAGGGTAATTACGATACTACCCTTAGCCTGGTAAAAGACCATTTTACCCCTAGACCCTCCAAACTTAAGATTTCCCCTTTTTAAGTACGGTAAAGACGCATCCAGGTAAATCCTCATATTCGGGAGCCCTACATGGTTGGACCCAACCTTTCCTAGCTCAAGTAACTCCCCAAGTAAGTTGGCTTGGCTGTGTCAACGGTTCAGAGGCCTGGTTCTACGCGTATTAATCTGTGTGAGCCCAGTCTAATCGTAGACATTCTAGACACATTAAGCATTACTTATGTTATAAATTTTTAGGGCTGTTACATTATCCCTCCCTTAGGAACATTCGTCCCCGAATGACACCACTAATTATTTTGCATAATGACAAACAAATCATAACATAGTTACTACACACAAACAAGCAATACCAATTAAAGAATGGAGAGATACGGAAACTGAGACTTTAGAGTAGGGAGTCTAACCTCAAGAGATGAACAGATGGGGATAGCGGGATCTCATATCGGCCTCAGCCTCGCACGTATCACCCTAAAAAAGATGGTTCCTCCACAATACCTTCACTTTGGCAACCTCCTTGATTCTTATCCGCTTCACCTGTCTGTCTACAATCCCAAAAGGTATCTCCACATAGGACAAGTCTTCATCAACCCCACACCTTTATCGGACACTACATGACTCAGGAAGGTCACTAATCTGAGCCAGAATTCACATTTGCTGAATTTGGAATACATCTTATATTGTCTAAGTACCTTCAAGGTTAGTCTCAAGTGTTGTTCATGCTCTTCCCTGGTCTTAGAATAGATGAGAATGTAATCAATGAATACTATGATGAAGTAGTCAAGGTATTCATGAAAAACTCGGTTTATGAGGTCCATAATTGCAGCAGGTGCATTAGTGAGACTAAATTACATCACTAGGAACTCATAGTGACCATAACGGATACGAAAAGCTGTCTTTGGCATGTCTTCATCCCTAACTCTTAGTTGATGGTACCCTTAACGAAGATCAATCTTTGAGAAGAAACTAGACCCTTTTAGTTGGTCAAAAAAATCATCTATTATGGGGAGTGGATATTTATTCTCGATAGTGACCTTCTTGAGGCTGCTGATAATCCATACACATTCTAAGGGTTCCATATTCTTTTTTCACAAACAACACTGGAACGCCCCAATGGGATAACTTCGGTCGAATGAAACCCTTATCAGTGAGATATTTTAACTGTATCTTCAACTCTTTGAGTTCACCTGAAGCTATTCTGTAAGGAGGAATTGAAATTTATTTAGTACCGGGTTCTAAGTCGATACCAAAGTCAATAGCTCTAGGGGGAGGAACTCAAGGCAAATCATCAGGAAATACATCTTGAAACTCACTGACTACAGGCACTGAGTCTATGGAAGGAATGTAAGATCTAAATCATTAACACTCACAAGATTACACAATAACCCCTTGGACATCATTTTATTCGCATTAATGTTCGTAATCAAGGTATTAGGACGACTCACATTGTACCCCTCCAAAACCAGCTCTTTTTAATTAGGGAAACAAAACCTCACAACCTACTACGAAAATCCATACACGCATAACAACTATGAAACCAGTCAATGCCAAGAATAACAACAAAATCATGCATAGGTAATTCAACCAGGTCTGCACTTATAGTCATACCGCATACAACTATTGGGCGATCCTCTTATATCCTATCAGTCGTTACATTTTCTCCTAAAGGTGTAGTAACAACTATAGGATCATGCAGAACTTTTGGTAATATTTCAAAACTTAGAGCAAGCAAAGGAGTTACAAAGGAAAGCGTAGGCCCTGGATCAAGAAAAGCATAAACAAAAGTTGAGAATACTTGCAGCATACCTGTGACCACATCAGCGGACTTCTCCTTCTCCTCCCTGCCCTTTAGGGCGTAGAATCTGCTTCTCTCAGGAGGCTCGGCTTCTACTGTACCCTGTGGGTTAGGCCTAGGTTGAGAATTACCTCCATCCTGAACCCTCTTCTGTGGGCAGTCCTTGACCATGTGCCCTATCTTTCCGCAACCGAAGCAGGCATTAGTGCCCTGTCGGCACTCTCCACTGTGATCATGGCCACACTTGGCACACTCCTTTTTGAGACAATGCACATCACCTTCATTGCCTTTCTCAAGCTCGAGTCTGCCTTCTCTAGGTGTTGCACTCCTCTGAAAGTTAGAGTTCCCAGAACTCTGTTGTCCCTTTTTGAACCTGGGCTGTTCAAAAACACCGAAGTTGTTCCTGTTCCTCCATTGGTAGGACCTGCTTGATCAGAAGTCTTAGGCCTCCTAGCATCACGAACGCCCCTCCTCTTTCGCCTGTCCTCTACCTGCTGGACATGCACCATCAGCCTGGAGAGGTCCATGTTATCGTTGAGCATCGCAAACTAACACTCCACCTGCAGAACTCCGTTGATCCCTGTGATGAAGCTGCTCATCTCATCCCTGCTATTAGACACTAGGGAAGTGGCATACATGGATTGCTTAACGATCTTCAGGGAATTCTCCCTGACCATCTTAGATCCATGCTTTAGGTTGATAAATTCCTCAACCGTAGCTTCCCTCATCTCCCTGGGGAAAAATCTCTCCAGAAAAGTCATCTTAACATCTGCCACGTGATCGGAACTCCGCCCAACGCCCGACTATCTTGCCACAACTTGCACCAAATCTGTGAAAATCCTTGAGCTGATAAGGCGCCAGCTCAGCCTTCTCAGTATCTCTGGCCCCCATGGCCACAAAAATCTTGTGGACCTCATCCACAAACTCTTGGGGATCCTCTGAAATTTTTGACCCTGTAAAGATTGGAGGATTCATCCTCGTGAAGTCTCGCACCTTGTCAGGCATGCTACGTATCGATCGGTCCTCCCTTTGAACATTCTGTCCGTTAGCCTGGGCCGTCATAGCCTGGGCCTGCATGGTGATGGCTTGAGAAATCTGTGCCGGAGTGATCCGCACCTCAGCATCAGTCAACCCTGCTTGGTTAAGTGTCATGGCCACTCCTTCAACTTTGGAACCTGATTATCCCCAGCAGCTGCTCCTCCTCTACTCAGACCAATATTTCTCCTGGTATTCATTCTCTGAAAACAACAAGAGTTGATGTTAGACATGCTCATAACACCAAGAAAACGGACAGTAGTTAAGGCACAAAAAGATCAGAAGAAGGGAGATTTTCCTACGCATCATGCTGTCTCTTATTCAGGATAGTGGTGCACTAAACAACTATGACTTAGAAACTACTCAATGTGGTTGATGTGAACTTATTATCCTCGGAATTTAACCTAGTGATCTGATACCAAATTTGTCACGACTGGAGTGTAGACCCCAGATGAGACCAGCGTCGTTGACCTCTCAGAGGTCGCAGACAAGCTTACATACGTCATCGTTACTTCATCTAGGGTAATTTTAATGAAAAAATTGAACTTTTTCTTTACTTAACATTCATATAAGGCAATCTACTTAAACACATAAGAGTTCACAATCAACTATCTAACATTAAGAATATCAAATGAAAGAAATACTTAATAACTGCATTAAATGTGTATATGCCAACGGAACCAATACAAAATTTGAAATGAAGTGGGAAATGAAACACTAGTGGAACATGCTCCACTAGCTAAGGCGTACATCTAAGCTAGATAATAAAAGTATACAGCCTCGAGAGCATGAGGGCCTACCATGTCCGGATGAAAGCTCCATGTCCGGATAACTGTAAAGTTGTACCATAAGATCTAACGTCCACCTGTGCCTGCACCTAAAAGTAGATATTTGTATGGAATTAGTACACACTTGTACTAAGTATGGGTATATGCAAGCACACACCGTGGACATGCATGAGTAAGAATGGCTCTTTCGTAACAACATGATTTATGGAATGTCAAGTCTATGGAGTAGCCAAATTTGGATTAGGAAAGTCAATGGACTTGCCAAATTTGGATTTGGAAAGTCATGCCATTAGTGTAACATGCATTATCAAACTTATCATTTTGCAAACAGCACATAACATATTTCACATATCATATCACGTAGTTCATATCATTCTTTCATATGCCATGAGACCTTGGGAACATGGACTTGACGTTAGGACTTCCCAAAATGAGGGTTCAACATATAGGACCTCAACTAAGGAGCCTTCTTTATCAATCACATGGTCTACTTCATTTATTCATACGTACTTCATTATTCATTCTTTCATATACTAGTGCAATCACCAGTAATACCTAGGATGTAGTTTAAGACTCTCATCGGGTTTGGTGTGCAATGACCAAGAATAACCTAGCGTCATTACTTAAGTCTATCTCACCTCTTCATTATCCTATTCTTACACCTTTAGTATCCTTCATTTCATTTTGAGCATCATTTGAGGCTGGACTCATTCATTCTTTGGGAACTTTAACTTTAACCGACATAGATCATGTGAGCATCATGAAAACCAGTGTCTCCCCCACACGGAAAAGAGGTGGAATCACCGGCCAAAGTGACCCAAAACATGCTAGCGTACATGGTAATTGAACCCCTCTAGATCCCTTTATTGGAATTATAGGTTCGAAGACTAGGAGATATAAAGAAACCACACCCGGCATGCCGGACAGTCTCATCTCATGAGAGTTACGTGAACCTCCACCTTTACCGAAAGAAGGCATCACCGCCCATAGCTAGCCTATCGATGCTCAGTATAAAGTTCCATTACATTCAAGACATACATCATGGAAGCTGGCTTCTAGAATGACGACATCATATCTCATTAGATGATTTCTCATCTCATCATTAGTATTAAGTATGCATTAACTTAAATACTTTCATTAGAGTTCTTATAGAGACTGGTCTCTTCATTAACTTTACACTCTCATAGGTGAGTATGTTTTTCTAACATATACTTAGGCTCATTTTAGATTGCTCTCATCTTTCTAATTAGCCTCTTATCATGTTGTCACCACATTCATTAACTTTAGCACATTTGGTCTACATAATTATTCACCCCTTTACATGAATGTTCATTTCATCATAAGCCAATGGACTTGGACATTTAGTGTGCTTCACACTCTTATTTAAAACCTTTTAGGTTTTACATCATTTAATCACATAACATCTTAGGTTCACTTACTTTTAAACTAATGCTAGACTTATTAGTCAACACATATGAGCCATGAGTCTTCATTTATAGTTTGTCTAGGTGATTCATGTTTACCAAAGGTAAATTGGTACAAGATTTATGCATCTTGTAGATATTCCAAGATATTGATTTTTATGTTAAGAGCAGCATTCATTAAGTATTTACTTACGTATGACTTATATGTCAATACGGAATTGGACAAGGGAACTCGACTTCGAATCCCTTGGACAACACTTAGTTAATTTTCTCTTACATAACTTTGGATTTACATTTTGGCTTGGGGAATCAGATTTCGAATTCCCTCAGTAACATTATTTTTCCTTTCGTTTTCCCTATCCTCACTTCACCTATGGCGTTTTAAGCATTAGGGGATCCGGCATCGAACCCCCATAGAAACATTCATTTATTTATCTTTTTCCTAAGTTTTTCCATGTTGGCGGAGAGGAGGTTGGTTCAAATCCCACTCCTCTCATTATAATTATTATTATTATTTTTAACTTCTCTCCTTGTGTCCTCCTTAAGCCAAGAGGTGGTGGGTTTGGATCCCACCTCTCCCGTTATTTTTATTAATTTAAAATTTCCCTTTTACTCTCTTATTTGGCTGAGAGGTTGTGGGTTTGAATCCCACACCTCTTTTTTTTTTCCAGCTTTCATGTACTGAGGTCTTGGGTTCAATCCCCACAAACCTCACATGTTTTGAATTTATTTTTAAATTCTCAAACATCAAGTATTCTGACCGGAATCTCCATCACCAAGTGCTGGAAATTTTATTAAATTTTCTAGCCTTTATTTAACAACATTCGTACGTTTGTTTTGTAGTATTTTCACAATTTCTTTAACGCGTTTTTAGCTGTAGATTCATTGTTGTTTTAGCTTAGATTTTTCCACTTAAGATCAGACACCTTACTCTTCATCTAAACATCACAATTTACACACCTTATGCACATTAATTCCAATCATCAAACAAGCCATTTGAAGACTTCAAAGCGTAGAACAACAACAAACATTTTACATATTGCACCACATCATTTTCGATTGACATTTTTGAACATGCTTGATATTTACAAACACAAAAACAAAAAGAACATCATATTTCACACTTAGCTACCAGAAACCATACCAACAACATGATTTCAAAACTAATTTAGATTGAAATCGGAAGGAGACTAGGGACAAGAAGTTCAACAATAAAGGGGACAACCCTAGTTTCATATATTGAATTTTGTAGAAAGAAATATCTCATGGAGAAAGGATTCAAAGATAGAAAACCCGTACATTGTTTTGGGTTTCCACACCTTCAAAGTTCTGCCTAAATCCTCCACTAAACCTTCAACACGATCCCGTCGAGAAGATGATGTAAATTTTTTGTTTCTTAAGTTAGCTTGCTTTTTTGTATATCTTTTTTTTAAGTTATTTGAGTGTAGATAACTTTTGATTGTTTTATAATGTTTTGTTTTCGGTTTTTGCAGCCAAGAATGCAAAAATGGACGACAGAGAGAGAGGTTTAGGCGTGTGAGAGAGTTTGTGTGAGACAGTGCCCCTTAAAACTATGATAGTTGGCAAGACTTAGTCAATTTAAGTTAATAATTAATAATTAATAACTACAAATCTGATTTCCCCTTTTTTTAATCATCCATGAATTGAATAATATTAATTAATGACATTAACTTACACACTAAAATAAAAACAATTTAATTCATTACTTCCACCTAGGTTAGAACCCAGGTGGAGAAAGACTTTACTCTTAGAGCCCATTTTCGGCACTCTTTCCCCAAAATACCTCTCCACCTTATTAATTAAATAATTAAATATATATTTAGTGTAATTACGTTACTACCCTTAGCCTGGTAAAAGACCAGTTTACCCCTAGACCCTCCAAATTTATGATTTCCCCTTTTTTAAGTCCGGTAAAGACTCATCTGGGTAAATCTTCATATTCGGGAGCCCTACATGGCTGGACCCAACCTTTCCTAGCTCAACTAAGTCCCCAAGTTAGTTGGCTTGGATGTGTCAAGGGTTCAAAGGCCTTCTTCTACGCGTATCAATCCGTGTGAACCGGGTCTAATCGTAGGCATTCTAGACACATTAAGCATTACTTATCTTATATATTTTTAGGGTTGTTATACTTCAGCTGGCCAAAAATTTTTTATCCAAGCTTTTATTCTCATAATTTGTCCAGCTATCGTCATCCTTTCTTTAGTCCACACCATATTGTAATCTAACTCATTATCAAGATCAATATAAACATGTCTAGAATTGAAGTAAGCTATTTTAACTCCTCCTGATAGTTGGGTTTGAAGAATAAAAATCTTCCTAATAAGTTCCACTCTAGGCATTGTGTTTAGAAATCTACCAATTAAAGTGAACTTATAAGAAGCTGATAAATCTTTAACTATTTCTTTCATCACATAGAGAACAATAGGAAGCCCTTGTTTAGTAGTGATTTCTAGTTCAGCAAGATTAATACGAATTTTATTTTTTGACTGGTTGAATATAAGCCTATTAGCATAAGATTGTACAACAGTATATATAGTAGGTATATGGTTCTGTTAGGGTTAGGGTTAGGGTTAAGTTTAGGAGTAGGTAGGCCTTAGGATTATTATAAGTTTTCATTTTGGGTTTAGATTTTATGATACAATATCTATGGTTTAGTATTCAGTGTTTGGGTTTCCAATATTTTTGACATGGAGTTTAGGGTTTAGGGTTTAGGATTAGGGTTAGGGATAGGGTTAGGGTATAGTTCTTTTTAGGTTTTAGGGTTTTGGGCTTAGAATTTGTGGGTTAGTATCTATAGTATTGTGTTTAATGTTTGGTTATGGTATTTTGGGTTTGGGATTTAGCGTTTATTGTTAGGTTAGGGTTAGGGTAAGAATTAGGGTTAGGGTTAGGGTATCAGGATTTGAATTGCAATATCTATGATTTAGTGTTTTATGTTTGGTTTTTTGTATTTTGGGTTTACGACTTAGGGTTAAAGACAGGATTTAGGGTTTTTTAAGGTTTTAAATTATGGGGTTGAGGATTTGAGGTTTAAAATCCGTCGTTTAGTGTTTAATTAGTGGGTTTTGGTATTTTGGGCTTCGGGTTTTACATTTAGTGTTACGATTAGGGATAGGTTTAGGGTTAGGGTTAGGGTTAGGGTAAGTTTTAGGTTGTTATTTAGGTTTTAGGGTTTGGGGATTACTATTTGATGTTTAACGTAACACATCAAAATCCTAAGACATATTCTAGAGTCTAACATTAGTGTCAAAAGGATTAGAAACTTTTTTAAGGTCATAGCTAATGTATACAAGTCATTTAGGAAGTTTAGAAATCAAAATGTCAAGGAACGTCCATGACGTTCGAAAACTAGTTCAAGGAGGTGCTAGTGTGCCTTAGCCTATTTTACTATGTTTTAGTAGTTAGAAAATGAGGAATTTTGGTGGAATTGTGTCTAACACGTATTAGAGTTTATTCATAATAAAAATGTTTGTGCATAAATTCAAAAGGACCAACCAAGGGACCTTGAAGAAGACCCTTGCATTTTGGGGCTACCCAAGGCAGTGTCCACCAACATATGCAATCAACGTTCCATTGTCCAACCGATAGGGCGTGGACTGCTTCCGTTGATGGACACTTAGCCAAATCCTTGGAAGCCTGTGTTGTATAAGTCTCAATCACAAATGTTGGACCAGCTGGACGAAGGGTCCTGTAATCGTCGATTGACAGACGAGGTGTTGGTCGAAGTCTCGTCTGTGAGGGGCTGATTTTACTGGTCATTTTTAAGTTAGTCAAGTTAATGAATTAAGTGGTTAGTTGATTAATTGGGGGTTAAGGGTGGTCTAATTAAGTTAGTTAGAGACCTATATAAAAACCCTAAGCTAATTAAACTAAGGTAAGCCCTCATAATTCCCAAACCCAAATTCTCTTCCTTCTCTCTTCTTTCTCTCTCCCAAGTTGAAGAACACCATAGAAGACAAGGTCAAGTTAGTTCTGCAATCAATAAAGTACCTACATAATCTTCATCAAACATTAAGGTATGGGATTCCTTTAACCTTTGGGACTTCATTCCCCAAAGGTTTCCATCAAATTGATTTCAAAAGTATGAAATTCAAGTGGATTTTCATCCAATACGAAATTGATCTTGTCAATTGCTTTGTTTATGATTTATTTGGATATGTGAATAGATTAATATGTATTCTAACTTAATTATGTTATTTCCTGAGTGATTGGTCTAGTTTGTAGAATCTGACCTATTCCCCTTAACCCTAGATTGTGGTCTTGAATTTAATTGTATAGTATTAATTTAATTGACTTGGTTAGTGTGTGAATTACAATCCTATTTTGTTACTATGTTATATATGAGTTTATTTTGATACATTGTGATCAAATTATGTTAGATTCTTGAGTAATTGACCTAGATGGTCAAGTAGACTATGAACATGATGTAATTCTCAAATTCTAGGCTATAAACTAGTGATGAATTGTAGTATAATGATTCAATTCGTCTTTTTAATATGTTGGTTAAGATTATATGATGATATTATACCTTTGTTGGGTTAAGTTGGAGGATGATGGTAAGACCTTGATGAAGGCATTGTGAAGGAGATTGAGTAAGTCTTGTGATCTCTCTTCTTTACTTCAATTGTGGTTACTTGTGATTGACTTATGATGTCGTATTAAAGTGTACCATATGTTAATATTGATATGGTTGGTATGATGTTGAATTGAAATGTCTTAATGTATGAATCGTGAGACCATGTAAGCTTGTAATGATATAAGGATGATGTTGATTCATTTTGTGCATTACTATGATATGATGAAAGGTGTTGATCTCACTAAGAGGAATGTGTTGAAAGGTGATTCTCGTACAATTTGTTATGAGCTAATTATGATGATATAAAAGGAGTTAGTCTCCTATGATGTAAAACTAAGTTATGAATATTAATAAAGTCATTTCCAAAAGGGACTTAGCTTAGTACCAAGTGAACTTGATAATGAGAGGTGTTGACTTTCCATTGAGGAAGATTCACCCTCTACATGAGGTGTTGACTCCCGTATGAGGCATACTCACTATATGGATTCCCATGATATGAGGCTCAAATTTCCAAGTTGCACATAGAAAGTTCATACCTATATCTTATTTCTTGAAATATGTTTCCCCCATAGGAAGACTAGATAGTGGATCCACCTAGAAAGCTACGTTTATCTTTGGTTCTACTTTGGCTGGAAGACCACCCTCCATTTGTGTAAGGTTTTACAACACCGAATTCTACACTTAGATCTTGTAGTCTATGTCGATTAAGGCAAGTGTTCCTGAAACTAAAATGAAGTAATGAAGTACAAACTAACTACGGTGACATAAGAGGTTTGACTTATCCTAGGTAGGGGTATAAGACTCAACTTGTGCCTTGCACTAGTTTTCCTTGACGGAAGCCTTACGAGGTTGTTTTTAAGTATGAATATGCTTATAAATGTAAATGATAGTTATATGATGATCTTACATGTTAATGACTCTATGTGATATTGGTAACTCTTATGAACATATATTTGGTCTCTATTGCTAAAGTATGATAATATGTATTCTTAATGAGAAGTTATGTGAAGTTGAACATTTGTTATCGTTCTTGGTAGGTTTACTTGATTAAGTAAGGTTATGGGTCCTTTCTTAGTGTTTGCACAAGTGGACTTAAAGAGGGTCATGAGTAATGGTCTTGCTTTGGTATAATATGATGAACTCTTATTATTGCTTGTTGAAGTTATAACTTGATGATAGAGTGGTCTTGATTATATGTACATGTATGTTGATATGTTTGTTGACTCGACTAGGCTTAGTATTGTTTGTCTTATGATGTATATGATCTTGACTTAATGTATATGTCTTATTGATTGGTATGGTCTTCTTGTATGAGCATGAAACTTTGGAAAGGAAATTAAATATATTAATGAAATGTCCCCTTTTTAGCATGATTTCACGTTGTGTGTTCATATGGTCTCATATTTACTACAAAATGTGTACTAACCCCATTTTCTTCCTTTTTTCCCAACATTTTAGATTTTTGTCATTAAAGGGCTTTTGACATGACTTTGAAGGAAGACTTGGTATTCTCACTCATCGAAGTTTGGTAGGTCCTCACTTTCCAAGGGCAATACCACTATCAAGCTTCATGATATTGTTCTAGTTTTAGAACTTCTAAGTTATTTTCTTTTCATTTTAGTATTAATATAGCATAGCCTATATGCGACTTTATTACGTTGATGTATGTGATATGCCCAATTGATATATTCTTGTTTTAGATGGTTAAGAGATATAAGTTTAAGACTATGTTAAATATCATATATATATGTGCAAATAAAGTAGAAGACTAAGTAATCTTCTAATACGAAGGGTCTATGTATACTCGATATAACAATATTGTGTGTATTGTAGAGGTCTATGTAAACCTCAAGATAGATATAGAAATGTTTTAAATTTTTCCATAAATTTTGACCTATGAATGTAATGATGTAAGCTGCAACATTTCGAGAAATCAAAGACGAGTCTTAAAGCCTACCATAGGTGCCATGAGGTCTAACCCCTGTTTTAAGACCTACTTTAATGAAAATAGGTCATTTGGAAAATTTAGGAACAAAAATGTCCAAGAACGTCCATGACGTTTGGAAACTAGTTGTAGGAGGTACTAGCTTGCCTAATCCTATTTGACGAACTTTTAGAAATTGGAAATCCACGAAAATTGGTGGAAGGATAGTTAATAGGTTTTTAGGGTGATTCATGGTCAAAACTTCCGGGTACGACTCCCCAAGGATAAACCAAGGGCCCTTGAGGAGGACCCTAGCATGTGAGAGGCAGCACTGCCTGGGCAATGTGCAACCATAAGAGTATATAAACGGCTCATGTGATGATCGACGAGGCATCGATGCCAATCGGCATCTGCCTGCACAAGTCTCTAACCAAAACGACGATTGTATAGGACGTAGGGGGAACCAATCGTCGGCTCACAGATGGCCTATCGATCGGAAGATTAATTAACTAATTTAACCCCCCATATAAAGATCCCAACCCTCATTAGTCTAAACACAACTTACAAATAAACTCTCTTCCTTCTTTATTCTTTCTCTCTCTATTTGGAAGACACCATTGAATACAAGCTAGGGGGAGGTTTTAGGGGCTGGAAAGGGACGCTTTCTCCATCAAATCTTTATCAAACGTTAAGGAATGGGATCTAATTAAACTTTGAAACTTCTTTCCTCAAAGGACTCCTTCAAAGTATTTCTAAAAGTTGGATTTTCAAGTGGGTTTCACTCAATTACGAATTTGATGTTATGAGCTGAGTTGCTTATGGTTTCTTTGGGATATAATGAATATATTAACATGTATTTTAACTTGATTATGATAATTTGTGATGGTTTGATCTAAATAGAAGAACATGATCCGTAACCCTTAACCCTATGTTTGATCTTGATGTGAAATAGGTTGTGATTGATTCAGTTGACATGATTATTGGTTAAATCACTATTAGTTGATGTTGTTACATTAATCATGAACAAATTAAGATGATTTCTAGTTCTTGAGAAGTGATCTTGGTTATGAGTATTGACCTACGTATCTTGTCTTAAGCTTTGATGTAGTAATTAATTATGGTGTAGTGACTATTCTAGCCTTGTTACCATGATGACTATTAAAGTAAATGTTGTACATCTAATTGGTTTGAATTGAGGGTTTATGGTAAGATACTGATGATCAACTATGAAGGAGACTTGGTAAGTCCTATAATCTATATCTTTTACTTCCAATTATGGTTAATTGTGATTAATAAATAATGTTACATAGGAGCAAGCCTTGTATTAGGATGTGTAGAATGATATGATGTTGAATTGAAATGTCTTCACTATGTTGTGAGGTTGATTAAGGTGTATGTGTTATAAGGATGGTGATGACTATCAATGTGCCTTATTATGATATGAAATGCTAATGTGCTAACCTCACATATACGAATCGTAATGAAAGGACTTATACTTACGAAGTTGTTATTGAGTTATTGATGATAACTATTATACAAGGACCCTATGACCTAAACTGTGTCACATCCGGGTTTACCTCCTAGACATAACCGACATCGTCGTCCTTTTTATGGACTAAGAATATCCTCTTATTCTCATGTCATTACATTCATAGGTTTAAAATGTAGAAAAATTGAAAATATTTCATTACATCTAATTGGAGGTTTACATAGACCTCTATATACACATAATATAGTTATATCGAGGGCACGTACACCCTTCATATATGAAGGTTACATAGCCTTCTACTTTTATTGCACATTATTATATACAAAATACCATAGTCATAAAAGTCGTCTCATCTCATAACCATCTATTCAGAGTGTATCAAATTTGGGCATAGCCCTTACGTCAATAAAAAAAGACCACATATAGATCATACAAAAATATACTACTCACTTGAAAATGAAAGAAATAAAAGAGTCTTGAAGCTCATAACAAATCCATATGCTAGATAGTGGCATTTCCCTTGGAAGTTGAGGACCTCCCTACTTGGATGAAATGAAGAATCCAAGCCTTCAAAAAATGTTGCCTTCCAAACTTCTTCAACGACCGGAAGCTAAAATGTTTGGGAAAAGGGGAGAAAATGGGGTTAGTAATCCATATGTACTAAGTATGAGACCTTATGCACAAAGACAAGTTAAACATGCTAAAAAGGGACTTTAGTCAAAACATGCCATTTTACCCTTTTAAAAACATAATGCAAAGCCAATCAAGTCATATCAACTAATCAAACATGCTTACTAACTCAAAAATTAATACGTATCCCAACATACTTGAAACCATGATTTACTACAACCCTATCATAAAGAAATGACATCACAAATATGGTTAAGAATTAACCACATCATATTAAGCAAGACAACTACTTATGAATCCTTATAAAGTTAACAAGTGCAATAACCAAGCAATTCCCCATACCCTTACTCAATCAAGTAACTTCAACAAGCAACCATAACGGATGTCCAACTTCACATAACATAACATTTAGATATACATTTCATCTTATGTTAACAATATAACCCAATACATACTCATTAGTGAACTAACCAACATATAGTATCAACAATATGCAAGTTCAACATGTACATATCATATATCTTTATAACATGAAAATATATAAGAACATCAATGTCTAACTAGTGCAATGCTTAGGTAGAGTGCCATACCCCTACCTATACTAAGCTACAACCCTTAGGTTATCCAAGTTAGAGTTCAAGTCCTTTATTTCATTTTACCTTTTCGGGAAGAATCTTTCCCTACCAGACATATACCACATGATCTAGTGTGAAATGCGGTGTCAAAAAACCCTACACCGAAAAAAGGTAGACTATTTGCCAAGGTAGTACCACAACATGAAACATAGAAACTACGTGGATCCACTAGCTAGTATTCTTATGGAGGCAATATAGTTCAGGAACTAGGAGTGTCACATCCCAAGACCACACCCTAGAATCTAGGGTACAATCTCGGATTGTAACCAGTGTACTAGACCTCTCGGAGGTCTTATAGAAGTCCTTTCATATCATTCATCGCATAAACATAGTGAAAAGTAGTGGCGGAATTAAAAGTTTTCACAAAATATAATATAGTCTTTAAAATCTCTTTCATATAAAAGTAATAGGAAATATTAAGTCTCAATCTCATCATCTTAAGACGCAAGAATACTTGGGACACGACCCATACTTCAAAATACGAATATAGAAATACTTAATCTATTACAATACTTTGAATAAAAACATAAAACACATATATGCCCTTGAGTCAAGTGAGGACATACTTCATCTCGTGAACTATCTTCTAATTCCATGTCTTCACTTCTCAAACATCCTCACCTACCAAGAACCATATAGATAGATAAAAGCATGGACTTAGTACAACCACATGTACTAAGTATGACTTTATTCATAAAAATCATGAAAATGGACTTTTTTTGGGAATATGCGTCTTTTCATTTAAAAATCATATTATAATCATAAGAACAACATTTAGCAACTTGGAAACACATAAGGTAACATTCAAACAAAAAATCATATTTTAGAGATCACTTTACAGTGAACTCATTCACTCTTACAGTGAATTATTTCATTGTATAGTGAAGATGCTTATTCTTCACTTAAGACACCCTTTAGGATGTAATCTTCTAACATAAAGCTATCCTAAGATTCACTTAAGTCACACAAAGAGAGACCGCCCATACACCCTCTATAGATGTGCCTAAACGACCCTTAGGATTACTTAAAATGAGTCATATACACACTTAGAAAGTACCGTGAACATCAAGGTAAGATTCTTCTACCAAAGGTGAACTCTAAGTCTCACTTGAGTGAGTTGTGAAGCGACCACCCATACCATCCCTTACGCATACTTAAAATATCTTATAGACTACCTAAGATAGAATCATGCTCACATAATACATCATCACATAGGGGATATGACATTTTCCTTCCAAAGGCTATTAAAATACCTACTTAAGTAAATTGTAACGACCTGTTTAGTCGTTTTGAGCAGCAGATTTATTTCTGGAAAAACTGGCTAAGATTACGGACATCACGACGGACCGTCATAGGCACGACGGCCCGTCACATATGTCTCGTTTCAGCATACTTAGAAATTCTGAAATTGGGTACTGAAAATCGACTCTCTGTAATCGGTGACGGACCTGCAGGACGTGCCGTCACATCCACGACGAGCCGTCGTAAGCTCCCGTTGCAAAACACTTCAACTCTTGAGAAATTGGTACGGGAAACGAGTCTCTGACCGTCAGGACGGAGGTGCAGGACGGACCGTCACAGGTGTGACGGGCCGTCACAGTCCACCTGGATTGTGGGAGGTTGCGACGACCATTGTGACGGACCGTCGCAGGCACGACGGCCC
>NC_028639.1:20965255-20988693 GCF_001406875.1 Solanum pennellii
GTTCTTGTGATGATGACTTCCAGATTTTGGGGAATTAATAGATGTTGATTTGTTTTATTTAATGAGTTTAAGTCTTCCGCATTATTTTCTGTTGATATATGTTAAAATGATAAGGGTTAGATTGGTTGGTTCGCTCACATAGGAGGGAAATTGTGGGTGCCAGTCGCGGCCCCGGTTTTGGGTCGTGACATAAATCAAGAAGATAACGTCCATAATGACCTCTTCAAGATTACCTAAATAGTCCTTAAGACTACCTAAGGCTTAGATCATGTCCACAAAATCAACCAACTTCCCTAACTAGAGTCATCCTCAGGACTTCCAAATATAAGACATGAAGAGATCATCCCTTATGCCCTCTTCACGCTTTAGCTAAGAAATTCTTAAGTCACTTTAGATTAGGTACTCATTTATTTTACATACTTCTTAACATAAGTCATTAGTTCATTAGTTCATTAAGACTCATACCTCACATAAGACATTCAAGTAATTGTCTTGGAAAAGACCTAGGGACTCTAACTAACACCTTCAAAACCTAATGTGCAACATCTAGATAGTGTCCCATACCACCACCTAAACTTCATAGAACTTCTGTAGTACTATTAAGTATCCCACATGATGAGAATATGCAATAACCGACATAGACCATGATAGCAAGACATGGAATTCGGAGTTCTATCCTACTCCGGAGGGGTTATTCTACTTGCCAATAGTAGAACTTGAACACATCCCCTGTAGGCACATAGTTAAGGAATATGAAGGGCTTCTTTGTATTCTAGTCTCATACTTAACTAGAACTACTTGCCTTATCATACTCAATCGGTGCTAGCATTCTTTCTCATAGAGTAATTAATATATTAGGTTCACATAAAAGGGTTCCATAACAAGTTCATAACCCGATCACATTTACCCTACCAGGAAGGTCCACTAGGGCTACCTCACAATGTCTACAAGAAGATCATGGTGACTTTCCTAACTATTTATATGATGTCGTTCCAACCAACTAACCTTATGTCCATCATTCCTTTACTTTGAAGGATACCATTACGGCTTACGCTTCAACAATCTTAACCTTACCCTTAAGTCAAGGTTTTCACATGATAGACTCTCCTATCATCATTTAAAGTCACATGTAATTCATATATTCAAGACTAAAAGTTCTAACACCCTAAATAAACACATCACATATTCATAATCATATATATACATGAAGCAAGATATACAAGTCAACCAAGACAAGACATCATATACTTCACATGAACTCATAATGCAAGTCATTCTAGAAACACCTAGAAAAAACCTAAAATTTTAAATTCATCCTTTATATCATCATAACAACATTAATGTACTCCACATAGACTCACAAAGCCAAGTAGGAATAACCAAGACTTAACCTTAATACTATACTCATAATGCCAAAGTCATAGTCTAACATGATCACTTAAGGCAACATAAGTAAAAGAACACACATATGACTTCACATGTAGATAGATAATGTCGTGCTTCACATAATCGACTACACAAATAGCCACATTACTTCAAGTAGTTGCCAATAAGGTCATGCTCATCATATTGCATAAAGTAACACCGAGAAGGCCACATCAATTGAAAGTAAAACACATAACACCGCCACCATAAGTGGACCATACCAACCAGTATAGAATAGAAGTATAATTAAAATCAAATAAAAGAAAATGGGGAAGCATACCTTCATCCCCTCATCCGAACATCAATTCAATGCCAAATCAACCAATTCGACATCACATGGCCCTTACCCATGTCCATGAACAATAATTCAAAGCAATAACTATAAAACTCAATGAATCTACAACAATTAAATATAGGTTTAACAATATAAGATCAAGTAGATATCAATTGAATACAATTCTTATATCATTAGAATGTCCATAAGAAACTACATAACAATTCAACAATATTAGCTTAATATCAAGTAACCCAATAAGTAGTCAAAACTAGGGTTCATCAAATTCATGGGTTAATAGGTAATTTAGATTGAAATCATCAATAAAATATCAATTAGATCATAATTCAATGTTTAGAAATCGTTTATGCAAGAACCCATGGTAGAATCATGAAATTGGACAATTCCACTTTAGAAATCATGTTGAGAGTTGGGCTGCTTGATGTAACAAGTTTCAAGGATCAAAATCCATATCTCAAGGATTATAATTCTTCACTTTGATTAATAATTTCCACTCCGAAACCCCACACCAAGATGCTTCTTCAATTTGGAAATCAATGGAGTCTTTGTATTTTTCTAAAAGTTTTGGATTTTCAATTTGGAAGAATGAAAACTTTAAGGTGTTTAACCTTTATATACTTAATTAAAATACCCAAAAGACCATGAATAAACCTCCAATGAATTAATTTAGAAATGGGGTGAATTTATGTTTTCACCTCTAACTTGGCAGCAACACCTGCGTAGAAGAACAGCATCACTGACGACTTGCCCTCGACGGGGCGTCGTCCCCATGACGGGACGTCACTGGCCACCGTCGGTGGTTACAGAAGCTGGACAAGGCCTCTTTATCTCTTTGGTTAAGTCCCCATAGATGACACCCTTTGACGGGGCGTGAACATTCATACGAGTCTTCGACTTCTCCGTCATTTAGGGTCTGCCTGGGACTGCATTTCCAACAGTTTTGGGTCCTTCCTCAAGGATCCTTTGATGGTCCTTGGGGATAATTTTTCCCAGACGTTTCCGACCCAGATACGATCTTCTATAAGTTTAACACCTCTCACCTGAATTTCATACAAAACGAACACGTAAAACTCGACGAAACACGCCTAGACGTACAAGGTAACTTCAAGACATATCTTTCGAACGTCATGGACGTTCTTGGTCATTTGACCTCCAAACTTCTCGAAACTAAACAAACTGCTTATACATTATATAATAACTCATTTAAAGACCTTTAAAACTCATGAAAGACACATAAACACATATAACCACATACGAGACAAATAGAATCACATATGAGGAATTGAAGTGACTTAGTCGTCGAACATCTTGGTTGTCCCTTGACGTTTGACTTCCAACACACCTAATACTTTAGATGCTGCCTCTATATCATATATTAGACATATTTAGGACCTTATATAATCAATACCAACATGTTATACTCTAGTTAACCTAGGTCATCTTCGGGGTCATACAAGGAGATATAGTTGGGACCCCCTTTATACGCCATGCATTCTAGTGTCCAATCTCAAGAGTAATGTCGTGCTCATACCATCCCTATGTTGGAAGGGACACTTCTCAGTCTAGTTCACTCGGTGCTAAGCTAGAATCCCTTTTTGAAATGTCTTTAATCCTTTATATTAACCTAGAGTCCCTTTTTGAAATGTCTTTAATCCATTATTTATCAATCATAGCTTAGTTTAGGTCATAGGGTCTACTCCTTGTATAATCATCATCATCAATAGCTCAACAAGAATTGTATGAGTACAAGTCCTTTATTCACAATTCATATAGGTGATGTTAACACATCACATAACATTTCATAACAAGGCACATTGGTTGTTTTCACCATCCTTATATCACATACACCTTAATCAACCTCACAACATAGTCAAGACATTTCAATTGAACATCATACCACCCTATCATCCTAGTATAAGGAATACTCTAATATAACATCATGACTTAACCACAATTAATCACAATTGGAAGTAAAAATAGAGGTTCTAAGACTTACAAAGTCTTCCTCATAATTCATAATCAAGGTCTTACCATAAAACCATAACTAGATTAAATTAATCATCGCACAATGATAACCAATAAGATAACAAGACTAATATCATCTCTATAACACAATTCAACACTTGATCATAACTTAATACAAGATACATAGGCTAATTTCATAATATACTTCATAACATAAATCACATCCTAATAACTACCATGATAGGCCTATAGTTAATCTTAATTTAATCATAACAACACCGTACGATAGTAATCTAATCAATAACCATGTTAATTGAATGATCACAATACAATATAGGTCAAGATCACAACCTAGGGTAGGGGTTGAGGGTCATGTTCTTCAATTTAGACCAAACCATCAACAATTACTATAATCAATTTGAAATACATGGTAATCTATTCAATATAACCTTAATAAGTCATCAATAACTCAATTCATAACTTCAATTTAGTAATAGGATTAAACCCTTATGAAAACTCAACTTTTGAAATCCATTTTGAAGGAACCCTTTGAGGAAAGAGTCACAAAGGTGAATAAGTTCCCATACCTTAACGTTTGATGAAGAATTGATGTTGAATTCGTCCCTTTCCAGCCCCCAAACCCTTATCGTTGCTAGTCTTCAATGATGAGTTCAATTAGAGAGACAAAGAAGAGAGAAGGAAGAGAGTTTATTTTTTGATTATAATTAGGTTAATTGGGATTGGGGCGTTTATATGGGAGTAAGTTAGTTAATTATTCTCCCCTTAATCCCTTACTGTCCCCTAAACCACTTAATTAAATAATTAACTTGACATTAAAAACGTGCAGCAACTTAGGATCCTCACAGACGGAACACCGCGAACGGGCCGTCTGTGAGTCTACGGACCTTCCCCCCCTCCATCTTGCACTCCGTCAATGAGTTCAAGGACTGTGCAGGAGAGGGGCTTCCTCATCTTGGCTAAGTATGGGACAACAGTGGCATCGACGACCCTTCAATCCACACACGTACCGTCTGTTGTCCCATCGATGCACACTGCACAGGCAGTGTTGCATCAACCTGCAGGGTCATCGTCAAAGGCCCTTGGTCGGTCGTTGGGCAGTCGTACCCAGATGTTTCGACCATGAAACAACTCATACACCTATCAAGTACCTTTCTACCAATTTTTATACATTTCCAACTCCTAAAAGCTAGTCAAATAGGCTAAGGCACGCTAGTACCTCTTTGAACCAACTTTCGGACGTCATGAACGTTCTTTGATGTTTTTGTTCTTAAACTTCCTAAATGACCTATATTCATTAAAATGTAGTTAAAAACAGTACCTAGACTTCATGAAACCTATGTTAGGCTTTACGACACGTCTTGCATTTTCAAAGTGTTACATTATCCCCCCTTAGAAACACTCGTCCCTGAATGACACTAAAATTCTTTTGAAGGAAGGAATACACTCAAGACTAGCAGCCCAACCAATCAACAATGTCAAATAAACTTAAATCATGTCATTTTACCAAGGAAAATTCTAAATCTCCAATTACTATATATCAGGCTCAAATCACTTCATCATGAGGTATTTCCTTCTGACAACACGTAGGAGCACAACATACATTACATGAGTCAATAGCACAAAATTCAACTTAACAACATGCTACGTATGTTTTCATAAAGACTCACCATATCAAAATGCACAACATAAATGAAAACAAGCAAAAAGAAAATTTTCATGTTTGAAGCACCAATTTCATTGTAACTTCAGTGTGAAGTATTCAAAAATACACATTTTGCAAAACTTCACCCGAAAATCAAGAAACTTCAATTTGTAGCCATATTTCTATTATTAAAAAGAATGAATAACCTAAATTATAAAAAATATGAGGGTAACGGGACTTCATGTCGACCTCGTCCTCCCATGTTGAACCCTCAACTAGATGATTCTTCCATAACACCTTCACGGAAACAACCTCTTTATTCCTTAACTCCTTGACTTTCCTATCAAGAATTTGAACCAAAATTTTCTCATAAGAGGCTATCCTTGACACCAAGACCATCAATAGGAAGAACAGACTTGGGATCACTGTTACACTTCTTCAACATAGAAACATGGAAAATCGGATGAAACAAAGCAAATTCGCTAGGAAGTTTCAATTCATAGGCAATCTTACCAATCCTTTGAAAGATTTCATAGGGACCCACATAACGAGGACTCGACTTCCCTTTCTTGCCAAATCTAACAACCCCTTTCATTGGTGAAATGTTCAAATACACCTTATCGCCTTCCTCAAACTCCAAATCCCTTCTTCTATGATCCGCATAAGACTTTAGCCGACTATAGGCCGTTTGCAACCGGTTCCTTATGATTTAAACTTTTTACAAAGTCTTATAGATCAACTCGGGACCAAGAAGCGATGGCTCACCCACTTCAAACCATCTAATTGGAGACCTATACCTCCTACCATAAAGGGCTTCAAAAGTGAGCCTGGAAATGGATGAATGAAAACTATTATTATAGGCAAACTCCACCAAAGGAATATTTTTATCCTAATTCCCTTTAAAATCAATAATGCACGCCCTAAGCATATCCTCAAGGGTTTGAATAGTACGCTCCACTTGACAATCCATTTGGGGATGAAAAGTGATGCTTAACTTCACTGTAGTACCCAACCCTTTTTGGAATGATCTCCAAAACCTTGATGTGAATCATGCGCCCCGATCCGATATGATGGATAAAGGAATACCATGGCGACACATAATCTCATCTATAAATATTCTTAATAATACTCCACCGAATAGGTAGACTTGATTAGAATAAAGCGAGCGAACTTATTCAACCGATCCACAATCACCCATATGGAATCATATGACCTTTGAGTCCAAGGTAAACCTACTACAAAGTCCATATTGATTTCTTCCCACTTCAAAGTAGGAATTTTGATCTCTTGTAGTAAGCCATCCGACTATTGGTGTTCGGCCTTTACTTGTGGGCAATTCGGACACTTAGCAACAAACTCCGCTATGTCCCTTTTTTAACCTTCCCACCAATTTATCTCCCTTAGGTCATGGTACATTTTTGTCGAACCCGGATGAATTGAGTAGCGGAACCCATGAGCTTCTTCTAGTATCCAATCCATCAACCCATCTACATCGGGAAAACAAAATCTCCCTTGGTACCTTGACACACCATCCCCCCCTAAGGAGAATGACTCATTTAACTTGCCGAGAACTGATTCTTTCAACTCCCTTAATGTTTGATCAACGTGTTGTTTGGACTTCACCTCAACCAATAAAAATTATCCGGAGTTATGATGGACTATAGCACCCCCATTCAGAGAACTTCCAACCTCACCCCCAACCTAGCCAACCTAGGAACTCCCTTTGCTAGGTCCTTCTTGGCTTCATCAATGTTGGATACACTACCCATAGTCATACTACTTAGTCCATCCAGCGCAACATTAGCCTTGCCGGGGTGATATAGGACACTCATATCAGAATCTTTCAACAACTCTAACCACCTTATTTACCGGAGGTTCAACTCCTTTTGGGTAAACACATATTGGAGACTCTTATGGTCGGTAAAGACATCAACATGAACCCCATACAAGTAATGCCTCCCAATTTTCAAAGAAAACACCACGGCCGCTTACTCAAGGTCATAAGTGGGATAGTTTCTCTCATGTACCTTAAGTTTCCTAGAGGCATACACTATCACTTACCTGTGTTGCATAAGCACACACCTCAAACCCACTCGGGATGCGTCACAATACACAAGAAAACCCTTTGTACCCTCTGGTAAAGTCATCACCAGAGCGGAAGTGAGCCTCTCTTTCAACAATTGGAAAATTTTCTCACATGCCTCCGTCCACTCAATCTTCTTACTCTTTTGGGTCAAAGTAGTCAAAGGAGATGCAATGGACGCAAAACCATCCACGAACCTCCGATAATAACCCGCTAGAACCAAGAAACTCCTAATGTCGGCTGGAGTCAATGGTCTAGGCAAATTCTTCACCGCCTCTGTTTTCCTTGGGTCTACCTCAACACCTTCATTAGAGATGATGTGCCAATGAAATGTCACCAACCTCAACAAAAACTCACACTTGCTATATATGGAAAACAATTAATGTTCTTTAAGGGTTTGCAATACTACCCTAAAAATAACCCATATGATCACCTTCATTCTTCGAATATACCAAGATATTGTAAATGAAGACAATGACAAATGAATCTAGGTAATTTATATACACTCTATTCATTAGGTAGATAAACACCGCCGGAGCATTAGTGACACTGAAAAACATTACCAATAACTCATAGTGCCCATACCTAGTATGAAAGACCGTCTTTGGTATATCCTCACCTCTCACCCTAAGGTTGTGATACCTTGATCTCAAATAAATTTTTGAAAAGTAGATCGCCCATTGGAGTTGATCAAGCAAGTCATCAATCCGAGGGAGAGGGTACTTATTCTTAATGGTGACCTTGTTGAGTTGGCGGTAATCAATACACATTCTAAGACTAGCCTTTTAGTCTCATGTCATTACATTCATAGGTTATAAATGCGGAAATATTTAGAACTTTTCATTACATCTATTTGGAGGTTTACATAGACCTCTACATACACATAATATAATCGTATCGAGTATACATAGACCCTTTGTATAGGAAGGTTACATGGCCTTCTACTTTTATTGCACATTATTATATAGAAAATACCATAGTCATAAAAGTCGTCTAATCTCATAACCATCTATTCAAAGTGTATCGTATTTGTTCATAGACCTTTCATCAATCCAAAAAACCATATATAGGTCATACAATAATATAGTAATCCATTTAAAAGGAAAGAAATGAAAGTGTCTTTAAGCTGATAACAAGTCCTTAAACTAGATAGTGGCGTTGTCCTCGGAAGTTGAGGACTTACACTAGGATAAAATGAAGAATCCAAACGTTCAACAATGTCGCCTTCCAAACCTCTTCAACGTCCAAAACCTAAAATTTTTGGGAAAAGGGAAGAAAATGGGGTTAGTACTCCACATGTACTAAGTATGAGACCTTACGCACATATACAAGCAAAACATGCTAAAAAGGGACATTTAGTCAAAACATGCCATTTTACCCTATTAAAAACCTAATGCAAAACCAAGCAAGTCATATCAACAAACCAAACATCCTTACTAACTCAACAAGTACGTATTCCAACATACATGAAACCATGATTTACTACAACCCTATCATCAAGAAATGACATCATACATATGGTTAAGAATTAATCACATCAAAATTAAGCAAGACCACTACTCATGAATCCTTATCAACTTAATGAGTGCAATAACCAAGAAAAGTACCATAACCTTACTCAATAAAGTAACTTTAACGAGAAACCATAACAAATGTCTAACTTCACAGAACATAACATTCAGATATACATTTCATATTATGTTAACAATATAACCCAATACATACTCATAAGTGAACTAACTAACATATAGTACAAATAATGTACAAGTTCATCATGTACATATCATATATCATTATAACATAAACATATATAAGAACATCCTCCAAAGACTCCCATCAAGGCTAACTAGTGCAATGCTTACGTAGAGTCCCATATCCCTACGTACACTAAGCAAGACCCCTTAGGTTATCCAAGTTAGAGTTCAAATCCTTTATTTCATTTTACCTTATTGGGAATATCTTGCCCTAACCGACATAGACCACATGAACTAGTGTGAAATCTGGTGTCATAAGATCCTACACCGAAAGAAGGCGGACTACTTGCCAAGTTAGTACAAAAACATGAAATATCGCAAGTATGTGGATCCACTAGGTAGTATTCCTTTAGGGGAAACATAGTTAAAGAACTAGGAGATATAGTTGGGACTCTCTTTATATGCCATGCATTATAGTATCCAATCTCAAGAGTACTGTAGTGCTCCTACCTTCCCTATGTGTGAAGGGAGAATCCGCAATCTAGTTCACACGGTGCTAAGCTAGAGCGCCTTTTTGAAATGTCGTTAAGCCTTTATTTATCAATCATAGCTTAGTTTAGGTCATAGAGTCTACCCCTTGTATAATCATCATCATCAATAGCTCAATAAGAATTGTATGAGTACAAGTCCTTTCATCACAACTCATATAGGTGAGTTTAACACATTACATAACATTTCATAAAAAGGCACATTGGTAGTTTTCACCATCCTTATATCACATACACCTTAATCAACCTCACAACATAGTCAAGACATTTCAATTCAACACCATACCACCCTATCATCCTAGTATAAGTCATACTCCAATATAACAGCATGAATTAACCACAATTAATCACAATAGGAAGTAAAGATAGAGTTTCTAAGACTTACCAAGTCTTCCTCGTAGTTCATCATCAACGTCTTACCATCAACCCATAACTGAACCCAATTAGTTGAGTAACATCATCACACAATGATAACCAATAAGATAACAAGGCCAATTGCATCTCTATAAAACAATTCAACACTCGATCAAGACAAAATACATAGGCTAATTTCCAAATATACTTCATAGCCTAAATCACATCTCAATATCTAGCATGGTAGGCCTATAATTCATATTAATTTATTCATAACAACACCATATTATAGTAATCTAATCAATAACCAAGTCAATTGAATGATCACAATACAATATAAGTCAAGATCACAACCTAGGGTTAGGGGTTGATGACCATGTTCTTCAATTAACACGAAACCATCAACAATTACCATAATTAAGTTAAAATACATGTTCATAAATTCAATATAACCTAAAGAAATCATCAACAACTATATTCATAACTTCAAATTCGTAATTGGATGAAACCCACATGAAAACTCAACTTTGGAAATCCATTTTGAAGGAACCCTTTGAGGAAACAGTCTCAAAGGTGAATTAGATACCCTAAATTAACGTTTGATGAAAAATTGATGGTTAATTCATCCATTTCCATCCCCCAAACCTTATCCTTGCTAGTCTTCAATGGTGAGTTCAATTAGAGAGAGAAAGTTAATTATATTTAGGTTAGTGGATCCACGTAGTTTCTATGTTCATGTTTTTGTAATACCTTGGAAAGTAGTCCACCTTCTTTCGGTGTAGGGTATCATGACACTAGATTCCACATTAGCTCATGTGGTCTATGTCGGTTAGAGCAAGATGTTCCCAAAAGGTAAAATGAATTAAAGAATTGAACTCTAACTAGGAGAACCTAAGGGGTCTAGCTTAGTTTAGGTAGGGATATGGGACTCTACTAATTGCACTAATTAGCCTTGAGTGGAGTGTTAGGAGGATGTTCTTATATAGGTTTATGTTTATAATGATATATGAAAAATATATGAAGGACTTGCATTGTGTTGATACTCTATGATGGTTAGTTCACTTATGGATATGTATTGGTCTATAATGTTAAAGTAAGATGAAACGTATATCTAAATGTCATGTTATGTGAAGTAGAGTATTAGTCATGATTCTTGTTGGATTTTTGATTGAGTAAAGTTATGGGGATTTGCTTGGTCATTGCACTTATTGACTTGATAGGGGTTCATGGGTAATTGTCTTGTTTTGCTATAATGAAATGTACTCTTATTCATGCTTATTGTTTAATATGACTTAGATGTGGAGTGACTTGAATATGTATCTACTTGTATAGTGGGAATGTTTGATTAGACTAGACTTGATGTTGTGGTATTGTGATGCATATGCCTATGACTTAATAAATGTGAAATATTGTTTGGAATGGTATTGTTGAATATGCATATAGGTTTTAAAAGAAAAATTCATACTTATAGAATACTTGGATATTCTCTACCATCCAAGTTGGTAGGTCTTCAATTTCCGAGGGCGATTCCTATATCTTGCTTATGGATTTTCTTTGTTTTCTAAGACTCTTATGTTCATTCTATTTTTATTTGAGGACGATTTGTATAAGCCTATATGTGGCTTCTTTACATTGATGTAGGGTTATGCCCAAATTGCTATGATGTTTAGATGGTATGAGATGAGACAATCTTTAAGACTATGTTCTATTTTATGTATATATATATGTATATATATATATATATATTTGTGTGTGTGTGTGTGTGTGTGCAATAAAAGTAGAACGCTATAACTTTCCTATACGAAGGGACTATGTATACTCAATATATATTATATGTGTAGGTAGAGGTCTATGTAAACCTCCTATTAAAAGTAATAAAAGTTTTAAATTTTCCGCTAAATTTGACTTATGATCGTGATGATTAAACTAAGAGGCTAGTCTTAGTCCTCAAAGAGGGCGACGACGCCGGTTAAATCTAAGGGGTAAACTCGAATGTTACAAAGTTTGTATCAGAGCACAAGGTTGAATAATCTTGGAGTCAATGTCTCTCTTTTCCACGTCTATGTATGTTCGTGTTCATAATTGTGAAGTGCGCCACACTTATGGATAGGAACCTACATGATGACTAGGAAACTCTCATTTTCATGGATATCTTATATTGTGTCGTTAGAGTATACTTATGTTGTGATTTTTAATCTAATCCTATTGTTGTGCTTGTAGGAAGAATTAACACTCGAAGGAATGCGACACGAATACTTGCAGAGGAAATTGCTTATACGGGAGATCCTCCCCATGGTGAGCAAGTTCCTCCACTTGAAAAAGATGCTAATATGGAAAAAGCCGATCAATCCTCTACCTTTGACAAATGGAGATATAAGGGTTGCCCTCATCCAATTAGCTCAAGCCGGAACTGTTCAAGACAAATCTATGACGGCCCAAGCCAACCGGGAGGTTGTACCCCGTCCTCATCAACAACTCTCTACTATGGCTTCCCGTCTAAGGGACTTCACTCGAATGAACCCTCCTACCTTCTACGGGTCTATGGTCAAGGAAGACCCCCAAGAATTCATCTATGATGTCTATAAGATAATCTTTGAAATGGGGTTATCCACAAGTGAAAAGGCCAAGTTGGCCACTTATCAACTCAAGGACGTTGATCAAGCATGGTTTGTGCAATGGAGAGATAATGGTTGCTTAAGATTGAATCTATTTAATATTGAAAACCACTTACCAAATAGGATGAGTAACAAAAGACATATCTTTTCTTGGACTATATAGAGTCATTTTAAAGAAGAAATGTTGCAACATCAAACCCGGAAGAAGTAATTTGTCAATTGATATTTACCACGCCACTGAATCTCTTTAATAAATTAACTAGTATATGTGCCCACGTGTTGCGGGAAATTTTAAAATTTAGAAATAACTAATACAAATTTTTATGGGTTATACATATAAATATATATGTACATATATATACACATATATATATACATATACATATATATATATATATATATATGTATGTATATATATATACATACATATATATATATATACATAGATATATATTTGAGAGGTGGCTCTTGACTTGGAAAATCTTTAAGAAGACTTTTCTAGATCGGTTCTTTCCTAGAGAGATGAGGGAGGCTAAAGTGGTGGAGTTCATCAACCTTCGCCAAGGAGGGATATGTGTTTATGAATACTCCTTGAAATTCACAAAGTTGTTGAAATATGCTCCTTTTTTGGTTTCCAATCCTAGAGATAAAATGAGCGTTTTATGATAGGGGTGTCGGATGATTTGTAAGAGGAGTGTCATTCGGTTATGCTACATGACAACATGAACTTTTATCGCATTATGGTGCATGACAAGAGTGTGGAAGAGTCAAGGTCTAAGAGGAGGAGTAGAGATGATAAGAGAGCAAGATGTTTTGATGGAGGTTGTTCAAGAAATAGGCTAGAGATACAAGACAAGCCTAGGTTTATGAAGCGGGTTTCAAGTCATGTTCCTTCAAAATTCCCAAAGGCTAGTGGTGATAGGGTGTCTAACCCTATGTTTAAGAAGGGAAAAGGTACTAATTCACCAACCGATAAACAAACTTATGGAAAGTGTGGCAAGAAGCACTATGGTGATTGAATTAAGGGGACGAACAATTGTTTTTGTTGGGGTAAAAGAAGGAGCAAGGTTAAGGATTGCCCTAATGTGAGGGGACAAGACAAGGGCAGTGGTCAAGCTCAAGAAAGTGGTTCTAATGAGGCTCCAAAGAAGAACCGCTTCTATGCTCTCCGCTCTAGGGGTGAGCAAGAGACTTCTCCCGACGTGGTGACCGGAATGTTGAAAGTGCTCTCGGTTGATGTATATGCCTTACTTGATCCTGGGGCTACTTTATCCTTTGTTACTCCTCTAGTAGCCAAAAATTTGGACATTTTACCCGATATTTTGCATGAACCTTTTATAGTGTCTACTACGGTGGGTGAGTTATTTGTTGCAAAAAGGAGTATAAAAGTTGTCCTACAATATTGCCCAATAGAGTTTTTATGTTGAACTAGTAGAACTCGATACGCTTAATTTTTTTGTTATATTGTGTATGGATTGGTTGCATGCTTACTTTGGTTCTATTGATTGTAGGACAAGGGTGGAGAAGTTTAACTTTTCAAATGAAACCGTTGTTCAGTGGAAGGGGGGAAAATCTATTTCTAGAGGTCGTATTATCTCTTCTCTAAAAGCATGCAAAATGATCTCAAAAGGTTGTCTATACCATATTGTAAGAGTCCAAGATCTAGACTCCGAAATTCCTCCCATTGAGTCGGTCCCCATAGTAAGTAAATATCTAGAGGTATTTCCCAATGACTTCCCGGTAATCTTCCCGAATGGGAAATTGATTTTTGTATTGATTTGCTACAAGATATAAATCCCATTTCTATTCCTCCTTATCGGATGGCTCCGGCCGTATTGAAATAATTGAATGCACAACTCAAGGATTTACTAGAGAAAGGCTTCATAAGAACTATTATTGACGACTAGTTTGATCAACTCCAAGGGGCAAGTTACTTTTCTAAAATTTACTTAAGGTCGGGGTATCACCAACTTAGGATGAGATGTGAGGATATAGCAAAGACGGCATTCCGGACTAAATATGGTCATTATGAGTTCTTAGTAATGTCCTTTGGTCTCAATAATTCTCCGGTGGCGTTTATGGACCTAATGAATATAGTGTTTGAAAATTACCTAGATTCATTTGTCATTGTTTTCATTAATAACATCTTGGTATATTCGAAAAATGAGGGTTATCACATGAGCCACTTGAGGGTAGTGGTGCAAGTACTTAAGGAACATCAATTGTTTGCCAAGTATAGCAAATATGAGTTCTTGCTGAGGTCGGTGACATTTCTTGGTCATATCATCTTTCGTTATGGAGTTAAGGTTGATGCAAGGGAAATAGCGGCAGTGAAAAATTGTCCTAGACCTTTGACTCCAACCGATATGAGGAGTTTCTTGGGTTAAGTAGGTTATTATCAGAGGTTTGTGGAGGTTTTTGCGTCCATAGTATCTCCTTTGACTACTTTTACCGAAAAGAGTATGAAATTTCAGTGGTCAAAGGCATGTGAGAAAAGATTTCAAATGTTGAAAGATAGGGTTACTTCCGCTCTGGTGTTGACCTTACCGGAGGGTACAAAGGGTTCTAAGCAACTTAAGGTAGATGAGCGAAAGTATCCAACTCATGACCTTGAGTTAGGGGCTATGGTGTTCATATTGCTTTTTTTACTATTCATAAGAGTCTCCAATATGTGTTTACCCAAAAGGAGTTGAATCTCTCACAAAGAAGGTAGTTAGAATTGTTGAAATATTATGACATGAGTGTCCTCTATTATCCCGTCAATGCTAATGTGTTTGTGGTTGCCCTAAGTCGTATGACTACGGGTAGTATATCCCACATTGATGAAGCCAAGAAAGACCTAGTGAATGATGTACATAGGTTGTCTAGGTTGGGTGTGAGGTTGGAAGATTCTTCAAATGGTGGTTTAATGGTTAATAAAAACTCCGACTCATCATTAGTAGTTGAGATGAAGTCCAAAAAACACCTTGACAAATCATTGATAGAATTTAAGGAAACGGTCCTCGGCAAGCTTAATGAGGCAATTTCCCTGAGGGGGGGATGGTATTTTAATGTGCCAAGGGATATTGTGTGTTGCCAAGGTAGATGGGTTGAGGGATCGGCTCCTTAAATAATCCCATGGGTCCCGCTACTCAATTCATCTAGGTTCGAAAAAAATGTACGATGACCTTGGGGAAATTTTTTGGTGGGAAGGTATGAAGAAGAATATAGCGGTGTTTGTCGTTATGTGTCTGAATTGCCAACAAGTAAATGCCGAACATCAGAAGCTGGGTGGCTTAAGACATGAAATCCAAGTTCCTACTTTGAAGTGGGAAGACATCAATATGGATTTTGTGGTGGGTTTACCGCGGACTCAAAAGTCATATTATTCGTATATGGGTGGTTGTGGATAAGTTAACCAAGTCCGCTTTATTCCTGTCAAGTCTACTAATTCGGTGGAAGAATACGCTAGGATCTTCATAAATTAGAGTGTGTGTCGCCATAGTACTCCGTTATCCATCATATCGGATCGGGGTGCACAATTCATATCTAGGTTTTGGAGGTCATTCAAAAAATGATTGGGTACTAAGGTGAAATTGAGTACAACTTTTCATCCCCAAACGATTGGTCAAGCGGAACATACTATTCAAACCCTTGAGGATATGCTTAGGGCATGTATTATAGATATCAAGGGAAATTTGGATAAGCATTTACCTTTGGTGGAGTTTGCTTATAATAATAGTTTCATTCGTCAATTTCCATGGCTCCCTATGAAGCCTTTTATGGTAGGATATGTATGTTTCCTATTGGATGGTTTGAAGTGGGAGAGCCCTCGCTTCTTGATCCCAATTTAGTTTATAAGACTTTGTAGAAAGTTTGTATAATAAAGAACCGGTTAATGATGACATATAGTTTACGAAAATCTTATGCCGATCAAAGGAGAAGGAATTTGGAGTTTGAATAAGGTGATAAGGTGTATATGAAAATTCCACTAATGAAAGGGGTGGTTAGATTTTGCAAGAAAGGGAAGTTGAGTCCTCATAAAGTGGGTCCCTATGAAATCTTGAAAAGGGTTGGTAAAGTTGCCTATGAATTGAAACTTCCTAGCGAATTGGCTTTGGTTCATCCGGTTTCCATGTTTCCATGCTTAAAAAGTGCATTGGTGATCCCGAGTCTATTCATGCCGTTGAGGGTCTTGGTGTCAAGAATAACCTCTCTATTGAGGATGTTCCAGTTCAAATTTTTGATAGGCAAGTCAAAAAGTTAACGAATAAAGTGGTGGTTTCCATAAAGGTGTTATGGAAGAATAACCTAGTTGAGGGTGCAACATGGGAGGCCGAGGCTAACATCAAGTCCCGTGACACTCATATATTTGATAACTAATGTTAGTAGTTCTTACTAATAATAAAAATGATGACAAAAAATTGAAGTTGTTTTGATTTTTAGTGAAGTATTGCAAAATGTGCAGTTTTGGTTCTTGCTTTACAGTGATTACAGTGAAGTTATCATTTGAACTTGAAATTTTGCTCTTTGTCTTGTTTTGACATATGTTTTGCATTTTTATATGGTGAGTCTTTATGAAATAATATATAGTATGTTGTTGGACTGAGATTTGACATAACTGGCTCATGTAAAGTATGTTGAGGTCATGTTGTTGTTGTGAGAAGGATATTCCTCATAATGTACAGTTGACCGTTATATGAGGTAATTGAACTTTTCAATTTCCTTGTGTATGTAAAGTTGAACCTTATGTGTGGTAATTGAAATTTTGAATTGCCTTTTATAAGTAATATGATAAATATTGTTATGTATTATTGTTGGTTGGGATGCTAGTCTTGTGTCAATTCCTTCCAAAAGTATTTTGTGCCATTCGGGGTAAGGGGGGATAATGTAACATTTCAAAAAATCCAAGACGAGTCATAAAACCTACCATAGATTCCATGGGGTCTAAACACTGTTTTAAGACCTATTTTAACTAAAATAGGTCTAAAATCTTTGGTTTAGTGTTTAATGTTTAGGTTTTCATATTTTTTGCTTAGGGTTTAGGGTTAGGGTTTGGGTTAGGGTTAGGGTTAGGGTTGGGGTTTAGCTTTTTTTAGGTTATAGGGTTTATTGTTTAGAATTTGAGGTTAATATCAATCGTTTAGTGTTTAATATTTCGGTTTCGACATTTTAGGCTTAGGGTTTAGGGTTTAGGGTTAAGGTTAAGGTTAGAGTTAGGGTTTAGTTTTTTTAGGTTTTAGGGTTTGGGGTTTAGGATTTGAGGTTTAATATCTATAGTTTAGTGTTTAATGTTGGTTTTTGGCATATTTTAGTTGTGGTTTAAGGTCTAGGGTTTAGGGTTTAAGGTTAAGGTTAGGATTATGGTTAGGGTTAGGGTTTAGGATTTTTAGGTTTTATGGTTTGGGGTTTAGGAATTAAGGTTAAATATGAATTGTTTTGTGTTTAATGTTTATTATTATGTATTTTGGATTTAGTGTTTAGGGTTAGAGTTAGGATTAGGCTTTAGCATTTTTTATGTTTTATGGTTTGAGTTTAAGTATTTTGAGGCCGTTTGGTTACGGTATAAGAGATATCTTATTCATGTTTAAAATAATGTATTAACTTATTCTATGTTTGGTAGAAATTTCTGTCTAGGTAGAAAAGTCAACATAACATATACCATATTTGGTTGCATTTTTGTATGCCTACATAATTAATACAAACATAACTTATGAGGAAATCTATGTATAATGTTATGCAGGTTAGAAGGTGGAATAAGTTATGTGGGTATTAGTTACACATGTATTAAAGTGATAAATTACATATTTACCCTTTTAATTTATTTTATTGTTTTTAATTGAAAACTTTATTGTTTTCCTAAATATAAGTTTGTTGTTTTTATTTCATTTTAATATTTAGAACATTTTTATTTATTTTTTAAATTGAAAACATTATTGTTTCCTATCAATATGTGTTGTTTTTATTTCTTATTATATATAGATTATTTTAATTTCTTTTTATACACTTACCGTATTGATTTATTTATGCAAGTATAAATATTTTTTTAATATTATAAATTGATTGTATATTTTTAACAATACATATGTTAATCAAATATTAGCATTATACATTATACAATATATTTCACATTTTATTAGTATGTATTATTATTTTGTAAATAATATACATTAATGGTTTACAATAAGTTTAATATTCAATAGTTAATACGTCATGTATTGTAATCTCTAAATACTCCATAACTAATACCTACATAACTAAATCCAGCATAGCTAATACCTGCATAACTAATACCTGCATAACTGAACACTGCATAACTAATACCTGCATAACTAAACCTTACATAGCTAATACCTGCATAACTCTAAACAGTGATCAAACAGCCCCTTGAGGTTTAATATCTATAGTTTAGTGTTTAATGTTTGTATTTTTGTATTTTGTGATTGGGTTTTATGGTTTAGGGTTAGGGTTAGGGTTTAGGATTTGTTTTAGATTTTAGGGTTTGGGGTTTAGGATTTGAGGTTTTATATATATGGTTTAGTGTTTAATGTTGTGTTTTGTTATTTTGGACTTTGGTTTTATGGTTAGGTTTTTTGTTTTTTATGGTTTCATGGATTGGGATTTAGAATTTGAAGTTTAATATCTACGGTTTAGTGGTAATATTTGGGTTTTGGTATTTGGGGCTTGGGATTAGGGTTTAGAGTTTAAGGTTAGGGTTAGGATTTGGTTTAGGGTTAGGGTTTTGGATTCGAGGTATAATATCTATGGTTTAGTGTTTAATGCTTGGGTTTGGTAATTTGTGCTTCGAGTTTAGTGTTTAGGGTCAAGGTCACAACCCAGGAGCACCCGAAAGTTGCTCTACAGTGTATTCGACCTTTCGGAGGTCTTATACAAGCTCTTAGCATTCATTTATCACTTAGGTGTTAAAACTAATGCAAAATTTAAAACATTTCATAATATAGCTTAACAAGTGGAATCTCTTTTATAAAATGATAGAAGAACAGCTCAACACTTGACATCTTAGACACGTCTCAATATCATAGGAAGGCCTTTTACATTCAAAAGAAATCTACTTGAGTCTATTGCAAGAAAATAAAGAAAAATATCTAAGATATGTGTCCTCAAATCATTAAGGACACACCCGAGGCTTGAAGGTAAGAATGCAAGCTCTTCAATCTACCAATGAACCTCTAGTCACAACGTACACTTTGTTGTAAAAACATGGAGAAATGGTGTTAGTACAAAGATGCACAAAGTATGATGACCATGCGAAAATCATGAGAAAGGGACATTTATTTGAGATATGCTTTTCATGCTTTTCTTGGTTAAAATCTCATAAAACAAGTATAAGAAACATCTTTCAAGTAAATGATCACATACACGATATAACCACAATATAATATATAACCATATTTATTTCACAACCCATTACATCATAATAACCCTCCATCTCAGGTTATTTTGAGAGCTACGTAAGTAAGACATGAAGAGACCGGTCATACATCCTCTTCACTACACACCTATGTATTCTTTTACACTACCAAGTATAAGGGTTTAGTGATGGGGTTTATGGTTAAGGGTTTAGGATTATGCTTAGGGTTAGAGTTAGGTATTTTTTTAGGTTTTAGGGTTTTGGGTTTAGGAATTAATCTTATATATGAATGTTTTAATGTTTAGTATTTTGTATTTGGTATTTTGGGCTTCGGGTTTACGATTTAGTTTTTTTTTTGTTTTAGGGTTTTGGGTTTATGATTTGAGGTTTAATATCTATGGTCTAGAAACTATGAAATTCAGGATTGTTGTTGAGTTGATTGAGAGTTCTTGACAATACTTCTGTACCTAAAATAATAGGGCAGGTGATAAAGGGTCTCCTTGCTTGATCCCTCTTGTGGAGTGAAAGAAACCATATCTCTTACCATTAATGATAATGGAATACCAGTTATTAGCCATAATCCTCCACACCATGTCTATGAACTTTTCATCAAATCCCATCTTCCTTAAAACTTGACAAATATATGACCAGGAGACTCTATCATAGGCTTTTGTCATATACTATTTGATAATGACATTACTTCTTATGATAGGTTTCCTAATATGATGTATAATCTCTTGTGCTAGCATAATATTCTCAGTAATATTCCTCCCTATAACTAATCCAGATTGGTTGAGAGAAATCATGATTGGGAGTAGAGAACTTAGTCTGTTACTCACAAATTTTGAAATAACCTTACTGGTGAAGTTGCTTAGACTTATAGGTCTATATTCTGACAACTTGTTAGGGCTATTCACCTTAGGTAACAAAACAATGCAGGAATGAAAGAAGTATTTGATATCATTTGACCACTAAAAAAGGCACTAATGACTTCAAGAAGGTCATGCTTGATGATGTTCCAACACTTTTAGAAAAACGTGGCAACCATCTGGACCAGCAGCAGATGTGGGACTCATTGAAAAACCACCTCTTTGAATTCCTCCATAGTTAGCATAGAAAAAACCACATCTTTCAATTCCTCCATAGTTGGCATATTAATAAGATTTTCATTTTGAACCTGACTTACCATTCTAGGAATACATTCTAACATATCTTTCTTGATGGTTTTATCCTCACTAGTGAAGATTTTCTGGAAATGATCACATGCTGCATGTCCAATGGTATCATCTCCTTGCAGCCACACTCTATCTTCACTAATGATCTATGAATAAAGAGCCTTCTTCTTCTTCCTCTTATCAAGGAATTAAAATATTTGGAGTTTGTATCACCTTCTCTTAACCATTGAAGCTGTTTTTTTTCTTCATGATTGAATCCTCAGACTTTAGAAACTCAATATACCTGGCATTTAGTTCATGGAGGATAGTTTTGTTTCCTTCTGAAGGATTCATGATAATGTTTTCTACAGCCTTTATTACCTTTTTTTCATACCCTTGACATGTGAAAACATATCTCCAAATTCTTGCTTTGACCATTTGCTCAAAGTGTTGGCCATTCTTTTGAGTTTGTGATGAAATTTCCATATTACATTACCTTCCACATCCTTTTCCTAACATGTTTTCACAATCTTGATAAAGTTAGGATTATCTACCCAGCAATTTAAAAACTTAAAGGACTTGGTATAATCCTTATCTTTATCAGTCAGTTGCATGAGCAGAGCGAAGTGATCTGAACCTGTAGATGGTATGTGAGTGATGGTAGCTTGAGGAGTGGATACAATCTAATTGTGATTAACTATGGCTGTGTCCAACCTTTTCTAGCTTTTTTGGGCAACGCCCCTCTGATTACACCAAGTAAATCTATGTCCACTGAAGTCTAGGTCAATAAGTACGCAAGCTTTAATTACAGATATGAATTCAAAGCTTTTGTTCATGTTATATGGAACCCCTCCAATTTTTTCTTCCCTTGTTATGATAACATTAAAATCACAAACAGTGCACCATGGTTTATCATTACCATTGTCCTGTTGGATCATTTTGTCCCATAGAGGTCTTCTAAGGTGATCCTTACATTTGGCATAAATTAAGGTGATTGTAAACTCCTTTTGAACCTCATTATGCTTGAAATCACAAGTGATTTGCTGTTCATCCTCATCTCTAATAACACCTTCAATGTACTCATTCCAAAAAAAACCCAAATTTTTGCCATTGCAATTTGGAACAACATTTTCCATAGCCAATTGAATTTTGATGTTTTGGATAATCATACTATCTGAGAAAGGTTCCAAAATTGCTATGATAGAAAGATGGTACATTTTCCTTAGAATACTGAGTCTTTCTACAACCCCTTCAGTGTTAATTCCTCTCACATTCCATATAATTGTACTAATCATAGGGATGTTCTTGAGGAAAATAACCTAGTGTTTGGTCTACCTGCAATGAGAGTGGTGATTTCTTGGTTTTTGAAATGATATTTCCTTTGTTGTAGTCCCCTTGGTGATAATCCTTCAGTCTGAGTAGCTTGTTTAATTTCTTCCCAATAGATTGACCCTTCTTAGGACTAAAGGCTCTAATAAGTGCCTCACTTGTGTCATCATCATCTTCTGGATCATCCATTGATTTATTATATCCATCCACCTCATCCTCAGAATTAGAAACCTCATATTCATCAATATCAGGAGCATTGTTAAGTTGGCATTCTTGTTGTTGCTTATCTGGGGGTTTCTGCTTCCTCCCCTCTTTCCTGTTCCTTAGTACCCTCATTCTCCTGCTCTTTATTCATCCTTCTTTTGGTAGCATCCCTTTTCTGTTTACTTGGTTTATTCTTACTTATAGGGGTATTTTCCTATTTATCTGTATTTGGATTGGTGTCCTTCTCCTTTGTCTTTGAGATTCAATTCTGATTTCCTATGTGAACCTCACTAGTTGGGTTATTTACTTGACACGACCGCTTTATGATACGCTCAAACTTACTTCTCAAATAAGAAGTAAAGCGGTCGTGTCAAGTAAATAACCGAACTAGTGAGGTTGGGATCGTTCCCACGAGGAAAATAGTCTACACTTAACTTCAACCTTTTATTACTAGTGTTCGGTTGATGACTTCCTTGGAAAGTAAAAACATAAACAGGGGGGTTTGTATTTCCTAATGAGTAAAAATAACTAGCGAAATTGAAAGAGACACTTAACAGTTTTGAAAGTTGGATGTTAATCAATTAATCAAAGTAACTAGGGTTTACGTGTTCCCCACAGGTTCATAACTTGATAATTCTAACTATAACAATTCTTTCCTAGTATCTTGCATGCAAAGTGATAAGTTATGTATTTCTAAATCCTTGGTCCGGCATCTAGAAAATCTCACTCCGCACCTTGGTCCGGCTACGTGTGTTGCT
>NC_028639.1:20992394-20994908 GCF_001406875.1 Solanum pennellii
GTGGTTATTTGTGCCTCTAGTTTTTGGACCCTAGCAAGCGGGACCAGTGCCGATAGAGGGGCTGTGCGAGAGGAGCTCGGGGCTGGGCTACTACCCGGGATAGACTCGACTGGGGTAGTGTCAGTGGACGCCTGTGTAGCTGTGCGGGCCTGGGCTACCGTATCTGCAAGATCATCAGCAAGTGGTGGAAGCTCTGGACGGGGCCCTCTGTGTGGGGCCAACTCATTGGCCTCGTCTCTAATGAGGCCGACGTCAACGGTACCCTGCGGGGTCTTCAACTGATCTATGTGCCATATGGGCACACCTACGGACCTGCAAATGGCAAAGATCATGCACGGAAAGGGGTAGGTGGTGGTGACCTTGAATGCCCTATCGTGCATGACTGCCTGGAGAAGCCATGCAAAGTCGACCTTGAACCCAGCTATCATCGCCGCCATCAGCACTGGGCGATCCCAGGTAACGATGTTGTCAGCAGCTGTGGGGGAGAGGCAGTGTCGGACAAGCAGCCACAAGAACTTTGCTGTGAATGTAAGGTTGGCCTTCTTGATGGCCCCCTTCTGCTCAGTGACCCAATCGGCACCCTCTCCATCTACTGACAGGTGCAGGGCCATCCACCTCTTGGTGGTCTCTCTCAGTGCCGGCTCGCGCAAGAACTGTCCATCATTTAGTATCTGCCAGCAGTAGTCAAACTCGGCACTGATGGGGGTCCGGGTAGCATCTGCACTCTCGCCGTATAGAAACCGGCGGATGAGCTGGCAGGGAAATGTCGACCTGCACGCCCCGGACTCGAACCTGCTCCAGTGGGGCCTGCTTAGCGGGAGCAGCCCGCCTATCGATCTGTGATCGGAGAGTCGCTACGTAGGATGCGTAGAACTCTCGGACCATCTCCTCGCTGTATCGTCCCAACGGACGTGCTGTCCACTCCAAACGATGCCTGGTGAAGAGATTGTGGATCTCAGGCATCGTGGGAAGGCTCCCTGTAAGTACCCGCCGCTCCAAGGTGAGTGTTCGAGTTATCACTCCTCTATCATTGAGGAACTTGGCATCGGAGTAAACTTGAAACTGGCCGTCGACACACCACCGGTTTGGCTGGTCAGAGGCTGGGGTGGGGACCTGAGCTGGCGCGCCGGATGTAGAGTCTGAACTGTCAGCCTCATCAGACGAGGCCGACGCTGCAGCAGTGTCAGGTGCGGGAACCTCTGCAGATCCAGAAGCTTCCTCGGACCAGGATACTCCGAAGGATCCAGACGCTCCTTCCTCATTCGTGGCTGACCCAGAGGGTGTGCCGGTCAGTGTGCGCTCCTCATCAGACTGGGAGGCAGTGACTACGCCGGTCGCCTCCTTTTTGGGTGTGGCTCTGGAAGCACGGGCAGCGCGGGAAGGGGCGGAAGTGCCTGGGGGCACGTACTCAGGTTCCCGCTCATCATCAGAGCCGATGATCAAGCGTGCAGACGGGGAAACAGACTATGATCGCCCACGTGCGTAGGTTCGGTCTTGCTTGGGTTCCTTAGTAGATAGTACCGTAGAAATGGAGAAAAAAAGATGCAAAGGTACTCGGTGGCAAGGTAGACACCTACAGCAGCAGCTCTGACTAGTAGATGATAATGTTAAGGCTTTGGGGAATTGTGGGGGCAATGATCAGTGGGGGGGAATGTGGAAGTTGAAAAGAGAGGGGAGATGAGAGGAATAATGAATGAATGGGGTGAAAATGAGGGGTTGGGGGGTTTAAACGGTCAGATTTTGGAAAAGGGTCCAGCCGGGTCGGGTCGGGCAGAATTCATTAATCACGCGACGGTTCCCCGATGACGGTCCGTCGCAGTTGTGACGACCCGTCGTAGGTTCCGTCGTGTGTGCCCTAATTTCAAAATAGCAGAAAAACGTACCTGGACGACGGATGCATAAGACGGTCCGTCGCATGCGCAACGGTCCGTCGTTATATCCGTCAGTGGCTGCTGCGGAGTAGTTTTCTGCAGAATTTCCTTGTGATGTGCCTGCGAATTTTAAAACCCATTAGTAGAAAAATGCTATCCTTACTAAAAAAACGACAAGAATTGGGTTGCCTCCCAACAAGCGCCTGATTTAATGTCGCGGCACGACTGGGGACACTTGATTACTCAGCCTTCATCAAGATGGTTTGCCTCTATTACTTTATTCCCCGATGCTTTATGCCCAAAATAGAGTTTTATTCGTTCTCTATTCACCTTAAACAACACTCCCTCCTTTGCTTTTAACTCAACTGCTCCATGAGGGAATACTTGGGTAATCAAGTAAGGGCCAGTCCATTTGGACTTGAGCTTGCCCGGAAGACGAGGCGACCCAGAACTGTCTACAAGCACCAAATCCCCAACCATAAACTCTTGTTTTGGATTTTCCTGTTCAGTCTCCTTCATGTTTTCTTTGTGGGATATGGCAGATACCGATTGGAGCTCACCACTCTGCCTCATGGTCCTACAAATGTTGAAGGTCGCTTCTTCATTATTCAACCGAAATGTCATCTGTCCCTTCTCCATATCA
>NC_028639.1:21003635-21008430 GCF_001406875.1 Solanum pennellii
GATGCTTAATATGAGGTAAAGATAAGGGTTAGGAAAGCAACACACGTAGCCGGACCAAGGTGCGGAGTGAGATTTTCTAGATGCCGGACCAAGGATTTAGAAATACATAACTTATCACTTTGCATGCAAGATACTAGGAAAGAATTGTTATAGTTAGAATTATCAAGTTATGAACCTGAGGGGAACACGTAAACCCTAGTTACTTTGATTAATTGATTAAAATCCAACTTTCAAAACTGTTAAGTGTCTCTTTCAATTTCGTTAGTTATTTTTACTCATTAGGAAATACAAACCCCCCTTTTTATGTTTTTTACTTTCTAAGGAACTCATCAACCGAACAATAGTAATAACAGGTTAAAGTTAAGTCTAGACTATTTTCCTCGTGGGAACGATCCCAACCTCACTAGTTAGGTTATTTACTTGACACGACCGCTTTACTTCTTATTTGAGAAGTAAGTTTGAGCGTATCAATACTCTCTGGTTCGCATTGATGCCACATAAGATACTCGCACCTTCTCCAGCATGGGATATGTTCTGGTCAATACACAATGGTACAAGAAGGAAGTTGTACAACACAGAGCTGATCACCCAAAAGCAAATCGTATTTCTGCCGACTCTGCTGCCCTGCTCCTCCAAGAGACCGATAAAATAAAGGTATGATTAGATGGATTGGAAACTCACTTACAGGTATTGCAGGTAACTCTTGATAAAGCTCTTCAGCTCCAAAAGGGCTCTAGCACTGACATCGGAAAACTACGATTGGAAGTTGATGGACTTAAAAAGGAGGTTGTTAGATCAGTCAAGTCCATACTCAAAGGAGTTAACTCTACCAAAACAGGAGTTGCCTCAGCTCAAAATGACTTGGTTGTCAGTGTGAACAACTCCTACTCCAACTTCTCCAAAAATGTGGAGCGCTCATATGAAAAATTCTGCAGGAATGTGATCTGTATGCTTACGTACTTCCTTGGTAAACATTAAAGTATTTCTGTTTGGCTAAGACTACTGTTGGTACTTTGTCTCTCTTATTTTATTTTATTTTTGGACTGTAATATTGAGGTGTAGTCCTCAAACTTTGTCTCTTTAAGTCTGTTTTGGTTTTAGATTATGTTTTTTTTGCTCTATTCTGTTCTGGGCTTGTTCTTTTTTATCATGTGAAAGGGGGAGAAAAGATTACATAAAACTAGTTCACTATCGATAGAAGCCAGGTGGAGCACATATCCAGGGGGAGCTACACATTGACAGGGAAGTAAATTTAGTGTCACAAGTTAGTAGTTGTCATTATCAAAAAGGGGGAGATTTTTAACTCGATATATTTTGAATAATGACAGGAAAACAAGGAAGAATCCAGGAGGCAGATCAAGGCAAATCGCACTGCAACAAATCAGGGATCATGTAATCTTCAGCAGATCAAGGACAAATCGAATTTGCAAGAAATAAGGATAGAAAATCAAGGACAAATCAAATCGCAAGAAATAAGGTAAAATACAGCTACTATGATAATAAACTCCTAAAAAGGAAGGGCATCATATCAACATATGAAATCAGACTCCAACAAAGGAAGCAGTCACAGACTCCTACACGATAAAGGAAACAAATCAAGACAAAGTGATATCATCATATGTCAACTAGTAAATCTCTGATTCAAGGAAAAAATCAAGCTTGGCAATTCGAAGAAAATCAACTGAGATCATACTCAATCAAGGCATCGCTACAACATCCTTGATTGAATGAAATTTCCTTGGGTTTTTCCAGAAAGAGCTAAAATACACCTCAACATTCACAGTATAACTGAAGACCTCAGAAGACCAAGAAAATCACGGAACTTCACTTGAGCTTAGCATACAGTCTTCTTTTATCTTTGATAAAGATTTGTAAACTCTTGAGTGATACAATTGAAAAGAAAAGAAAAAGAGAGAATTTGAGTGTAGGTTTACAAGTTGAGGCAGTGTCATATAAAATTTTGATTTACACATCAGACATGATCAAGTTCTACTTTGCTGTAACCAAAGACTTACAAAAAGCTCTTAAGGAAAGCCCTTGAAACCCAAGGGGACTGGATTAGGCACCACATTGGTGATCCGAACCAGTATAAAAACTTCTTGTGTCTTTTACTTACTGCAGTCCTTCCTTCTAATTTGTTTTTATACTAACCTGCAGGATAGTCAACTAACATTTTCAGGTAGTAGACTAAGTGTTTTATTTAATTCACCCCCACCCCCCATTATCTATCAAAGTATTATTGGACAAGTGAAGGTGTAGTTGATTTGTTTGCAAAAGCATTGAATGGAACATGAATTGATTATCTTTGTAGGAAGTTGGGCATCATTAATATCTATTCCAGCTTGAGAAGGCAGTGTTATAGATAGAACCAGTAGTATATTTTTGTGTAAAAGCAGATTTCTAGGAATATAAATATAGTTAGCTTATTTTCTTTATATATTTATACCACAATATGAATGACGATATGCATGAGTAACATGTTTGTTGTGTGATTTCATTAAGACCACGTAGGCTAGAGTATGTGAGTGCAGCAATGCGACAATATATATACTTGCGTAAATAATAATATTATGTAATCAACTCCAATCTTTAAGTTGGTTAATTATTATAAGGATCATGAAACAAAGAATAAAATTTGGCCCTCAAATTCTAACACTAAATGCAACCAAAAAGCCTAGATATATACTTTTCATATTCTAAGAAATATGCATGCATGCAAGCAAAGTTTCAAGATAAAATTACATTACTTCTTCTTAAAACTGCTTGCTCGAGTTCTACGTATAAAACTATTGAAATTTCCTAGTCTTCCTTCTCTGAAAAATATAGATAGCCTGGTAAGATAATGATTAATTGTTATAATTAAAACCGATGGAGCAAGGAAGCCACCTTGTTATAATTAATTAATAGTGAAATTAAGAATCACTAAGATCATCGTCGTGCAAAGGAGGTGTTGGCAAACAATTTCCATTGGCTGGACCAAAAAACAACTCCAAGCAGAAGGAAGAACCAGTAATGGACCTAGCCTTTTTTCCAACTTTATCAAGCTCCCGTATCGAAAACTGCAAAGTTTCCAGCACTAATTAGTTGTTAATTAAGTAAAAACGATATGAAAATTCTCACGTTAATCCTAAAACAAGACAACCAGTTAGCTAGATGGATGTTGAAAATCCACATAAAATAAATGTGCGCACCTGCAATAGATCATTCCGAACAAAAGCAGTATTAAAGCAAGCATAGAAAAGACGTCCTCCTATGAGCTTTTCATAGAATATGATACGCACATCTCCGCATATCTGTTCAGAGATAATGATTATTAGAAAATATTTAGATTGTCATGCAATGCTTACATACAAATACGTACTTGCACTGGTATGTCATAGAAATGATCAAGACATGTTTTTTGATAGAGCATAGAACTTTCGGTGTCCATTTGGACTACAAGACGAGGTTCCTTCTTTTCTTCTTTTTCTTCTTCATTTTCCTCAACAAATGAATAAACATATTGAGGGCTATAAGTTCTCTGAATACCGCTCTTAATTCTTCTGCAGCTACTCTTCGAGACTTCTACAGATGGACGATATTTCTCTCCTGGAACCTGCAGATTGATTGAATATTTACACTGCAATCCTGAAAAGCAAATACCCTTGAGCGATCTATAATAAATTACTTACTCTTTGCAACTCAGATAGAACGAAGAAGATGGACTCAATGTTTATAGTGTCGTATAATCTAATGCGACGCAGCTCTCTATTGCATGACTTAGGCAATTTGACAGTTGGAGGAACACCCTTTGTATAGGAAATTAGTGCATTCTCCCAATATTTGACATACCTACGTTGGCTTGGAATGGATACCTGTAAAATCAATTTCATTCATTAATTAACATATACTATATTTAATTGATATATAACGTAATGTACGTACTCCTTCATTGTTAGTTGTTCGTTTCTCTGCATACACTCGCAGAGCATCCTCAGCTGACATGCCAGTGTAAACTAGGTACGAACAAACCATTAATCCTGTTCGGCCTTTTCCTGCCTAGAGATCGATAATTACATTATCATTGTTTGGTATATATATATATATATGATCATCTTCTAAATAAAATGAAATGAAAGATAGAAACAAACCATGCAGTGTATGACAACAATATTCTTGGAGTCACTAGAGAGCCATGAGTAGACATCTTCACAGAAATCCTTGATCATATCTAGAGAAGGGACATGGTTGTCATCAATTGGATACCTCTCGACAAGATTATGAAAATGTGATGCATCATAAGCTTGCTCTATGCATAAGTTATACACCTACGTACAAGCAAAGGCTTAATTCTTCTGAAATTAATCATGATATAGAGTATGTACGTACGTACTCACTCAACTAACCTTGTAATGTCCAGCATGTCTCATATCCAATACAGACTTAACCTGCCACAAAGGATTGCGAAACACTGCTCGCACGTGTTCTGCAGGAAATGACATTGCTAAGATTCGGTCTGATATATAAGTCATGTCAAGATCATATCCGCCAACAAGCATTCGCCTTCTTTGCTTCGACACCAAGTTACGTATGCAAAAACTTCTTGATACATAATTTATCAGACCAAGGTGGAGATCACTTATACTCGGAGTATCACCTCTCTTAAACCCCTGTTTTGACAATCCTACTCCCATTTTTTCTTTTCTTTAATTTTATCACCTGTATATATATATATATATATATATAACTAGAGTTATAAAAATTAATATACCTTTAATTGTCATTAGGGAACTCAATCTCATGAAATTTTAATCAA
>NC_028639.1:21010126-21019785 GCF_001406875.1 Solanum pennellii
CTATTTACTTTTTCCTACAATAATTATTCCAAACTGTTTTATCCTATATATGGTGCAAATTCCCTACTAGCCTTCATGTTTTTGTAAATTATATTTATATAAAAAAACAAAAAAAATTTAATATATAATTATACAAGAAAATAGGAATAAGACACAACTACCTCCTAAACTATCATTCAAATTCCAAACACACTTTAACTAAATTAAGTTCCTATTAACCTTTTTTTTTTTTGGTAAATTTGTACACCTTACTGGAACATCACGAGTTATTTCAGTTATTAGTTTAATTCTCAATTTAGTTGTATTAATGTTTCAATGATCCCTATTTATTAAGGATATTGTATTAGTTGTTTCAGCAGTCATTACCAATCTAAACTAACTTAGTTCTATTCGTTTAGAATTCTTTCATTTATAACTCTATGTAATAGCTTTCTAATTTCATTAATAAGATATCATCTTATAGCCATATTCATTATAACCGTGTTCGTGTGTACAATATCGTCAAAATAATCAGTGGTCTGGGTCCTGAGGTACGCGAGATCTCTTATGTCATTCGTGCACGCGGTACGACTATCTCCTATGAGAAATTATTTGAAAAACTACTAGACTGTGAATTATTCCTTTGCCACGGGGATGCTAAGAAACTATTTAGTCCTATGACTATTGTAGTCGGTACTCCCACCAAATCTAACAATAATAATTGTAACAACTACAGGCAGACCAACAATTCTCAGCATATGCACCAAACTCACATCCAAATACTCCGCCGCAATGATAGTTCTACTCAAATTAAAACTGTGTTACTATTCGTCAAATCGTAATTGTGTTGGCTACACTGCCAATGTTTGTCGCTTGAGTATCACAATAACTTTGAAGACAAAGCCATTTATGAAATTATGTTTACTACTGCCACCAATCTCTGGATAGTTGACTCAGGATTCACCCATCACATCACAATAGAGACACAATTTATAATGTTGTATCAATCCATAGTCATATATGTATAGTCCACTTGTATTCAAATATCAACACAGGTATTGCTATAGTATGTAAACAATTATTAGTTGTATGAACACAACTAATATTTGGAAATTTTGAATACTTCTATTTTATTCTTTCCTATTTTAACATATTCATGATCCACTTATATTCAAGTCTAAGCATGTTTATATTGTTCATTAGTTAATATAGGGAGATTTTGTAAATAACTACATTTGACAGCAGCAGTAAATTATTTTTCATTGCATTCCCATGCATGTATTTTAATAGTTGTATTCAGTGCTATAATAATTATATTTAATATATGTTTAATCAGATTATTTGTATTCTATGTATTCTTTTTGTCATCATTGTCTATATGTATACATATAGCAGTCCTCAATTTCCTACCAAAGTAAATTGTTGTTAATTTAGCATTTTAAATTAATAAAATGTGTCATTTGGAAAGCCACTATGTCCGTTTGTGGCAGTTTTCTTACAAATTGTTTTAAGTAACAAATGTGACATTACTATCCACTCATTATGTGCATTTCATTTTGGGCTTAATTGCTTGTTATTTTGGACGAAATAAGACGTTGGTGGACTGATCATGGGAAGCACATTTGTTGTCCGTTGTTAACATTGGTTAGCAACATCAATTCAATTCGTTATTCCTTCATTATACCTTGTAACCTATGTAACTCCTATGACCATTATATTCACTATTTACTACCCCATTATCTTCCTATTCATTGCTAGGCTTGTAGTATAAACAGCGGTGATCTTCATTTGGTTTAGAGACACAACACATAAGAAAATATAGAGAGCATAAAGTTTGTCATAAAGAGAGTTCTTATTAGTTGAAGGAGGTGTTCTTATTTGTGGAGCTTTGGACTCAACTCTTGTCAAGAGTTGTTGAGGTATACCTTGTGAAGGTTGTTGTATCCTGGAGGGGACAAGTCAAAGAGAAGTACAGCTGGATCGGTAAAACATTTTCTACAGTGGGCTTGAATCTCCTCAAAGAGAGCGAGATATCCGAGCCTCAGCCTGAAGATATTTTATTTCTTCATTTAATTTTTCAATTGTAATCTTGTATGTTTGTTTTTTTTGTATGTTTTCACTAACAATTTTTAAGAGATTCATGTAAGACCCCAAAATGAGTTAGGTTGTGTAGAGCCTCACATGTGCCGATAAACATGTTAACATGCTAATTAAGTGTTTTAATGAGTGATTTGAAGTCATTTGGAAGTCAAACGTCAAGGGACGATCAAGACGTTCGACGACTAGTCACCGAGAGTCCTTAGATATTTTCATGTGCTTATATGTGTGTCATTGGCTTATGAAGTCCTAATATGAGTAATACTTATGTTTATAGGTAGTATGTTAAGTTTCATGAAGTTTAGAGGTTAAACGCCTAAGAACGTCCAAGACGTTCGAAAGATAGACGTTGAGACGTGCTTGTGTGACTTGATGGTGCCTCACATGTCTGAATGTGTTGCGAGTATTTGTTTTGGCTGAAACCGATATGGAAGGTCCTTGAAATTTTAAGGTTAATATTTACATTGGAAATGTCTGGGTACGACTGCCCAAGGGCCCCGCAAGAAGCCCTCAAGGAGGACCCAAAAGCTATCAAGCCTTGGCAGTGTCAATCGACGTAGCGAAAGGAAGCCTCGTCAGTCCTCCAACGCCCCATCGATGGGGAGGCGTCGATGGACACTTAGACTGGTGAAGGATCAAGTCAATTGACAAGCCTCAGTCCCAAACGACGGCCTGCGGTGTGGTCCGTCGATGGACCTACTAGGCATCATTTGGATCGTCGATGCAGGCTATGTAAAACTGTCATGCGCGCTGTCTTATTATGGGGTGAATGGGAAATTCACCCCACATGCTAACCTGACCCTAGTTAATTTATTTTGTTATTTTTGGGTATAATTAGCTGATCAAAAAACGTGAATAGCCTATTCCCAATCCTCAATTCAAAATTAGACTTCCCTCTCCCAAAATACTCTCTAGAAACCTCCATTGGAGGTGAAGCTCCAGAACATCTTGGAGCTTGGATTTCCATGGGCTCTTCGTCAAGTTTCAGAGGTTTTCTTCTACATTGAGGTATGGAGATCCTTCATCTCTAGTTAATCTTCCATCTAGAGAGTTCTTCTGAAAGTTTTCAAAGCAAGTTCATGATCAAATCTTCATCTTCTTCGATCTAGTCATGGGTTCTTTCTCAAAAAGTTTTCAAAGGCTTAATTATGATATATTTATTATAATGTACTGAATCTAAAATGAATTTCAATCCAATTGCATGATGAACCCATACTCTCTTCAATCTCTCGATTTTAGCCTACATTGTGGGCTTGGTGATCTTGAATTTATGTTGATTGAATTATGATTCTAGCATGTTTAATTGCTTATATCTACTGCCTATATGGTAATATGATGATTAATTATGTGATATTGGATCAATGTGGATTTATTCTTGAAGAACTTGATCTCTATTTCTTATTAAATGTTAATGCATGGCCTTCAGTATAATCTCGATTAGTGCATCATTGAAGGATTCATTTATGTAAAGATAATTGTAGCTACTGCCTTATATTGATGTTATTAATGAATTGCGGGTATGAACCATTCATGATCAAATTAAGGGAATCTTTGTAAGATTGATCTACATTCTTGTAACCTATAGATTGATAATGTATGTGCATGATGTGATCTCGCTTATAGGGTAGATGAATCATGAGTTAGACTTGATTATTATGTCTTTAGCTAGTGCCCTAGATTGATATTATTGATGAAATACGATTGATGTTCAATGCAAGGGAAATTGGTTAATGATCTATGTATCTCTACTTCCTAGTGTATTGGTAATGTAGTGTACTTGTTAGTAGCATGATATTGTGTTGGCTTATGCATGATTTCATCTATGTTAAAGTATATTTAGCTACTGCCCTATACATGAATTGTTGATGAAAAATGTAACACTCCCAGAAGTCTAGATCTAATCTAGAGCCTCATAAGTTCATTTAATGTTTGTTATACTGTTTTAAGACCCAAAATAGTGCGTATAAGTCATTTGGGAATTTTAGAGACAAGGCGTCAAGGAACGTCCATGAGGTCCGAAAACTAGCTAAATTGAACCAGTTGACGTCGCTATGTTTGGTGAAGGATTTGGAGGGTCAAATGAAGTCTAAAACTTGTAAAAATGCATTGGTTAGGTAGAGCCTGGTATAGAGGGTCATAACGTCCAATAACGACGCCCCAATGACCACCTACCTGAAGGGTTCTTGAGGAGGACCCCAACATGGGTGGGCAGGGTGCCAAAGCAGCCTGCGTGAGGCAAGATTCAAAGGGCTGCTGTGCGATACACAGCCCACAAAAACCCTACTGCCTCTGATAATTTTTCCAAAAATAAAAATGTGAATTAGCCTCGCGACGCAGAGCCACTTCCCAGATTCGTTGTAATCATATTTTAGGCATTTTGACTTCACAAAAAGATCCAATTAAGTGAGGGGTGTTTTGGGTAATTTAGGGGGTGACTATATATTTATTTAGGGTCAGTTTTAAGTCATTTTAATCACTCTAAAACCAATTCCCAAAACAAACCCAACAACTCTCATCTCTCTCTACTTCCTCTCCTAAAATCCTCCATTGAAGGAAGAAGAAATCTTGAAGAAGAAGGCCAATTTCTCTAGATTTTACTTCAATTTCGTGGATTAATCTTCATTAAGGTATGGGTTCTTCAATCTTGGGATTCCTTTCCCCAAGAGGTCCTTTCAAAGTTGATTTCCAAATTACCCAATTCCAATGGGTTTTCTTCCAAACTTCAAATTAATGATTAATTGTGATTGCCAATGACTAATTAAGTGTAGATTGTAGGTTCATTGATATTAGTTGATGAAATTTCATATAGATCATGTCCCTTTTCGAATTCCCCAAATCTTGGATCTTGGTTATGAATTGATGAGAATTGAAGAATGTATTGATTGTTAGTTTGTTTTGTCTATTCTAATGCATTTATGGATTAATTAGGGTAATGTGTTGGTGAGATTGGATCTAATTCTTGAAGAATTCATGTTGAACCTCTCCCCTCCGTAGGTTATGAAATTAAGTTAATTGGGATAGTGATGATGCAATTGACTTAGTTATTGTGTTAATTACTATTGAATGATGTTACTACACCTATTATTGGATGAAATTGGTTGGATGAGGGTAACAACATGATGATCGATTTTGAAGGAGATTGGGTAATTCTTTATGATTCTAACCTTTACTTCAATTATGATGGCTTGTGATTGATGATGTAGTTCAATTGAAATATGTCTTGTGAATGGCCTAAGTAGGTATTGATATGATGTTGAATTGAAATGTATTGATCATGTTATTGTGAGATTATGCTTATGATGTAATGATCTAAGGTTGGTTATGAAGTACCTATGTGCCTTACAATGATATGATGATGTCAATGTGCTAATCTCACATATGAGGGTTGTAATGAAAGGTGTTCTCATGCAATTCCTATTGAGCTCATGACGATGACTATACAAGGAGCTATTCTCTTATGACCTAACTAAGTTACGATTATTAACAAAAGACATTTCAAAAGGGACTCTATCTTAGCACCGAGTGATCTTGTAGATGAGGGGTGACACCTTCCCAAGGAGGGAAGGTAGGGTTCACCATAGTCCTCACGGGGTGGATAGCCTCATATTACAAAAAGGGCATAGAGTGATGTTTCCATAACAGTCCCCAAGCTCCATAAACTATGTTGCCACCATACAAATACTAGCTAGTGGATCCACCTAGATGCAATGTTCATACTTGGTTCTACTTTGGCCGGTAGACCACCTTCCATCGGTGTAAGGTTTTACAACACCGGATTCAGCACTTATCTCTTGTTGTCTATGTCGGTTAAGGCAAGTGTTCCCAAAAGTAAAATAAAAAAATGAAGTAAACACTAACTAGGGTGACTTAAGAGGTTTGACTTAGTCTAGGTGGGGGTATGGGACTCTACCTATGTCTTGCACTAGTTCTCCTTGAGGAAAGCCTTAGAAGGTTGTTCTTATGTTCTTATGATCTTATAAATTGAATGTTATGCATATGTTGACTTTACACATTGATGATCTTATGATGATATTAGTTTCACTTATGAACATGTTGTTGGTCTATGTTGGTAAAATATGAGAAGGATTACTCTTGATGCTATGTTATATGAAGTTAGGCATTGCTTATGGTGTTTTGTTTGCTTTACTTGATTAAGTAGGGTTATGGGGTTTTACTTGGTCATTGCACGTGTAGGCTAAATGATGGGTTATAGGTAAGGGTCTTGATTTTATTATGATACTATGAACTTTTGTATATGTTGACTTGACTATACATGATGATGTTTTTCTTGTGTTGTAAATGGGTTTGACTTATGAATTATGTAGTTGTTGATCTATATGGGTTCATGATTGTGCATAAGGCTTTTCAAAGTACTTTAGCATGGTTTTGAACGAATGTCCTCTTTAGCATGATTTTAAATATTTTATGTGCATATACTCATGCTTAGTACAAGTGTGTACTAACCCATCTTTTATGTTTACTACAAAATGTAGGTTCCGGACGTTGAGATTTTAGAGGGCCATTGAAGAAGGCTTGGAATCCTATTCTTCAACTTCGGTAGGTCCTCACCTTCCGAGGATGATGCCACTATCTTGCTATTTGATATTGTTTAGTCTTAAAGACGATTTAGTTCATTCTTTTTCTTTGTTGACTTTGTATATGCCTATATGAGGCCTTTGTCGTAATGAAGTATGGGTTGAACCCAAGAAGTTGTATTAGAACTACATGGTTTAATATGAGACGTATTCTAGACTTCTTATAAGTCTATATTGCTATATTACGTATGTGAAATAAAAGTAGAAGCCTATGTATTACTTGTTATATGAGGAATCTATATATACTCGCTAAATGTATACTGTGTAAGATAGAGGTCTAAGTAAACCTCAATGTAGAAGTAGTTAAAAAGTTTTAAATTTTCTCCTAATTTAACCTATGAAATGTAATGACGAATGCTAAGAGTCTAGTCTTAGTCCTCAAAGAGACGACGCCAGTTACGTCTAGGGGGTGCTCCCCAGATGTGACAAACTTTTTATCAGAGCATGAGGTTGAATATCTTTAGGATTGATGTCTCATTAAACCATGTATATGTAGGTTCTTATTCATAATTTTGAAGCGCTCCACACTTATAAGTGAGAAGCTATATGATGCTTAGGAAATTCTCATCTTCTTGGAAATATAATGCCATGCCTCTAAAGTCTACTTTATGTGTTCTTTCGCCTAAACCTTTTATTGTTGTTATAGGTATGAATACTCGAGTGGCAGCCGCCCGAATACTTGATGAAGAGATTGTTAATGCGGGAGTTCCTCCCCGTGGCAATCAAGATCCTCCTATTAAAGAAGTTGCTTATGATGATCAAGCTCCGGCTAATCCTCCGGCCTTGTTGGATAGGGACATAAGGGTAGCTTTTCTCCAAATGGACCAAGCCATTACTACGCAAGCACAATCCGTCACTACTCAAGCTCAAACCATTATGGCCCAAGGTAACTGGGAGGTGGTACCCAGAGGAAATCAACTTGTTAGCACCATGGCCTCCCACTTGAGGGATTTCACAAGGATGAATCCCCCTACTTTCTATTGGTCCAAAGTGGAGGAAGTCCCCCAAGTGTTTATTCATGAAGTCTACAATATCCTCTATGCTATGGGGTTGACTATAAGTGAAAAGGACGAGTTAGCCACCTACCAACTCAATGACGTGGCCCAAACTTGGTACATCCAATGGAGAGACAATAGGCCGTTGAGGGGTGATCCGGTGACATGGGAGTTTTCAAGAAGGCTTTTCTTGATAGGTTCTTTCCAAGAGAAAAGAGGGAAGCTAAGGTGGAAGAATTCATCAACCTTCGTCAAGGAGGTATGAGTGTGCTTGACTACTCTTTGAAATTTACTAAGTTGTCCAAATATGCTCGTTCTTTGGTTTCCGACCGTAGGGATGAGATGAGCCGCTTTGTGACAGGAGTGTCCGATGACTTGAAAGTAGAATGTAGTTTGGCTATGCTATATGATAATGTGAACATTTCTCGTCTCATGGTTCATACTCAACAAATGGAAGAGACGAGGGTTAAGAGGAAGAGTAGAGATGCCAATAGGGAAAACTCATTTGATGGTAGTTCTTCAAAGGGTAGGCTTGATATCCAAGACAAACCAAGGTTCAAAAAGAAGTTTTCTAATCAATCTCCTACAAGTTCCCTATGGCTCGTGATGATATGGTGTCTAACCCAAAGTCTAAAAAGGGAAGAGGTAATAGTTTACCAAGTAAGAAGCCAACTTGTGGAAAGTGTTGCAAGAAGAATTATAGTGATTACCTCATTGGGATGGACAATTGCTTTAGTTGTGGTAAGAGTGACCACAAGTTGTAGGATTGCCCAAACTTGAAGGGTCAAGACAACGGTTAGTGGGCAAGCTCACGCTAGTGGTTCTACTGTGGATCCTCCAAAGAAGAATGGATTTTTTGCACTTCGCTCTATGGGTGAACAAGAGAGTTCTCCCGATGTGGTGACCGGTATGTCACAAGTCTTCTATATTGATGTATATTCTTTACTTTATCCCGGTGCTACCCTATCTTTTTTTACTCCTTTGGTAGCTAGTAAGTTTGATATTTTGTCTGATATCTTGAATGAACCTTTTGTGGTGTCTACACCAGTGGGTTAGTTGGTGGTTGCAAAGAGAGTATATAGAAATTGTCCTATAATGTTGCCCAATAGAGTTACTCTTGTTGAATAAGTAGAACTTGATATGGTTTATTTTGATGTCATTGTGGGAATGGATTGGTTGCATGATTGTTTCGCTTCCATAGATTGTGTAACGAGGGTGGTGAAATTTAACTTTCCAAATGAACCCGTCCTAGAGTGGAAGGGGGGAAATTCTTTTCCTAAAGATCGTATCGTTTCTTGTCTAAAAGCTTGTAAAATAATCTCTAAAAGGTGTTTATACCATATTGTGAGAGTCAAAGATTTAGACTCCGAAGTTCCTTCCATTGAGTCGGTCCCTATATTGAGGGAATACCTGGAGGTCTTCCCTAGAACGGAAAATTGATTTTGGTATTGACTTGCTACCGGATACCAACCCCATTTCAATTCCTCCTTATCGAATGGCTCCGTTCGAATTGAAAGAGTTGAAGGCTGAACTCAAAAAATTACTAGACAAAGGCTTAATTAGACCTAGTATTTCTCCATAAGGTGTTCCGGTATTGTTTGTGAAGAGAAGGACGGGTCCCTCAGAATGTGAATTGATTATCGCTAACTCAATAAAGCCACCATTAAGAACAAGTATCCTGTCTATCACATTCGGGGAGCACCCCTTAGACGTAACCAGCGGCGTCGTCCTCTATGAGGACTAAGACTAGCCTCTTATCTTACATCATTACATTCATAGGTCAAATTTATCGAAAATTTAGAACTTTTTACTACTTCTTCATTGAGGTTTCCATTTACTTCTACATACACATAGTATCTATATATCGACTATACATAGACACTTTGTATATGAAGATTACTTAGTCTTCTACTCATATGAGCGCCCGTGCTCGCATACACACACACATATAATAATAATAATAGTAATTATATATATATATATATATATATAT
>NC_028639.1:21020114-21083705 GCF_001406875.1 Solanum pennellii
ACACACACACACACACACACACACACACACACAGAGAGACACACACATATATATATATATATATTTATAAGAAGTCTAGAATACGTCTCATGTTAATCCATCTAACTCGAATACAACATCTTTGGTTCAACCCCTACTTCATTATAATAAAGGCCTTATATAGGCATATACAAAGTCAATAAAGAAAGAGAATGAACTAAATCATCTTTAAGACTAAACAATATCAAATAGCAAGATAGTGGCAACGTCCTCCGATGGTGAGGACCTACCGAACACTTGGGGAATATCCAAGTAGTCTTTAATGGTCTTCAACTAAGCTCAACGGCCGGATCCTACAATGTGTAGTAAACATAAACATGGGGTTAGTAAACACTTGTACTAAGTATGAGTATATGCAAATAAAACAATTGAAATCATGCTAAAGGGGACATTTCTTCAAAACCATGCTAAAGTACTTAGAAAAGCCTTATGCACAATCAAGAACTCCTATAAGCCAATACTCACATAATCCATACGTCAAACCCATGTACAACACAAGACCAACATCAACAAGTTATAGTCAAGTAAACATATACAAGAGTTCATAACATCATAATATAGGCAAGACCCTTACTCATAACCCACAATTTATCCTACAAGTGCAATGATCAAGTAAAGCCCCATAACCTTACTCAATCAAGTAAACCAAACAAAGGACCATAAGAAACTTCCAACTCAATATAACATAGCATCAATAGTAGTCATCATCACATTTAGCTATATAGACCAATAACATGTTCATAAATTAAACTAACGACATATAGGATCATATACATGTAAACTCATCATATTTATAGCATCTACATTATGTGAACACAGGAACAACTCCTAAGGATTCCCTCAAGGCAAACTAGTGCAAGGCATAGGTAGAGTTCCATACCCCTACCTAGGCTAAGTCAAACCTCTCAAGTCATCCTAGTTAGTGTATAGTCCATTACTTCATTTTATTTTAAGGAACGCTTCCCTTAACCGACATAGACCACAAGATCTAAGTGTAGAATCCGGTGTTGTAAAACCTTACACCGATGGAAGGTGGTCTACCGGCCAAAGTAGTGCCAAACATGAACATAGCATCTAGGTGGATCCATTAGCTAGTATTCCTATGGTGGCAACATAGTTTATTGATCTTGGAGGCTTTCATGGAAACATCACTCTATGCCCTTTTTGGACTATGAGGCTATCCACTCTGTGAGGACTATGGTGAACCCTACCTTCCCTCCTTGGGAAGGTGTCACCCCTCTTCTACAAATTCACTCGGTGCTAAGCTAGAGTCCCTTTTAAAATGTCTTTCTTTATTAATCATAAGCTTAGTTTAGGTCATAGGGTCTAATCCCTTTTATAGTAAATGTCATTAGCTCATTATGAATTGCATAAGATCCTTTCATGGTAATCCTCATATGTGATATTAGCATAACATCATCATCATGTCATAATAAGGCACACAGGTTTTTCATAACCAATCTTATATCATTTCATCTTAAACATTATCTCACGATCACATAGTCAAGACATTTTAATTCAACATCATACCAACACCTACATAGGCTAATCACAAATCATGCTTCAATTCAACTAGACATCATCAATCACAAACCATCATAATTGAAGTAAAGGTTAGGATCATAAAGACATAGTCAATATCCTTCAATAGCCATCATCATGGTCTTACAATCAACCAACCAATTACATCCAACAATAGGTGTAGCAACATCAATCAATAGTAATTAACACAAGAACTAGGTCAATTGCATCATCAATATCCCAATTAACATCAATTCATAACCTAGGGTTAGGGGAATTAGGGTTCATCATGAATTTAAAAGAATTAGATCCAATACCAACCATACATTACTCAATCCATATATGAATTAGAATAGCTAAAACAAGTCTAATAATCAATTCATTCTTCAATTTCCATCAATTCGTGACCAATATCCAAGATTTAGGGAGATTGGGGAAGGGAACATTACCAATATGAAATTGTATCAATTAACTTCAATTAATCAACAATCTATACTCAATTAGTCATAGGAAATCATAATTTATCATCAATTTGAAGTTTTGAAGAAAACTTATTAGAATTGGAAAACCCCATAGATTGGGTAATTTAGAAATAAACTTTGGAAGGACCTCTTGGGGTAAGGAATCCCAAGAGTGAAGAATACATACCTTAATGAAGATAAATCCACGAAATTGAAGTTAAACCCTAGAGAAATTGACCTTCTTCATCACGCTTTATTCCTTCTTCAATGGAGGAATTTGGGGAGAGAGAGAAACAGGTGAGAGCTTTTGGATTTATTTTGGGAATTGGGTTTGGGTGAGTTAAAAATGACATTAAAATGACCCTTAGGCTAGGTATAATCACCCCCTAAATTACCCAAAACACCCCTCACTTAAATTGGTTTTTTTTTAATCAAAAATATAATTTTACCTAATCTGGGAAGTGGCTCCGCATCGCGGGGCCAACACACATTTTATTTTCCAAAAAGAAATTTTTGGATATTGAGGTCTGTGTGGGCTGCGCGTCGCGCAGAAGCCAACTGATTCATTACTTTCGCAGGATGCATTGGCAGCCTTCCCACCCATGTTGGGGTTCTCCTCCATGACCCTTAGGTGGTCCTTGGGTCGCCGTTATTGGACGTTTAGACCCTCTATACAACACTCTACCTAATCAAACTGTTTTTACACGTTTTAGACTTCATTTGACCCTCCGAAACCATCCCCAAATATAGCGACATCAACTAGTTCGATTAGGCTAGTTTCCGGACGTCAAGGATGTCCTTTAACGTCTTGGCTCTAAAACTTTTTGGATGAATTCTAAACCTTATTTTGGGTCACAAAACAGTATATAAACAGTGAGTCACATCCATATTTACCCCCTAGACATAATCGTCATCGTCGTCCTCTTTAAGGACTAAGACTAGCCTCTTAGTCTCATGTCATTACATTCATAGGTTGAAATTTACGAAAAAATTAAAACTTTTCATCACATCTACCTGGAGGTTTACATAGACCTCTACATACACGTAATATAGTCGTATAGAGTATACATAGACCCTTCGTATAGAAAGTTTACATAGCCTTCTACTTTTATTTCACATACATATATATATATAAGATAGAAAGATAGTCTCAAAGATTGTCTCATCTCATACCATCTAAAAGATCATAACAAATTGGGCATAGCCCTACATCAACGTAAAGAAGCCACATATGGGATTATACAAATCGTACCACTCAAACGAAAGTGGAACGAACTTCAAATTCTTAGAAAAACAAAGCAACTTCATAAGCAAGATCTTAGTAGCGGCCTCGAAAAGTGAGGACCTACCCACTCGGATGAAAGAGAATATCCAAGCCTTCTTCAAGTCATCTTGAATGATCCTTCAACGACCGGAACCTAAAATGTTTGGGAAATAGGAAGAAAATGGGGTTAGTACTCCATATGTACTAAGTATGAGTCCATATGCACATATATTTATAAAATATGCTAAGAAAAGGACATTTCTATAAGTATGCTTTTTTCTTTAAAACTTATAGGCGAAATGATCTAATGAACCCTTGTACTTATACGTATTTGTATTGTGGATCCTTCTACCTTACTCTTTACCAACTAAACCCTTCAACTCAATCAAAAAATGATTTTTAAACCTGTTTATCATGTGTGTATCACACTCTCCCTAGACTAGATGACATGTCAAATCCATGTCACTTAAATTAATAACACGTCATATTTTTTATTAACTATTTTTAAAAATCATTAATCAAAATATTAAATAAAAGATAATATAATTCTTTAGAGTAATTTCTTATTTCTCTCACCTTCCTCCAATTTTTTTCATCTCTCTCAACCAAAAACCACCATGACCACCACCACCTACACCCTTATAGCCTCTTTTTGTTCCACTAAACTTGTCTTCATACAATAAAAGGAGGTGTCTTCCATTTAAATTTGTCTTCATACAACAAAGAGTGACGTTGAAAATGAAAGTCTTGAAAAGAAATCTTGAATCTTAAATTAGATCTAAATTAATTTCTCTTTGTTTTCTTTTATTTTCCCACTTTGTAAGCCTTTTGTAGTTGAGAGTTTTACTCTTTAATGGTTGTATTTGGTGAAATTAAAATGAAATTAATTTTTTAAAAATAAAAATTGGGTCTACTAATGGGTTTTGGTGACTAAAAAGAGGAGTTGAGGCAAAGATGGGGAGGTGGATAGTTGAAGACCGAAAGAGGGGGTTGGGGCAGTTATGGAGTTGGGGATGGATAAAAAAGGGGGTTAGGGAAGATATGGGGTGAGGGATTGCTGAAAAGGAGGATTGTAGTGGCAGGTTGGTTGATAAGGAAGGTTGGGTGGTGATAAGGGTGGGGGTGGGGATGAATAAAGAAGATGAGGTGAGGGGAAGAAGAAGAACTTTTTTTTAAAAAAATATTATTTTATATTTTTTAAAGTTAAATATGTTCTTCACTTGGTTTTAGAAGTGTGTGTTACACTCTCTCGCCAACTCATTTATTATAATGCCACATAAGCATGATCAATGGTCGAAGGGTTATAAATATTGTGTTTTAATGAGTTGAAGGGCTCAATTGACAAATGGTTAAGTAGAAGAGTTCATAATACAAATGCATACAAATATAGGGGTTCATCAGATCATTTCACCAAACTTATATGCATATTCAACAAAGCCACACCAAACAATAATTCACATTTATTAATTCATAGACATGAACATCACAATACCACAACATCAAGTCTAGTCCAACCAAACATTCTCACTATAAAAGTAGATACATGCTCAAGTAACTCTACATCTAATTCATATTAAACATCAAGCATGAATAAGAGTACATTTCATTATAGCAAAGCAAGACAACTACCTATGAACCCCTATCAAGTTAACGAGTGCAATGATCAGGCAAAGCCCCATAACCTCACCCAACCAAGTAACCCAACAAGAATCATGAATAACACCATACTTCACATAACATGACATTTAGTTATACATTTCACCTTACTTTAACAATATAAACCAACACGTACTCATAATTGAAGTAGTCAACATATAGTATCAATAATGTGAAAGTCCTTCATATACATATCATAAATCATCATAGACATAAACATGCATTAGAACATCCTCTTAAGACTCCCCTCAAGGATAACTAGTGCAATGCTTTGGTAGAGTCCCATACCCCTACCTAAGCTAAGCTAGACCCCTTAGGTTATCCTAGTAAGAGTTCAATTCTTGAATTCATTTTACCTTTCGGGAACATCTTGCCCTAACCGACATAGAACACATGAGCTAGTGTGAAATCCGGTGTCATAAAACCCTACACTGAAAGAAGGCGGACAACTTGCCAAGGTAGTACCAAAACATATAACATAGCAACTATGTGGATCCACTAGCTAGTATTCCTATGGGGGTAACATAGTTCAAGAACTAGGATAGGATGCTCCATGAATTATAGTCTCCAATCTCAACAATAATTGAGTGCTCGTACCTTCCCTATGTGGGAAGGGACAATCCTCAATCTTTTTCACTCAGTGCTAAGCTAGATTCCCTTTTTGAAATGTCTTTAAGCCTTTAATTATCAATCATAGCTTAGTTTCGGTCATAGGGTCTACCCCTTATATATTCATCATCATCAATAGCTCAATAAGAATTGCATGACTATAAATCCTTTCATCACAATTCAAATAGGTGAGGTTAACACATTACATATCACTTCATAATAAGGCACATTGGTATATATCACCATCCTTATAGCATTTACATCTTAGACAACCTCACAACCATAATCAAGACATTTCAATTCAACATCATCCCACCCTATCAATCCTAAATAAGGCATACTCCAGCACAATCATCTTGACTTATTCACAATTAACCACAAGTTGAAGTAAGGAATAGAAATTACAAGACTTACCAAGTCTCCTTCATAGTTCATCATAAGGGTCTTACCATAAACCCATGACTCAACCCAAATAGGTCATCACATCAACATAATTCAATGACCAACATGATAATAAGGCTAGAAGAATCACTACACAATAATTCAATACTAAGTCAAAGCTTAAGACAAGATAATTAAGTCAATTCTCATAGCCTAGACCACTTCTCAAGAACTAGTATGGAAGACTAAAATTCATCTTAATTTGTTCATGATTGGTGTAACAACATCATCTAATAGTGATTTAACTAATAATAAAGTCAATTGAATCAATCATAAAAAACTCAGTTCATAACATTAAATTCGTAATTGAACGAAACCCACTTGAAAATTTAACTTTTGAAATCCATTTTGAAGGAGCCCTTTGAGGAAAGAGTTTCAAAGGTGAAATAGATCTCATTCCTCAACATTTGATGAAGATTTTATGGTGAAATGGTCACTTTCCAGCCCCCAAAACCTTCCACTAGCTTTTCTTCAATGGTATCTTCAAATAGAGAGAGAAAGAAGAGAGAAGGAAGAGAATTTATTTTGTGAGTTGTGTTTAGATTAATGAGAGTTGGGGTCTTTATATGGGGGGGGGGGTAAATTAGTTAATTAATATTACTTTAATGCCTAAATAAACCCTAAAACCCTTAATTATTTTAATAAACATAATTTAAAACGTGCAAAAAGTTGCAGACCCCATCGACGAGACCACGATCGATGAATCGTTTGTCCATCGACGGTCAGGCCTGCCTCCGTGCTTCACAACCATAATCTTAGTCATAGAATGGTGCATACAGGGGCTTCCTCCATTTTTTAAGTGTTGGTCTACAGTTAGCAATGACACCCCGTTGATCCATACACGCATCGTCGCCAGCATCTCGTTGATGCACGCTGCCTAGATAGTGTTGACAACAACATTCAAGAGTCCTCCTCAAGGGCCCTTGGTTGGTCCTTGGGGAGTCGTACATGGAAGTTTCGACCAGGAATCACCTTAAACACATTATATACACCCTTCCACCTAATTTCATGAATTTCCGACTCTTAAAAGCTAGTTAAATCGGCAAAGGCACGCTAGTACCCCTTAGAACTAGTTTCCGAACGTTATGGACATTCTTGGACATTTGGTTCCTAAACTTCCTAAATGAAATATATTCATTAATATAGATCTTAAAACAGTTTTTAAACCCCATGATACCTATGTTAGGATTTAAGACTCGTCTTGGATTTTTGGAGTGTTACAATATCCTCCCCTTAGGAACATTCGTTCTCGAATGACACTAAATTCCTTTGAAGGAAGGAATAGACTCAAGACTAGTAGCCCATCCAATCAACAATATCAAAACAACATAAATCATATGATTTCAACAAGGAAATTTCAAAACTTCAATTACCCCAGATAAGGCTCAGACACTTCATTATGAGACATTTCCTTCTGACAACTCACATGAGCTCAAAATGCATTACATGAGTCAATTAACACAAAGTTCAACTTAACAACATGCTACATATCATTTCATAAAGACTCATCATATCAAAATGCACGACATAACTCAAAACAAGCCAAAGAGCAAAATTTCAAGTTCAAACGCTAGTTTCACTGTAAAGCAAGAGTCAAAAATGCACTTTTTGCAATACTTCACTAAAGATCAAAACAACTTCAATTTTAGTTATTATTTTCATTATTTGTAAGAACTACGAACCTTATTTATCAAATAGAAGAGGGTAACGGGCCTTCATGTCGGCCTCGGCCTCCCATGTTGTACCCTCAACTAGGTGATTCTTGCATAACACCTTTACGGAAACCACCTCTTTGTTTCTTAAATTCTTGACTTGCCTATCAAGAATTTGAACCGGAACTTCCTTATAGGAGAGATTATACTTGAAACCAAGACGCTCAATAGGAAGAATAGACTCGGGATCACCAATACACTTTTTAAGCATGGAAACATGGAAAACCGGATGAACCGAAGCCAATTCTCTAGGAAGTTTCAATTCATAGGCAACCTACCAACCCTTTGCAAGATTTCATAGGGACCCACATAACGAGGACTCAAATTCCCTTTCATTCCAAATCTAACCACCCCTTTCATTGGAGAAATTCTCAAATACATTTTATCACCTTCTTCAAACTCTAAATCCCTTCTCCTATGATTGGCATAAGACTTTTGCCGACTATATGCTGTTTTTAATCGGCTCCTTATGATATGAACTTTCTCCAAAGTTTTATAAACCAAATAGGGACAAAGAAGCGAAGTCTCACCCACTTCAAACCATCCAATAGGAGACCTACACCTCCCACCATACAAGGCTTCATAGGAAGCCATGAAAATGAATGAATGAAAACTATTATTATATGCAAACTCCACCAAAGGCAAATGTTTATCCCCATTTCCCTTGAAATCAATAATACAATCCCTAAGCATATATTCAAGTGTTCAAATAGTAAGCTCCGCCTGACCATCCGTTTGAGGATGAAAAGCGGTACTCAACTTCACCTTAAAACCCAACCCTTTTTGGAATGACCTCCAAAACCTAGATGTGAATTGTGCACCATGATCTGATATGATGGATAACGGAATACCATGGAAACACACAATCTCATCTATGAAGATCTTAGCATAATATTCCGCCGAATAAGTATGCTTGATGGGAATAAAGCGAGCGGACTTGGTAAACCTATCCACAACCACGCATATAGAATCATATTGCCTTTGAGTCCGAGGTAAACCCACTACAAAATCCATATTGATGTATTCCCACTTCCAAGTAGGAACTTTGATTTCTTGTAGTAAGACAACCGGCTTTTGACGTTCGACCTTAACTTGTTGGAAATTCGGACACTTAGCGACGAACTCCGCTATGTCCTTCTTCATTCCTTCCCACTAATAAATTTTCCTAAGGTCATGGTACATTTTTGTCGAACCCAAATAAATTTAGTAGCGGGACCCATAGGCTTCTTCTAGGATGCTGTCCCTCAACCCATCTACCTTGGGAACACATAATCTCCCTTGGCACCTTAAAATACCATCCCCCTAGGGAAAATACCTCATTAAGCTTGCCAAGGACCGTTTCCTTAAACTCCATCAATGATTTGTTAAGGTGTTGCTTGGACTTCACCTCAACTACAAATGATGACTCGGAGTTATCATGGACCATAAAACCACCATCCATAGAATATTCTAATCTCACCCCAAACCTAGCCAACCTATGTATATCCTTCACTAGGTCTTTCTTGGCTTCATCAATGTGGGATACACTACCCATAGTCATATGACTTAGAGCATCCGCAACCATATTAGCCTTGCCGGGGTAATAGAGGACTCTCATGTCATAATCTTTCAACAATTCTAACCACCTTCTTTGTCAGAGATTCAACTCCTTTTGGGTAAACACATATTGGAGACTTTTGAGGTCGGTAAAAACGTAAACATGAACGCCATACAAGTAATTTCACCATATTTTCAAGGCAAACACCACGACTGCTAACTCAAGGTTATGAGTGGGATAGTTTCTCTCATGTACCTTAAGTTGCCTAGAAGCATAGGCTATCACCTTCCCATGTTGCAAAAGCACACACCCTAAACCCACACGGGATCCATTACAATACACAACAAACCCCTTTGTACCCTCCGCTAAGGTCAACATCGGAGCGGAAGTAAGCCTATCCTTCAACAATTGGAAACATTTCTCACATGCCTCCGACCACTCAAATTTCTTATTCTTTTGGGTCAAATAGTCAATGAAGATGTGATGGACACAAAACCATCCACGAACCTCCGATAATAACCTGCTAAACCCAAGAAACTACTAATATCCATTGGAGTCAAAGGTCTAGGCCAATTTTTCACCGCCTCCATTTTCTTGGATCAACCTCAACTCCTTCCCTAGAGATGATATGACCAAGAAATGGCACCGACCTCAACCAAAACTCACACTTGATATATTCCACCCTCAAATGACCCATATGATCATTCTTATTCTTTGAATATACCAAGATGTAGTCAATGAAGACAATGCCAAATGAATCTAGGTAATTTTGAAACACCTATTCATTAGGTCCATAAATGTCGCCGAAGCATTAGTGAGACCAAAAGACATTACTAAGAACACATAATGACCATATCTAGTTTGGAATTATATTTTTTGTATATCCTCATCTCTCACACTAAGTTGGTGTTACCCCGACCTTAAGTCAATTTTTGAAAAGTAGCTTGCCCCTTGGAGTTGGTCAAATAAGTCGTCAATCCGAGGGAGAGGATACTTGTTCTTAATAGTGACCTTGTTGAGTTGGTGGTAATCAATAAACATTCTCAAGGACCCATCCTTCTTCTTCACAAACAAAACCGGAGCACCCCATGGAGATATACTAGGTCTAATGAAGCCTTTGTCTAGTAAATTTTAGGGTCGAGCCTTCAACTCTTTTAATTTGGTCGGAGCCATATGATAAGGAGGTTGAAATGGGGTTTGTATCCGGTAGCAAATCGATACAAAAATCAATTTCCCATTGGGAGGAATACCTGGAAGGCATTTGGAAAAACCTTCGGAAATTCACTCACTATGGGAACAAACTCAATGAAAGGAATTTCGGAGTTTAGATCTTGCACTCTTACAATATGGTATAGACAACCTTTAGAGATAATTTTGCATGCTTTTAGACAAGAGATGATACAACCTTTAGGAATAGAGTTTTCGCCCTTCCACTCTACAACGGGTTCATTTGGAAAGTTAAACTTCACCAGCCTTGTCCTACAACTAATAGAAGCAAAACAAGCATGCAACCAATACATACCCAATATAACATCAAAATAAAGCATATCAAGTTCTACTAGTTCAACATAAGAAACTCTATTGGGAAACATTATAGGAAAATTTTTTATAAACCCTTTTTGCAACAACCGACTCACCCACCGGACTAGACACTATAAAAGATTCATGCAAAATATCTGTTAAAATATCAATCTTTTTAGCTAAAAGAGGGGTAAAAAATGACAAGGTAGCACCCCGATCAAGCAAAGCATATACATCTATGGTAAAGACTTTCAACATACCGGTCACCACGTCGAGAGAAGTCTCTTGCTTACTCCTAGACCGGAGAGCATAGAAGCGGTTCTTCTTTGGAGCTTCATTAGAAGCACTTGCTTGATCTTGACCACTACCCTTATCTTGAATCCTCACATTAGGGAAATCCCTAACCTTGTGCCTACTCTTGCCACAACCAAAACAATTATCTGTCGCCTTAAGGCAATCACCATAGTGCTTCTTGACACACTTTCCACAAGTTGGCTTCTTGGTTGGTGAATTAGTACCTTTTCCCTTCTTGAACATTAGGGTTAGACAACCTATCACCACTATCCTTTGAGAACTTGGAAGGGACTTGACTTCAAACCTGCTTCTTAAATCTAGTCTTATCCTGTATCTCAAGCCTATTCTTTGAAGAACCTCCATCAAAAGATCTTGCCCCCTTAGCATCATTACTCTTCTGCCTAGCCCTTGACTCTTCCACATGCTTGGCATGCACCATAAGACGAGAAATTTCATGTTGTCATGTCGCATAGCCCAATGACACTCCTCTTGCAAATCATCTGACACACCCCATCACAAAATGGCTCATTTCATCTCTAGGATCAGAAACCAAAGAATGAGCATATTTCGGCAACTTTGTGAATTTCAAAGAGTTTTCATGAACACTCAAACCTCCTTGGAGAAGGTTGATGATCTCCACCACTTTAGCCTCCCTCATCTCTCTAGGAAATAACCGATCTAGAAAACCCTTCTTAAAGATCTCCCAAGTCCACGGACCACCTTAAATGGCCTATTATCCCTCCATTTTACAAACCATGATTGTGCCACGTCCTTGAGTTGATAAGTGGCCAACTCGGACTTTTCACTTGTAGACAACCCCATAGCCAAAAGTATCTTATAGACCTCATAGATGAATTCTTGAGGGTCTTCATCAACCGTAGACCGTTAGAAAGTAGGAGGGTTCATCCGAGTGAAGTCCTTTAGACGGGAAGCCATAGTAGTGACTTGTTCATAAGGACGTGGAACAAGCTCCCGATTGGGTTGGGCCGTCATAGATTGGGATTGGATAGTGGCGGCTTGAGCCAATTTAATGAGGGCAAACCTTATATCTTCATCCGTCAAGGGTGGAGGATTGACTGGAGCTTAGTCACCATTAGCATATTTTTCAAGTGGAGGAACTTGCTCACCACGGGGAGGAGCTCCCGCATTGGCAATTTCCTCTTCAAGTCTTTGTGGCGCATTCCTTCGAGTGTTCATTCTTCCTATCAGAACAACAATAGGATTAGATAGAAAAGCACACCATAAGTGTACTCTAATGGCACGATATAGGATTTCCAAGAAAGAGAGTGGTTCCTAAGCATCACATAGATTACTATTTATAAGTGTGGCGCGCTACACAATTATGAATACAAACTTACATAGACGTGGTAGAGAGAGAGAGAGACATAACTCAACGATATTTAACCTCATGCTCTGATACAAAGTTTGTCACATCCTGGTTTACCCCCTAGACGTAATCGGAGTTGTCGTCCTTTTTAAGGACTAAGACTAGTCTCTTAGTCTCATGTCATTACATTCATAGGTTGAAATTTGCGGAAAAATTAAAACTTTTCATTATATCTACTTGGAGGCTTACATAGACCTCCACATACACGTAATATAATCGTATCGAGTAAGCATAAACCCTTCGTATAGGAAGGTTACATAGCCTTCTACTTTATTGCACATATATATAAGATAGAAATATAGTCTCAAAGATTTTCCATCTCATACCATCTAAACAATCATAGCAATTTGGGCATAAATGTAGGAAGCCACATGTAGGCTTATACAAATAGTACTCAAATGAAATTGGAATGAACATAAAAGTCTTAGAAAAACAAAGCAACTTTATAATAAAAATATTGGCATCGCCCTCGGAAAGTGTGGACCTACCCACTTGGATGATAGAGAATATCCAAGCCTTTTTCAAGTCGTCTTGAATGAGCCTTCAACGACCAGAACCTAAAATGTTTGAAAATTAGGAAGAAAACGGGGTTAGTACTCCACATGTACTAAGTATGAGACCATATGCACATACATTTATAAAACATACTAAGAAAAGGACATTTCTATAAGCATAAATTTTTCTTTAAAACTTATATCCATATTCAACAAAACCACGCTAAACAATAATTCACATTTATTAATTCATAGATATGATCATCACAATACCACAACATCAAGTCTAGTTTAATCAAACATTCCCACTATACAAGTAGTCAATAATAAGCAAGTCCTTCATATAAATATTATAAATCATCATAGACATAAACATACATAAGAACATCCTACTAAGACTCCCCTCAAGGCTAACTAGTGCAATTCTTAGGTAGAGTCTCATACCCCTACCTAGGCTAAGCTAGACCCCTTAGGTTATCCTAGTTAGAGTTAAATTCTTTAATTCATTTTACCTTATGGGAAAATCTTTCCCTAACCGACATAGACCACATGAGCTAGTGCGGAATCCGGTGTCATAAAACCTAACACCGAAAGAAGGCAGACTACTTGCAAAGGTAGTACGAAAACATAAAACATAGCTACTACATGGATCCACTAGCTAGTATTCCTAAGGGGGTAACATAGTTCAAGAATTAGGAGATATAGTTGCGACCCTCTTTATTCTCCATGCATTATAGTCTCCAATCTCAAGAGTAATTGAGTGCTCCTACCTTCCCTATGTGGAAAGGTACACTCCTCAATCTAGTTCACTCGGTGCTAAGCTAGAGTCCCTTTTTGAAATGTCTTTAAGCCTTTAATTATCAATCATAGCTAGTTTAGGTCATAGGGTATACCCCTGTATATTCATCATCAATCGCTCAATAAGAATTGCATGAGTATAAATCATTTCATCACAATTAAAATAGGTGAGGTTAACACATTACATATCACTTCATAATAAGGCATATTGGTATACATCACCATCCTTATATCATTTACATCTTAACGAACCTCACAACCATAATCAAGACAATTCAACATCATCCCACCCTATTAATCCTAAATAAGGCATAATCCAACACAATAATCATGACTTAATCACAATTAACCACAAGTTAAAGTAAGGAATAAGGATTACAAGACGCAAGTCTCCTTCATAGTTCATCATAAGAGTCTTACCATCAATCCATAACTCAACCCAACTAGGTCATCACATCTACATAATTCAATAACTAACATGATAATAAGGCTAGAAGAACCGCTACACAATAATTCAATACTAACTCAAAGCTTAAGAAAAGATAATTAGGTCAATTCTCATAGCCTAGATCACTTCTCAAGAACTTGTATGGAAGACTACAATTCATATTAATTTGTTCATGATTGGTGGGACAACATCATCTAATAGTGACTTAACTAATAATTAAGTCAATTGAATTAATCACAATCTAATTAACATCATGATCAAACTCATATTCTTCAAATTGAACAAAACTATAACAATTTATCATAATCAAGTTAAAATACACGTTAATATATCCATTATATCCTAAATAAACCATAAAAAACTCAGTTCATCACATCGAATTCGTAATTGAATGAAACCCATTTGAAAACCCAACTTTTGAAATCCATTTTGAAGGAGCCCTTTGAGGAAAGAGTTTCAAAGGCGAATTAGATCCCATACCTCAACATTTGATGAAGATATGATGGTGAAATCGTCCCTTTCCAGACCCCAAAACCTCCCGCTAGAGTCTTCAATGGTGTCTTCAAGTAGAGAGAAAGAAGAGAGAAGGTAGAGAGTTTATTTTGCGAGTTGTGTTTAGATTAATGAGGGTTGGGGTCTTTATATGGGGGGTTAAATTAGTTAATTAATCTTCTTTTAATACCTAAATAACCCCTTAACTAGTTTAATGAACTTAATTTTAACGTGCAGCAAAGTTGCAGACCCCATCGACAGATCGTTGGTCCATTGATGGGCAGGCCTGCCTCCGTGCTGCACAACCGTAATCTCGGTCAGAGACTGGTGCAAGCGGGGGATTTCTCGATTTTTTAAGTGTTTTTTAACGGTTGGCAATGACGCCCCGTCGATCCATACACGGATCGTCGCCTGCATCTCGTCGATGCACACTGCCTAGACAGTATTGACATCAACTTGCAAGGGTCCTCCTCAAGGGCCCTTGGTTGGTCCTTGGGGAGTCGTACCCAGACGTTTCGACGAAAAATCACATTAATCAAATGTTATACACCCTTCCACCTAATTTCATGAATTTCCGACTCCTAAAAGATAATTAAATAGGCTAAGACACGCTAGTACCCCTTAGAATTAGTTTCTGAACGTCATGGACGTTCTTGGACGTTTTGGTTCCTAAACTTCCTAAATGGAATATATTCATTAAATTATGTATTAAAATAGTGTTTATACCCCACGGTACCTTGTTAGTCTTTAAGACTCGTCTTGGATTTTTGAAGTGTTACATGGGCAATCTACTTATGTCTTACTTAGGGGAGCGTTAAGAGAACTTAGGATAGGAGTAGTTCATGTGTAATTTTTTGTTTACTGTATGTCACACCTGGAGAGTATACCCCATATGAGACCGGCGTCGTCGTCCTTTCAGAGGACTAACACAATCCTTTAGCATTCGTCATAACATGTGATCAGTAAAAATTGCGAAAAATTTAAAACTTTTACATTCTACTTGAAGTATACTTAGACTTCATACTTATCATTCATAATCCATACGATATTCTAAGAAACTCTCTCACATATATAAATCCATCTATGAGTACAAATCTGGACTTACCCAATAAATAGTCAATATGCCATATAGACCTTAATACAAAAGAATCCAAGAAACATGATGGAAATAGGATATTCCCAATATCTACTAAAGTCTTCATAAGATTGAAAAATAAATGATAATGTCCTGAACATGAGGACCTACCAAGACTTGGAGAAAGAGTTCCAAGGTTCTTCAAATCAACCTCCTTAAACTTCAATGGCCGGAACCTACAGTTGTAGTAATATAAAGTAATGGGGTTAGTACGCCAGATGTACTAAGTATGGGTATATGCACATAACACTTAAGGACATGCGTGAAAAATTATAATTTATCATATCTTTAGAAAACATGCGAAATCATGTTAACATCTTTAATGCACATACCATAGGACATATACAAGTCAAGGATTCCATCAACATAAAGCATGATCAAAGCAAAGACATATTATCATAGAGTCATATTAACTTTTCATATTAAATAGATCAAGTAACATAGCATACAACACTCTTACCAATGATCCCATCCCCAAACCTACAAGTGCAATGGCCATGTGAAGCCCCATAACCCCACACAACCAAGTAGATAAGATAGAAGACCATAGGTAAAGCTTTGCTTCATATAACTTGTAACATAAGTAGTCATCACTTCATTTAACAATATAACCCAATAACATATTCATCTTAAAGACCAACATTATATAAGAGTAACATCATGTATCATAAACATATATCTTTCATGTTATCATATAACATAAGAACAATATTCTAGGAATTCACGTAGAGTAACCTTGTTCAATGTCTAGGTAGAGTCCCATACCCCTACCTATACTAAGTAGACTCCTCAAGTCACCCTAGTCAATGTTCATTTACGTGTATTTCATTTTACATGATTCTCCTTAATCGACATAGACCATGTGAGCTAAACATCGTATCCGGTGTCATAAAACCCCACACCGAAAAAAGGTGGTCTACCCGCCAAAGTAGAACCTAACATGACATAGCTTTCTAGGTGGATCCACTAGCTAGTATCCTATGGAGGCAACATAGTTCAAGAACTAGGAGATGTATTAGACACCCATAGTTACACATTACATGGCAGCATCAATCTCATGAGAGTCATTGTGAACCTACCTTCCACTAGGGAAGGGACACTTCTGATATGTAGTTCATCGGTGCTAAGCTTAAGTCCCTTTGTTGAATAACCTTTAAGTTTTCTTTTATCATAAACTTATCATAAGTCATATGAGATTAACTCTTTGTATAAACATGATCATGAGCTCTTTGGGATTAGATGAGAATTTCCTTTCATTCTAACCCTTCGTTTTGTGAGATTAACATAACATATTCATCTTGTGTAAAGCATTCAAGAGGATATCGTAACTTGCATTTTTCGTATTCTTTTAATGATCTCATAAATAACATGTTCATAGCCCAGCATATTCTCATAGCAACATCATACATACTTTTCATAACATAGCATCATAATTTATAGGCTAACATAAACATTAGGGAGTAATCACACTTAGAAGACTTACCTCTTGCTTCCAATAACCTTATTCGTCTTACAATATTCACAATCATACTTAGTGAAATGCTCAATAGCATAATCAAGAACAACTCATTAGATCATATACAAGACCAATGCATAATGTAGAATAAGGGAGAGGGTCATTTAAGTGTTCGTTGTAGTCTTAATTCCAATCCTATGTTTACGTGTCATCAAGCAGTGAAAACAACCATATGAAACCATCGTGTATATAAGAACATGCTTCACACGAAATTCAAACATAAATAACAACATACTCATCAAATCGTGTGGAATAGACCATATAAAACACTTATTTTTCATTGAAAATCATAAATCTAGGGTTAGGAAGAAAATCCGTTTCGTAGAGTAAAAACTCTAGTATTTGAAGTTCTTGAAAACTTATCTTTAAAAGGAACTCTTGGGGAAAGGAATCCCAAGAGTGAAAAACTCATACCTTATAGATGAATAATCCACAAAAATTGGATGAAAAGCTTGAGGTCTTCGCCTTCTTCCTTAAGCTTCTTGTTCTTCACTGGAGTTTTGAAAAGAGATCTCTCTTGAGAGAGAAGAAAGAATATTCGTTTGATCTGATTTGGGACGTGTAAAAGTGGTCTAAAACTGACCTAATATAAATATATAGTCGTCCTATGAAATACCCAAAAGACCCTCCACTTAAATGGGTCTTTTTAATAAGTTAAATTACCAAAAATACGACTTTAACGATTCTGGGAAGTAGCTGCGCGTCGCGGGTCAAAATCCCATCATTTTTATTAAATTTTTGAGTTGAGGAAGTAAGGTGCGCGTCAGCCTCATCCGCGAGGCTGCCTCTCAAATCTTGAGGAAGAATACCTCGTGTTCCTTGCGCGTCGCGCACCACACCTCCATCATCTGGCCTACTCGCAGGCTGCCAGGCAGCCTTCCCACGCATGTTTGGTCCTCCCCAAGGACCCTTCGGATGGTCCTTGAGGTGTCGTTACCCGAAATTTGGACCCTTTGTACTACATACTACCTATCCAAGGTCTCATTGAAGGGTTTGGACTTCATTTGAAACCTCTAAACCATCACCAAACATAGGGACATAAACTAGTTCAAATTAGCTAGTTTTCAAACGTCAAGGTCTTTTCTTAGTCGTTTTGGCTCTATTCTTTTTAAAATTAGTTTATTACTTTAATATAGGTCTGGATACATCATTTTAAACATTATTTAATATATAAAGTTCTAGTCTAAGTCATGGCATTTCCTGAGTGTTACATTATCCCTCCCTTAGGAACATTCATCCCCGAATGATATTACAATCTTTTGGAGGGTAGGAAAAGACTCAATACTAGCAGCACAACAATTCAAGAACATAAAATCATAACGAGTCATAGATCATAGGATTATATCACAACTCCTCACAACACATACCATATTCATAACACATAGTACTCAATTCATGATACACCACAAATAAGAGCTCCATATTCATAACACATAGTGAGGTATTTACTTCTCAACCTTATCATAAGCTCAAAATGCATCAAAGAGTTACCATGCAATCGTTCTTCTAAAGATGCAACAAAAAAGAAAAATCTCAAGAAAACATTTGCATACATGTTTCACATAAGAGCAAGAATAGTGTATGAAGACATTTTTTTAATACTCTAGTTGGTACAACTTTTACCAAACATGAACCTATTTAGAAACAAGTCGATCTCATGATCATGCATTACTTTCACTATTAAGAGGAATATCTAACCTCAAGGAGTAAAGAGATGCGTGTAGCAGGACTTCATGTCGGCTTCAGCCTTCCATGTTGCACCCTCAACAAGATGGTTCCTCCATATAACTTTTACAGAGGCAACCTCCTTGTTTCTCAACTTCTTGGCTTGGAAATCTAGGATCTCAACTGGAACCTCTTCATAGGAGAGGTTCTAATCTACTCCTAAACCTTCTATAGGCAGAATGGATACCGGGTTGCCTATGCATTTCTTCACCATAGAAACATGAAACAACGGATGAACAGAAGCTAGTTCACTAGATAGTTTCAACTCATAGGCAACCTTCCCAATTCGTTGTAAAACCTCATAGGGACCAACATACCGGGGACTTAACATCCCCCTCTTACCAAACCTCATCACCCCTTTCATAGGTGAAATCTTTAAGTAGACATGATCACCTATTTCAAACTCAAGATCTCATCTTTTATTGTCAGCACAAGACTTTTGCCGACTCTAGGCTGTCTTCAATCTATCCCTTATGATTCGAACCTTCTCTATAGATTCATAGATAATATCTGGACCAAGGAGTGAGGACTCACCAACCTCAAACCATCAAACCAGAGATCTACACCTTCTACCATAAAGAGTTTCAAAAGGTGCCATGGTGATGCTCTAATGATAGCTATTGTTGTAACAGAACTCGATCAAAGGTAAGTGATCATCCCAACTTCAATTGAAATCAATGACACAGGATCTTAATATGTCCTCAAGGGTCTAAATGGTACGTTCCGCTTGAACATCCGTCTGAGGATGAAAAGCGGTACTAAGTTTCACTTGAGTACCTAAACCCTTTTAAAAAGCCTTCCAAAAACGAGAAGTGAATTGGAAACCTCTATCTTAAATGATGGACAAAGGAATACCTTGAAGACTCACAATCTCATTAATGTAGATCCTTGCATAATCTTAAGCCGTGTAAGTGGACTTAACAGGAATTAAATAGGCAGATTTGGTCAACATATCCACAATAACCCATATAGAATCATTTTGCTTTCAGGTTCGAGGCAACCCAACAACAAAGTCCATATTGATAGCTTCCCACTTCCATGTAGGAACATCCATGATATGGGTTAAACCACTAGGCTTTAGATGCTCAGCTTTAAATTGTTGGCAGTTTGGACACTTAGCAACAAACTTTGCTATGTCCCTTTTTTAACCATCCCACCAATAGACCTCTCTGAGGTCATGATACATTTTGGTGGCACCAGGATATATAGAATAACGAGAACCATGAGCTTCTTCTTGAATTCGATTTCTCAAATCCTCAACATCGGGTACACATAATCTCCCTTGGTACCTAAGAACACCATCCCCCTTGGGAGAATGACTCATTGAGCTTACCAAGTTCTAATTCCTTCAACTCCATCAATAGTGGATCAAGATGCTACTTAGATTTCACCTCCACCACTAATGATGAGTCGAAGTTATGATGGACCATGAATGCACCATTTGGAGAATCCTCTAACCGCACACCTAAGCAAGCCAACCTATGAACATCTTTTACAAGTTCTTTCTTCTGATCCTCCACATGAGACACACTACCTATAGTCATTCGACTCAAAGAATCCACAACCACGTTGGCTTTGCCAGGGTGATAAAGGACACTCATGTCGTAATCCTTCAACAATTCCAACCATCTTCTTTGTCGGAGGTTCAACTCCTTTTCTGTAAACACATATTGAAGACTTTTATGGTCAGTAAACACATCAACATGCAGTCCATATAAATAATGCCACCATATTTTCAAGGCAAAAACTACAGCAGCTAACTTAAGATCATGAGTTGGGTAGTTCTTCTCATGAACTTTGAGTTGCCTAGAAGCATAAGCAATCACCTTTCCATCTTGCTTGAGGACACATCCAAATCCCACTCGGGAAGCATCACAATATACTACAAAGCCTTCATTGCCCTCTAGTAAGGTCATTACCGGCGCGGAAGTAAGTATATTTTTCAACTCTTGAAAACCTTTCTCACAAGCTTCTGACCACTCAAACTTCGCCTTCTTTTGGGTCAAAGCTGTCAAAGGAGAAGCAATGGACGAAAATTCATCAACAAATCTTCAATAATAGTTGGCTAGACCCAAGAAACTCCTTATGTCTATTGGAGTAAAAGGTCTAGGAAAATTTCTGACCGTATATGTCTTCTTCGGATCAACCTCTACACCATAACCAAAAACAATATGGCCAAGAAAAGCAACTGACCTTAACAAAAATTTACACTTGCTAAATTTTGCATAAAGTTGGTGTTCAGTGAGGATTTGCAAGGCTAACCTCAAGTGACTCTCATGCTCATCTTCATTACTGGATTATATAAAAATATCATCAAAGAACACAATCACAAACGAGTCGAGGTAATCTTGGAACACTCTATTCATTAGGTCCATGAAAGCCACTGGGGCATTCGTTAACCTAAAAGACATAACTAGGAATTCATAGTGACCATATCTAGTTCAGAAAGTTGTTTTGGGAACATCTTCTCCTCTCACCCTAAGTTGGTGATATCCCGACCTTAAGTCAATCTTGGAAAAGTAACTACTACCTTGGAGTTGATCAAATAAATCATCCATCCTAGGGAGAGGATACTTGTTCTTTATGGTGACCTTATTGAGTTGGCGATAATCAATATACATTCAAAGGGACCCATCCTTCTTCTTAAAAAACAAGACCGGAGCACCCCATGGAGAAATACTAGGTTGAATGAAACCCTTGTCTAGTAAATCTTTGAGTTGGAGCTTCAACACTTTCAATTCATCCGGAGCCATCCTATATGCAAGAATTGAAATGGGATTCGTATCCAGTAACAAGTCAATGCCAAAGTCAATTTTCCATTAGGGAGAAACTCCTGGAAGGTCATTAGGAAAAACCTCTGGGAATTCTCTCACTATAGGGACTGACACAATAGAAGGAATTTCACATTCTAGGTCCTTAACTCTCACCACATGGTATAAAAAACCCTTAGCTATCATCTTACAAGCCTTCAAACAAGAAATAGTTTGACCCCTTGGCATAGAATTTCTCCCATCCACTCTAGAATAGGTTCATTAGGGAATTGAAATTTCACTACCCTTGTTCTACAATCTATAGAAGCAAAACAATCATGAAGCCAATCCATAACCAAGATGATATCAAAATCAAACATGTCAAGTTCTACCAAATAAGAAAGAGTAACTCTATTGGGCAGAATCACAAGACATTTCCTATAGACTCTATTTGCAACTACAAAGTCACCTATTAGGGTACAAACGGAAAAGGGTTCAATCAGAACAACGGGAAGTACATCAAACTTCCTAGCTACCAAAGGTGTTTCAAAAGAAAGAGTAGCACCTGGGTCATGCAAATCATAGACATTAACACTGAAAACTTGTAACATACCCGTCACGACGTCGGGAGAGCTTTCTTGTTAACCCCTAGCCTTGAGTGCATAGAAACGGTTCCTTTTTGAAGATTTAGAACTAGGACGGATTGGTTGAGCTTAACCATTCCCCTTGCCTTGGCTTCTCACATTAGGGCAATCTTTCACCATATGGCCAGCTTTGCCACAACCATAGAAACTATTACTCCCAACAAGACATTCACCAACATGTTTCTTACCACACTTATGAGAAGTTGGTCTCTCTTCTGGTGGATCAACATTTCTCACCTTTTGAGGTTCAGGATTGAACCTCTATCATTGCAATTCTTGGAGAAATTAGAAGGAACCTGATTTGAAAAACTCTTCTTAGTTTTAGTCTTGTCTTGAACATCAAGCCTACTCTTAGAAGAAACACTTTCAAATGACTTTTCCCTCTTATATTACCTATTCCTCTTCCTTAGAAGACTTTCCTCAACCTTTTGAGCATGAACCATCAACCTAGAAAGATCCATATTGTCATGAAGCATGGCTGCATGACATTCTTATTCAAGCTCTTCGGACACGCCCGTTACAAAATGACTCATTTCATCCATAGCATTAGAAACCAAAGAAGAAGCATATTTGGAAAGCTTCATGAATTTCAACGAGTATTCCTTTACACTCATACCTCCATGACGAAGGTTGATAAACTCATCTACCTTAGGTTCTCTTTGTTCCCTTGGAAAATTTATGTCAAGAAAGGCCTTTTTGAAGATCTCCCAAGTCACGAGACCACCTCCTAAAGCCCTACTATCCTTCCACTAATTGTACCATATCTAAGCCACGTCCTTAAGTTTATATGCAACAAGCTCAGCCTTCTCAGTAGTACTCACCCCCATAGAAAACAAAAACTTGTAGACCTGATCAAGGAAATATTGGGGGTCTTCATCAACTCTTTACCAATGTACATGGGAGGATTCATCCTCATAAAGTCTCTCAAACGGCTCACCATGGTATAGTATGTTGGTTCTCTCGAGCAACAACCTCCCTGTTAGCTTGAGCCGTAATGGCCTGAGCTTGGATGGTGATGGCTTGGGCCATTTGTATCAGGGATACCTTCACCTCACCATCTGTCATAGCCAGAGGATTCACAAGAACTTGTTCGTCTGTAGCAGATTGCACTTGAGGAGGAACTTGATTGCCTTGGGGAGTAACTCTCGCATTCGCAATCTCTTCTCCTACTCTTCTTGCAGTTGTCCTTCTTGTGTTCATAACCTATAACCACAATAAAGGGATTAGATGCTAAATGACACATAGTGTCAAAACTCTAAAGGCACTACATAGGAGTATCAAGAAAAGAGAAGTTCCCTAGTCATCACATAGCCTCTCATCCATAATTATGATGCGCTTCACAACCATAAACAAGACACTAGGTAATGTGGTTTAGTGAGACATTGATCCTAAGGATATTTAACCTCATGCTCTGATACCAAGCTTGTCACACCGGTTGAGTATACCCCAGATGATACCGGTGTTGTCATCCTCTCAAAGGACTAAGACAAGCCCTTAGCATTCGTCATAACATGTGATCAGTAAAAATTGCGGGAAATTTAAAACTTTTACATTCTACTTGAAGTATACTTAGACTTCATACTTATCATTCATAAGACATACGATATTCTAAGAAATTCTCTCACATATATAAAACCATCTAAGAGTAAAAATCTGGACTTAGCCAATAAATAGTCAATATGCCATATAGGCCTTAATACAAAAGAATCCAAGAAACATTATGGAAATAGGATATCCCTAATATCTACTAAAGTCTTCATAAGATGGAAAAATAAATGATAACTTCCCGAATATGATGACCTATGAAGAATTGGAGAAAGAGTTCTAAGCTTCTTCAAATCAACCTCCTTAAACTTCAATGGCCGGAACCTACAGTTGTAGTAATATAAAGTAATGGGGTTAGTACGCCAGATGTACTAAGTATGGGTATATGCACATACCACTTAAGGACGTGCATGAAAAAGGATCATTTATCATATCAATAGAAAACGTCCTAAGTCATGTGAATGTCTTTAATGCACATACCATAGGACGTATACAAGTCAAGGATTCCATCAACATAAATCATGATCGTAAGCAAATACATATTATAATAGAGTCATATTAACTTTTCATATTGAATAGATCATGTAACATAGCATACAAAACACTTACCAATGATCCCATCCCCCAACCTACAAGTGCAATGGTATTGTGAAGTCCATAACCCCACACAACAAAGTAGATAACATAGGAGACCATAGGTAAAGCTTTGTCTCATATAGCTTGTAACATAAGTAGTCATCACTTCATTTAAAAATATAACCCAATAACATATTCCTCATAAAGACCAACATCATATAAGTGTGACATCATGTATCATAAACATATATCTTTCATGTTATCATATTACATAAGAACAATCTCCTACGACTTCCCTTAGAGTAACCTTGTGCAATGTCTAGGTAGAGTCCCATACCCCTACCTATACTAAGTAGACTCTCAAGTCACCCTAGTCAATGTTCATTTACTTGTATTTCATTTTACATAATGGAACATTCGCCTTAATCGACATAGACAATGTGAGCTAAACATGGAATCCGGTTTCATAAAACCCCACACCGAAAAAAGGTGGTCTACCGGCAAAAGTAGAACCTAACATGACATAGCTTTCTAGGTGGATCCACTAGCTAGTATCCTATGGTGGAAACATAGTTCAAGCACTAGGAGATGTATTAGACACCCATAGTTCCATATTACACGGCAGCATCAATCTCATGAGAGTCTTTGTGAACCTACCTTCCACTAGGGAAGGGACACTTCTGATATCTAGTTCATCGGTGCTTAGCTTAAGTCCCTTTCTTGAATAACCTTTAAGTTTTCTTTTATCATAAACTGATCATAGGTCATAGGATATTAACTCTTTGTATTAACATGATCATGAGCTCTTTGTGATTAGATGAGAATTTTCTTTCATTCTAATCGTTAACATAACATAGTCATCTTGTGTAAAGCATACAAGAGGATATCGTCACTTGTATTTTTTGTAATCTTTTCATGATATCACAAATAACATGTTCATAGGCCAGCATATTCTCATAGCAAAATCATACATACTTTTCCTAACACAGCATCATAATTTATAGGCTAACATAAACATTAGGGAGTAACACACTTAGAAGACTAACCTTTTGCGTCCAATAAACTTATTCATCTTACAATATTCATAATCATACTTAGTGAAATACTCAATAGCATAATCAAGAAAAACTCATTAAATCATATACAAGATCAATGAATAATGTAGGATAAGGTCATTATAGTCTTAATTCCAATCCCTACGTTTACGTGTCATCAAGTAGTGGAAACAACCATATGAAACCATCATGTAGATAAGAACATGCTTCACACGAAATTCAAACATAAATAACAACATACTCATCAAATCGTGTGGAATAAACCATACATAACATTTAATTTTCATTGAAAATCATAAATCTAGGGTTAGGAAGAAAATACGTTTCGTAGAGTAAAAACCATAGTATTTGAAGTTCTTCAAAACATATCTTTGAAAGGTCATATTTGGGAAACCATATAGATGAAGAATCCACGAAAATTGGATGAAAAGCTTGAGGTCTTCGTCTTCTTCCTTAAGATCTTCTTGTTGTTCAATGGAGTTTTGAAAAGAGAGCTCTCTTGAGAGAGATGAAAGGAATTTCGTTTGTACTGATTTGGGACGTGTAAAAGTGATCTAAAACTGACCTAATATCAATACATGGTCTTCCTATTCATTACCCAAAAGACCCTTCACTTAAATGGGTCTTTTTAATAAGTTAAATTACTAAAAATATGACTTTAATGATTCTGGAAAGTAGCTGCACGTTGCGGGGCCAAATCCCATTATTTTTATTAAATTTTAAGTTGAGGCAGTGAGGTGCGTGTCAGCCTCGCATAGTGAGTCTGCCTCTCAAATCTTGAGGAAGAACACCTCATGTTCATTGCGCGTCGCGCACCACACCTCCACATCTGGCCTGCTGGCAGCCTGCCCACACATTGGGTCCTCCCGAAGGACCCTTCTGGTGGTCCTTGGGGTGTCGTTACCGGACGTTTGGACCCTTTGTACTACGTAATACCTATACAAGGTCTCATTACAAGGTTTGGACTACATTTGACACCTCTAAACCTTCACCAAATATGGGACGTAAACTAGTTCAAATTAGCTAGTTTCCGCACGTCAAGGTCTTTTCATAGTCATTTTGGCTCTAAACTTTTCCAAATTAGTTTATTACATTAATATAGGTATGGATATATAAATTTAAACATTATTTAATATATAAATCTCTAGTCTAAGTCAAGGGATTTCCGGAGTGTTACACTGTAAGTATGCTCTTATGTTAAGGAAAGTTGCAGTTTTACTTTATGTGCTAAATAATGATACTATATGATGTTTTGTAACTGAATTCATGAATTTTTTTACAAAAATAGCATGACTTTTATCTTTCAACTACATTGTCCCTTATGCATGATTTTGCAAAATGCCATACTTAATAAAATGTTTGTACTAACCCCTTACTTTTCTATACTCTATATGTATAATTGGAGGCGAGTTGAAGTTTAGAAGGCAAACTTTAGAATCGACTTTCTCAATACTAAGTATGTCCTCATATATTCGAGGGCATAGTCTATGTTTCTTTGGCTTCTTCTTTAAGACTTGTGAAGACTTATGATGAATTTCTTTCAATGTAAAGGGTCGTGTCCCTAATATAGTTGAGATGTGTCTTTAATATTGGCTTGTAATGATGAGACTTACTCCTTAGTATTTTATAAAAGAAGTTTATTATTATTATTGTTGTGAAAAGTTTTAAATCCGTACTACTTTTCATATCTTATGTAATGAATGACAGCTAAGAGGCTTGTGCAAGACCTGTGTGAGGTGGAGTACGTCGTGTTCCGATCAAGAATACTCAGTTTTTCTAGGGTTTACTTGTGGGTCTAACAACTCAATACTTAGTGTGGGAGCTAAGAACCCCATTTTGAAAGGTTTCAGTTGCAAACGACGGACCTATGGGACGGAGCCGTTGTTCCATCGATGGTCCGTCAACTACATGTGTCCAGTGAGGACCTGCAATTCTGCAGACTTTCGGCCAAGGTAAAGGGTAATTTTGGTGATTCACCTAGCTTTCTAAATATGGTCTGTGGGGTTACTTTAGGGATTTTTAGGTATTTTAAGTGGTTTTATAAGTATAGAATCCCAAGTTAAGTCATTATTCAAAATCAAAACCCCAAACTCCAAAGAAGAATCCTCTAGAACTCCATTGGAGCTAGAAGCAAGATGGGAGCTTGGAGCTTGATTTATCCATCAATTCATATTCATTTTCATCGCTTTTCATCAATCAGGGTATGGTGTTTCATCCTTGAACTCTCTTTCTTCAGGGAGCCAAACTTCAAAGTGTTTTCCAAGACTTCTCAAAAGATGAATTCTTCTATTTTGATATCTTGCCATGGGTTCTTGCATAAAATGTTTTGAATCAATGATTATGATTGAATTGAGGTTAACTGAATGATTTTAGATCAAAAACTCCTTGAACCCATGCAAATCATGAAATGCTTATTTTAGCTATATTATGGGTGATTTGATCATGTCTCTATTGTAATGAATTCTTTTGTAGATCACATTAAGCTATTGAATTATGTAACAATCATGTTAGAATTGCATTTATGATTTCGTAAATTGATGAATTTCATATTTTATGATGTTGACTCTTTGGTTTGAATTGGTGATTATGGCTATTGGTAAGAGACTTTGTGGATTGAATTGGATATGGATTGGAGTTGTTGATAAGGGAATGGTGGTATGTTGACCTAACTCTTCTATATTGTGCAGTACATGAATTGAATTGTGAAGATTTGTATGGTCCACTTATGGTGGCGGTGCTTATATGCTATAATTGTGAAGAATGTGGTCTTGTCGACATTACTTTATGAATTACGATATTAGCATGTTATAACATGTATATTTGGTCATTGTGTAGGTCTATATGACTTATGCGTATATGTGAAGTCGAAGCAAGTGTTCTTCTAATTGATTATAAGTGATCATGATAGGCTATAGTGATGCCTTATATATGTATACATGATGTTGACGTGTGAATCTTCCTAGTTGACTATATGAGTCCTATGATGAGTTATGATGAGTTTCTATAAGTGTATAGTGTGTTAGTAGACATTGTTGTCCCTATAAGCTACTTGAATGATATTGTACATGCGATAAGATGATGTTATGTGTGTCTCTTGTAGGTAGACTTATGTCCCTCCACTTGATACTTGAAGATTATGAATATGACTCTTGACTTAGTAGGCTAAAGAACATTTGTCATATATGTGTATGTCTGATTGAAATATGACCTTGAACATGGTTAATAAAGTCATTATGTGGAACCTTCTCACAAGATAGAAGGTGATGATATCTTTGAAGTTGAAAGTCGTAATGGTATCCTCCTTGTGTGAATGATGGACTTAGGGGTAGGTTGGCTGGTATAGCATGAAAACGTCCTTAGAAAAGTCATGAAGCTATCCTTGTAACCATTGTGTGGCAGCCCTAGTGGACCCATCTTTGGTAAGGTGTATTATGATTTGGTTATGACTTTTATATGGTACCTCTTCATATGCCCTTGTGATTGATTTACTCTATGAGAACAAAGGCTAGCACTGAGTGAATATTCTTTGGGAGTGAATCTACTTATGTTGAGACTGAGTACAAAGAAACCCTTGATATTCCTTAACCATGTGTCTACATGGGATGTGTCCTAGTTCTACCCTTGGCAAGTAGAACACCCTCCATCGGAGTAGGGTAGACTCCGGATTCCATGCCCAGCTAGTATGGTCTATGTCGGTTAATGCCTATTCTTATCATGTGGGATACATTCTAGTATTTTATAGGTTCTACAACATTTAGGTAGTGGAATGGGACACTATCTAGACATTGCACAAGTATGATTTGAAAGTGCTAGTATATAGGTTCCCTAGCTATTCTCCAAGACCATTATGTGAAAATCCTTCATTTTTGAATGTCTCTTAAATGTATTAATGAACATAGTTGACTTAAGTTAAATGCATGTAAATGAAGAGGTACTTATTCAGAGTAGCTTTAAAGATTTCTTAGGTAGGCTTGAAGAGGGTGCATAGGCGGTCTCTCTATGTCTTACTTAGGTGAGTCTTAGAGTAACTTTAGGTAGGGGGTTTAATTGAATAATCTGAATAATATAATCTTAGGAAACCTCTAGGATCACTTAGGTGTCTGTGAAGGGGTTGTATGGGCGGCCGCTTCATGTCTCACTTAAGTGAGCCTTAGGATGACCTTTTGTAGGAGGGTCTTATGCTTATATGATTTGAGATGATATTGAAGCTATAATGTGAGTTGATTGGTATATGTGACTTAAATGTGTTTATACTGACTTGAAGTGGTTTCTTATACTTATATTATTAGGTTTTCTCCAAAAGAGCATGTTTTATACGAATGTCCTTTTTGCATGATTAATTGCATATCAACATACTTAGTGCATTCTAATGTACTAACTCCATGTATATTGTTTTATATCTAAAGGTGTAGGTGGCAATTTAGAGGAGTCATTGAAGTAAAGCTTGGACATTAGTGTTCATTCAAGCAAGTTGTGGTATGTCCTCAATTGATTAGAATGCATAACTATGTTTAGTTTTATTGTTAAAGACATTGTATTAGACATTGTTATTTCTATTATGTTGATGTATGGGCCGTGACCCACGATATTCTTATGTCTAAGATGGAGACTTTGACACTTAGTCTTTCCTATGATTTTTTATAAGTGAGAGTTGAAGTATTATTCGATTGTTTTGAAAAGTTTTAATTCCTCACTACATTTCATATATACATACGAGATGAATGATGTCAAAGGGCTTGTAGAAAACCCCCGAGAGGTCGAATATGCCATGCAACGATTTGAGAATACCATTTACTCTCGGCTCGTTACATGAAATAAGGTGTGGAAATCCTTCATCATTAGTTAATCTTCCATCTAAGGAGTTCATTCAAAGGTTTTCAAAAATAGATTCTATGATCAAAATGCCTATATTTCAATCTAGCCATAGGTTCATCGTCAAATTGTTTTCAAAAGCATTCTCATGATGAATTGATGGTTGGCTAGTGTTTTAAAGATGGATTTCAATCCAATTTCATGAAGAACCCATGATCCTTCCAAATTCTCATTTTGCCTATAATTTGGGTATTGTGATCTTGATTAGTTGATGATTGATTTATGGTGTCACGACCCACACCTATATCCTAGAAGTTAGGGCTTTCCTTAGGTTGTGGACCGGCATACTTGACCTCTCGGAGGTCTTGTACAAGCCCTTCCATATCATTCATCGCATATACAAGTATGAAAATTAGTGCGGAATTAATATTTTTCAGATGAATATCTTAAAACATCTTTTTATATTAAAGTCATAGAAACGCTAAGTCTCAACATATATCATTCTTAAACTCAAGAATACTTGTGACACGAACCATAAAATAAGAATATACAAATACTCGGTCTATTACAATACTTTGAAATAAAAGACTTATATATGTCGTCGAGTCAACTCAGGACATACTTCAACTTTGGTTGAACGAGACTAGAATCCATGATTTCCTTCACAATCATTCTCACCTTCCACCTACACCATTAAATATAACAAAATGTGTGGAATTAGTACAAACACTTGTACTAAGTATGGCTTAATGCATAAAATCATGAAAATGAACATTTATTAGAAACATGCTCTTTTTTTTATTAAAATACCATATCATAAGCATAAGAATAACATTTAACACCTTAGAAACACATAAGGAATCACGAACGCATTTTACCACATTTTTAGAAACATTACAGTAAATTCATGTCACTTTATAGTGACTTAATTCAGTGTTACAGTGAAGTTTCTCAACTTCAAAGGAACACCTTCTATCATGCAATCTTTTCACTAAGCTATCCTAAGACTCATTTAAGTAAGACAAAGAGAGACCACCCATACACCCACTCTAGGCACACCTAAATGCTCCTCAACACCACCCATAATGAGATATACACACTTACAATACACCAAGAACATGAACATGCGATCCTCCTATCAAAGGTGATTCTAATGTTCACTTAAGTGAGTTGTGAAGGGACCACACATACAATCCCTTCACACACACTTAAGAGATACATTAGACTACTTAGCATTGAATCATTCTCATCTTAAACAACAACATATAGATGATATGACATTCTCCTCCCAAAGTTTATCAAAAGACTTACTTAAGTAAACAAAGAAGATGACATTCATGATTGACCTCTTCAAGATTACCTAAATGATCCTTAAGTTTACCTAAGGCTTAGATTATGTCTACTTAATCAAGAAACTTCCCTATCTAGAGTCATTCTTCAGACTTATCCAGGTAAGATACGAAGTGACCATTCCTATGCCCCCTTCACACCTTAACTAGACAACCCTTAACTACCCTACATAAGTACTTATTAATTTGACATGCTTTCTAACTGAAGTCATTACATTCATTAGTTCATTTAAGATACATCCATCACATAAAGGACATTCAAGTAATGGTCTTGGAAATACCTAGGGACTCTCACTAACATCTTCAAAGCCTATTGTGCAATGTCTAGATAGCGTCCCATACCACCACCTAAAGTTCATAAAACTTCTCCAATACTACTAGGTATTCCATATGATGAGAAGAGGCAATAACCGACATAGACCATGGTAGAAATACATGATATCAAGAGTTGTAACCTACTCCTATAGAGGGTGTTCTACTTGCCAATGGTAAAAGTTGGACACATCCCATGAAGGCACATGGTTAAGGAATATGAAGGGCTTTCTTTGTACTCTAGTCTCGTTCTTCACTAGAGCTACTTCCCTTACCACACTCACTCGGTGCTAGCCTTTGTTCTCATGGAGTAATTCACATTCAAGGTTCATACAAAGAGTTTCATATCTTATTCATAAGCGAATCACAATCACCCTCCAAACAGGTCCCCTAGATCTACCTTACAATGGCGACAAAGATATCTCATGATGACTTTCCTAAGGATGATATGATGTTGTTCCAGCCAACCAAACTTAAGTCCATCATTCATTACAAGAAGGATACCATTTCGACTTTTGACTTCAAGTTCATAACCTTACCACTAGGATCAAGGTTCCACATAAATGAACTTCTTAGAATCATTCAAGGTCTCATATCATTCATACATTCAAAACATAGAGGCTTTATAATCCTAAGTGAAGACATCTCATATTAACATTCATACATGTATAAAGTAAGGGACACAAGTCTACCAAAACAAGACACAATATTACTTCACTTTAGCACATATTGCATATCATTCTAGAAGAACATAAGAATAATAATTATCATGTATAAGTCATCCTATGCACTACTATAACATCATCAATATAACCATCATAGACTCATATAGTGAAGTAGGAATAATCATGCAGCAACTCTAAGACTACACATATAAAGACATAGTCATAGTCTAACGTGATCACCTAACAACATCAATAGAAGATCACATACTTTCACATTACTAACATGTAGGTATATATGATCATACTTCACATAATAAAATACACACATCATCACATTATATCGAGTAATTTGCTGAACGCCGACGAGGCCATATCATTTACAAGTAAAGCACATAGCACCGCCACCATAAGTGGACCATTCCAATAACAACATAATTCAAGTATAATAAACATAAAATAAAGAGAACCTGGGAAGGGTACCACCAATCCATTCTCACCACTTTAATCCATAGCTAAATCATCCAATTCAATACCAAATAGCCCTTACCCATGTCTATGAACATCAATTCAATATTTTGGGTTTTGATTTTGAAGAATGAGTTCATCTAGGTATTCAGGAATTATAAACCCACTTAAAATATCTAAAACAAACCTAAGTTACAGCCCCTTATCTTATTTAGATGTTGGGTGAATTTATAAATCCACCCTTGCATTTACAGTGAACCTGCACAGTCCACCAACGACTTGCCAATCGACGGACCGTTTCTCAATAAACGGACTGCCCTGGCATCTCGTTGTTTGTTTCAGAGACTTCACTTTTGTATATTGAGATCCCTAGGATATGTATTGACCCAGGACACCCATTGACGGAGCGTCGACTGGCCCACGAGCCGTCGTTTACCTCAGTCAATTGGCGCTTGGTCTAGGCAGCCTTTGGCTCAAAAATGGGTCCTTCCTCAAGGACCCTTGGTTGGTCCTTGGGGATATTTGCCCGGAAGTTTCCAACCTGAATATGATTATATACTAGTTTAGGACTTCCCATATCAATTTCACCCAAACCGAACGCATAAAACTCGACGAAATATGCAAAGACACATAAGGTTGTTTCAAGGCAAACCTTTCAAACGTCATGGACGTTCTTGGACGTTTGACCTCTGAACATTATGAATCTTGTCACACTGCCTATAAAAACAATAATAACTCATATAAGGACCTCATAAGTTCATGAAACACAAATAAAATCACATAACTGCTCATGAGGCATCTAGGTGAGTTAGTCATCGAACGTCTTAGTCGTTTCTTGACGTTTCACTTCTAAAATCACCTAAGTTTCTAGAATCTGCCTCAATGCCACATTATAGACCATTTGAGGACCTTATACCCTCATGAAAACCATGTTAGGCTCTAGATTCACCTAAGTGATTTTTGAGGTATTACATATGGATCGATTATGATAATATGCATATTGCTACTTTTTTCTATATGAATTGATGATGAATTGTTGGGAATTGACCAATGATGATAAAATCTAAGATAATTGGTAAGTTAACCCTAATTCCTAGCCAATGGTAGTTGAATTGGCCTGGAATGGCATTGTGTGGTATAGTCCACTTATGGTGGCGGTGTTTACTTTCTTGTCACTATCTATGTTTTGTGATCATGACCTTGAAGGCAATATGTGTAGTATGATTCAATGTAATGATTATCATGATTGTGAAGGAATTGTATATTCTCCAGTGCTAGTAATATATTCTAGGTGTTGATGATGTCTACTACATTTGAATGAAGATGTTAGGGTTAGGTATGGACTATGTGTCCATCATTGATGAAGTTATATTTATCAATGACCCTCTACATGAATGTGTGGTCTTAAGTATGATTAGGAGTCTTATATACAAATGATGAAGATGTCTTGTCTCCTATTCTATAATGTGGTGTGTGGTCTATGGATGAATGTGTATTTTGATCCTTAGAGGGTGGTTGCCTCAATACTGTGTGGATTTCTATTATGTGATCATGTTGACCAATGCACACACAAACCTCATGCATGTATATGAGTACGATTGATTCATGGTGAGTAATGAAAAGATAGTTTTCATGTGTACCGTTGTCTACTACAATGCATGTAAAGTTTATGTTCATGAAAGTATGAGAAATGTATTTTAACTAGGATGACTTGATAGGTGAATTGCTATAGGTAAGGGTATGGTGCTTTGCCTATTCATTGCATATGTTTACCTTGATATATTAGTTCCTAGGGTGATTTCTCTATGTACATGAATATGAATGCATGATTAAGCTATGAACACGAAGTATATGCTATGATGTCAAGTATATGAATGATGAAGTATTTAAATGTATATTTTCTAAATGTATTTATGTGAAAGGTTCCTCATATAAGTACACCTACACACATGAATTCATGAATGAAGCATGTTATAGTAATCTAGTAAAGTAGGGTCTTTTGAAAGGTGTTCTCAATTGTACTCTAAACTACATTTGCTATGTCCATGTGAAAGGATATTCTCACATGAGTTAGGTTGATAAAAAAACATTCTCATCAATAACCTATGATTTATGCACATGAGGAGTTAATCTCCTAAAGCCTATTTTTATGAAAGTAATGTTAATAAAGTCTTTTCAAAAAGGGAACTTAGCTTAGCACCGAGTGAACTTGATAATAGGAGGTGCCCCTTCCCTAAGAGGAAGGCATGGTCACCCTATGATTTCTCATGAGATGAGGACTCCAATACTAATAGGCATGCAAAAGGGTTCAATACATATATCCTAGTTCCTTAACTATATTTTCCACATAGGACTTATCAAGTAGATCCACCTAATATGCTAGCATGATGTTAATGTTCTGCCTTTGCAAGTAGAGCTCCTTTTTCCGGAGTGGGTTTCCATGAAACCGAATTCCATGTTTAGCTCACATGGTCTTATAGTCGGTTGAGGCTATAGTTTCCCTAAAGTAAAATGGACAGTAGAAGTAATGTAATGAACCCTAAGTAGGATCACCTAAGGGAATTTACTTAGTGTACGTAAAGTTATGGTACTTTGCCTTTGCATTGCACAAGTAGCTCTTGAAGGGAGTTTTAGGAGGGAGTTCTATATGTATATGCATATGTCTCTTATGCATGACATTATGGTGTTGACCTATTTGTTGTGATAATATGCATAGTATGGATCCTATGGTGTCTATATGATGAGGTCCTTTTTTATATGCATAATGTTGATCTTAATTTCCATATGATGAAGGTCCTACTTAGTATGCATGTAGTTGACTAAATTTTTCATGTTGATGTATGAAGTAAATGATAAGTGCTTGTGGTCTCTTGATTTTACTTACTATGTGTCAGGTTATGGTGCTTCACATGTACGTTGCACTAGTGGGCTTAGATTGGGATTATGAGTAAGGTCTCATGATATGTTAATGAAATGAAGTCCAAACATGCTGTTTGATGATTATTTCCTTATTATGATGAAATTGGTAGTATTGACTTGCATGTTGTCTTTAAATGAGTAAAATGACTAAATAGGTCAAGATTACGATATGATGAGTCTTATATGAGGGTTATGCGTAATGTCAGGTCATATGTGAAGTATGTGTTGTCATGATATTCTATGCTTCTATGTATATGCATATGTTTAAGTTTATGAAGGATTGTATGAATGTTCACCTTGGTGACCTTAAGGTGATGCTTGAGTGTGGATGGTGGAACGGGACACTATTATTGTATTACACCAAGTATTACTTGAGGATTAGTTTTGGGTAAGAAAGTTCAGGTAAAAGAAAGGAAATGTTGTGAAAATAATTAATGTGCCTTAAACGTGATATGTGGCTTTATAGGATGTTATGACTATTGTATATGTCTATGTAATTGTGCCAATGTTTATGAAGATTCTTAAAAAAGGAATGTTGCATGATTTGTAAGTAAATGTCCTCATTAAATGCATGTTTTTGCATGGTTTCCATACTTAGTGCATTCTTGTACTAATACCATTTTTCTTCATATTTTTATACAAAGTGTAGTTGATGGATGAATAAAGGATGTCTCTTAAAGTGAAGGGCTTGATACGTGTTTCCCAAGCTCAAGAAAGGGATCCTTAAGATTCAAAGATTTCCAATATCATGTTATTATTAAAGTTTATGTAATAGTTAGATTATTATTTTGTGTTCTCAAGGGTCGTCTCTTTATTCTACTCTAGTGATGTTGAGTCTAAGATGGCAAAAAAGACTTAAGAGTCTAACTATGTATTATGATATTTTATATATATATGAAGTGATGATTCTAACATATGATGTGCTATAAAAAGTTTAAAATTTTCTGCTAAATTTCCTATGACAGTGCAATGAATGATGTCTATGGGATTATACGAGACGTCCGAGAGGTCAAGTACGTCATGTTTGACAAATGTGGTATCAGAGCATGAGGTTATAAAATATGGTTTAGGGTCCAAAGTGTCATATTACCACGTCTATTAGAGTTATATTCATCAGTGGTAAGTCGCGACACATCTATGAGCAAAACTCTATAGGATGATAGAGTTTCACTTTCTTCACTACTCGTGTGTCGTGCCATAGAACTTAACTCTATATTATCTCTCTCTTATGTTTCCTTGTTTGGTGGTTTTTTATATGTGATTTTTTTGGATGAGATGATTTCTCAATGCTTGATAGAGAAAAGGTGAGTTTTGATGCTTACTATAGTTTTGTGGCTTGATGAGTATATGTGAAGGTGAATTTTTTATGTCTGATATGATACCATTTGTGGCTATATATGTGATTTATGAGAAATAAGATTTTATGTTGAAGAATTATAATTATGATATGGTTATTACTTGATAATAGTTTTTAAGGTTAAATGGAGTTCCCTTGTGAATGATAGGTTGATTTATGGTTATGCATGAAGATAGTCTAATATGATGGTATAGTCTTGAAATGTTTTGGAGAAATGTGGAAAGAGTGATAAAAATTAAAATTTCTCTTATATATGTGTAATGTTTTATGGGTTTCCCTTGTGTGGATTGGATTCTTCTGTATAGACTTGCTCCTAAGTAGGGAAAATGGGTGTTGAACCTTGTAAGGTGTTTTTTAAGTATGATAACTAATGAAATAATCCTTATGACTAGTTGGTTAGTTCCCTTGTGAACCTATTCTAAGAGTGGGGAAAAAAGGGAAGAAAGGCTTTTGTTCGATATGTTGGGATTATGCTTTGGCCTAAAGTGACTTAAGAGGGTAGTGTGTACCCCTTAACTATTAAAGAGAAAGAAAGAATTGTTGTTGACCTACCTTAATGTGGTTAGTTGTCCTTTAAGATTGATCTTAAGTTTTACCATTAAAGAAAGTGCTTAGCTTTTACCTAGCATGGTTGGATGGAAGGTCCCACCCAATTGATGACCCTTGTAGGCTTAAATCCAGAACTTTTTGCCTTGTTAAGACATGGTGGTAGAGTGTGATGAATTTATGGAGTTACCCTTGGTATTCATGGTGTAGTTAAGGCCTCTTGTGGTTGGGTAGCATGATGTAACTTGATTATTATGAGTTCCTTTAGGTGATAAACTTAGAGTAGTAATGGTGCTTGAATGGTACCTCATGAAGGTTGAATTAGTAAGCTACTTGAGATGAGATTAGGAGTGGAAACCCTCAATGATGTCAAACCTTCTTATGTGAGGAGTTCATAGATTTGGTCTTGACTTACCTTGACTTTGGTGTTTAAGGGCATGATGTGATTAGGCTTACCCCCATGTGGGGGATATTGTTCCTAGATGGTAATCTTTGGAATGCCCCTAATGTTCCAATGTTGAGTTCCATTGCACTTCTCTGTGTTGGGAATCATTTTGAGGTGATGTTAATGAAGGGTGTGCATAAGCTTAGTTCCCAAGAGAGGGATGATGTGCTTAGTCATTAAGGTTGTGAGCTAAAGTTCTTTTAAGGTGAGATAAGTTGCTCTTAAATGGGTTTACCATAAGTGGGGGATGATGAAATGAATAGTAAGGTTGTAGCTATTCCTACTTTTCCTCCTATTCTTACTCATGCTTAAAACCAAAGAAATCTTAAGTAGCTTGTTCATGATGGGATTCTTGCATATAAGTATAAGTTGCATGTTCTCCGTATGTTATGTATGTCTTAAATGACCCTATGTTATGCATGTTATGAAAGATCAATATTGCATGAAAATGAATTTTGATCAAATTGCATGTTTCTCATGCTGTTGTGCATCTAAATATGTTGAATGTGCATTAGACATCATGAGATGATGTATGGAGTATGCTTTACGTCACTTATAATGTGTGGTGTTTTGGCCTCACATTGAAAAGTTGTCTATTTAAATGAGAAAATATGAGTCCCTTTTTAAAATATGTGACTTTTGTGACTTGGGAAGTGTTAATGTAGGCTCATTCTTGAGATGTGATTATATGACTAACTAATGTCATTTGTGTATGACTATGAATTATAACAATTTTCCTAAATGATGCATGTCTATGAAATCTAGTATTGTTCTAGAAATTGAGTTTATGAGAAATTACTTCCTATTATTGTAATGTGTGTGGTGTGATTTACAATTTTGGGTTCATAAGGAAGGGAGTATATGCATTCCTTGGTTAGAAGTGGAGAAATTTCCATTAAAATAAACTTACCTTTGTGCATTGCTTGTATCTGAGCTCTATGATGACATGTTAGTATGTGGATGGAGAAGGACATTCCTCCTTAAATATAACTAAACATGAAGATGTTATACATGGCTTAAATTTTATTTTGTATATGTGATAAGGATCTTTATTGATCAACCTTACTGATGGCGTATATGTGATAAGGATCTTTGTTGATCTACCTTACTTATGGCCTACGTGCAATTTGTATGAGTTGCTTATTTGCCTCTTAATTGACAATGTTGAGCATTACTATATTTGCTTTAGAGAATATTTCTTGTTGAGCTTTTAATGAAATGAAATTTAAAGAGCATGTCATGATTAGGAGAAGGATGTTCCTCCTATGAACATGAGAAGAGTCTATGACTTTTGATACATTAAGGAATGAGTGAGGAAGGTTTCTATTTGCTTGTGTTACATTGAGTGCATGATTGTATGAAGTTGGTGTTCCTTGTAAGTTGGTGCATTGACTATTATGTGATGATATGTTGAAAGTTGTGAGTTGTTGTATGAGTCATTGAGTCCTTCAAAGTGTTTAAAGTGTTTCAAGTGTCATTCAAGGACAAATGTTTCCAAATGGGGATATTATAAGACCCTCAAAATGAATTAAGGTGTCTAGATACTAACAAGAGCCTAAAAAGTTTAATAACTTGTTAATTATGTATTATACAACTTGTATATGTTATTTGAAGTAATTTGGAGGTCAAACGTCCAAGATGTTTGAAAGTTGGTCTTTAGACGTGCTAGTGTGTCCTAGTGTGATTTTGTATGTTTTATGTATTGTTTGGAGCCTAAAATGATAGTTAAGGAACTTAACATGTGTATGATTATATTTAGGTTTGAAATGTCCAGGCACGACTCCCCAACGACCACCCAAAGGGTCCTTGGGGAGAACCCAAAATCAAGCAGCACACTGCCTTGGAAGTGTTCAAAAGATGACCCTTTGTTCGATCGACGCTCCATCGATTGGGGGCATTTAACCACACTTAGGCGTGTGATATCAGACCCAAAATGGGAGCGTCAGTCAAAAATGATGGAGCAGCAAGACGGCTCATCGACCAAATGACGCCCCATCGACTGTTGTCCGTAGATTGACGCTTGCAATCTGTCATGCATGCTACCAACTTAAAGGTGTGTATGGGAAATTCACCCAACATTCCAAATAAACACTAGGAAGTCAATTTATATATTTTTAGGTATTTTAAGTTGGTTAATAATATCAAAACCCCATTCCCAATTATTTGTTCAAATTTCACCTTTCCCTCTCAAAATGAACTCTCTCTAGAAACCTCCATTGTAGATGAAGCTGAAGAGAAGCATAGGGGATGTATTCTCATGGTTTCTTAATCAATTTTTCATGGTACACTTCTCATGAAATGAGGTATGTTAATCCTTAATCCTTAGTTAATCTTCCATCTAAGGAGTTCCTTTAAAGGTTTTCAAAACAAATTGTATTCTCAAACTTTCTATCTTTCAATCTAGCCATGGGTTTATTGTCAAATTGTTTTCAACAGCATTATCATGATGAATTGATGATTAAATACTATTTTTAAGACGGATTTCAATAAAATTTCATGAAGAACCCATAATACTCCCAAATTCTCAATTTAGCCTATAATGTGGGTGTTGTAATCTTGATTAGATGATGACTGATTTAGGATTTGATTATGTTAATATACCTATTGCTATTGTTTTACCTATGAATTGATGAGTATTTTTTGGTAATTTATCAATGATGATCAAAGCTTGGATAATTGGTAAGTTCAACCTAATTCCTAGCCTATGGTAGTAGAATTGGCCTTGAATGGCATTGTGTGGTATGGTCCACTTATGATGGCAGTGTTTACTTTCTTGTCACTATCTATGTGTTGTGATCATGGCATTGAAGGCAATATGTGTAGTATGATTCAATGTGATGATTATCATTATTGTGAAAGAATTTCCTAGTGTCCAATGCTAGTATCATGTTCTAGGTGTTGATGATTTCTACTACATTTGAATAATGATGTTAGGGTTAGGTATGGTCTATGTGTCTATCATTGATTAAGTTATATTGATGAAGAACCCCTAACTATGTACCCTTATATGAATGTGTGGTCTTAATCATTATTAAGAGTCTTATATACAATTCATAAAGATGTCTGGTCTCCTATACTATAATGTGGTGTGTGGTCTAGGGATGAATGTGTATTGTGATCCTTAGAGGGTGGGTGCCTCAATACTATGTGGATTGCTATTATGTGATCATGTTGACCAATGTACATACAAACCTCATGCATGACTATGAGTAGGATTGATTCATGCTGACTAATGAAAGGATAGTTCTCATATGCACCATTATCTACTACTTTCGTGAAAGTATGAAAAATGTATCTTAACTAGGAGACTTGATAGGTGAACTAGTATAGGTAAGGGCATGGGACTTTGCCTATACATTGCACATGTGTGTATCTTGATAGAATACTTGCTAGGGTGTTTCTCTATGTACATGAGTATGAGTTCATGGTTAAGCTATGAAAATGAAGTATATTCTATGATTTCAAGTATATTAATGACAAATTGTATATATGTGTAGTGTCTAAATGTGTTTATGTGAAAGGTTTCCTCCTATAAGTACACATACACACACATGAATGCATGAATGAAGCATGTTATGATAATCTAGTAAAGTAGGATCTTTTGAAAGGTGTTCTCAATTGTACTCTAAACTAGATATGATGTGTCCATGTGAAAGGATATTCTCACATAACTTAGGTTGATGAAAGGACATTCTCATCAGTAACCTATGAGCTATGCATATGAGGACTTAATCTCCAAAAGCCTGTTTTTATGAAAGTAATGTTAATAAAGGTGTTTCGAAAAGGGAACTTAGCTTAGCACTGAGTGAACTTGACAATGAGAGGTGCCTCTTCCCAAAGATGAAGACATGTTCACCCTATGATTTCTCATGAGATGAGGACTCCAATTCTAATGGGCATGTAGAAGATTCAATACATATCTCCTAGTTCCTTAACTATGTTTCCCACATAGGACCTAGCAAGTGGATCCACCTAATATGCTAGCATGATGTTAATGTTCTACCTTGGCAAGTAGAGCACCTCCTTTCGGTGTGGGGTTACATAACACCAAATATTATGTTTGGCTCACATGGTCTTAATGTCGGTTGAGGCTATTTTTCCCTAATTAAAATGGACAATGGAAGTAAAGTAATGAACCCTAACTATGATCACCTAACGAAAGTTGCTTAGTGTATGTGAAGGTATGGGACTTTGTCTATGCATTGCACAAGTAATTTTGTAGGGGAGTTCTAGGAGGGAGTTCTATATGTATATGTATATGTCTCTTATGTATGACATTATGGTGTTGACCTATTTGTTATATAATATGCATAGTATTGATCCTATGGTGTGTATATGACAGGTTATATTTTATATGCATGTAGTTAACTAAAGTTATGATGTTGATGTATGAAGTAAATGATAAGTACTTGTGGTCTCTTTTTGAGTTTACTTAGTATGTGTGAGGTGATGGGGTTTCACATGTACATTTCACTAGTTGGCTTGGATTGGCATTATAAGTAAGGTCTCATGATGTGTTAAGGAAATGAAGTCCAAATATGCTCTTTGATGACTATTGTCTTAATATGATGATATTGGTAGTATTGAATTTCATGTTTTCTTGAAATAAGTAAAAATGACTAAATGGGTCAAGATTATGATATGATGAGTCATATATTAGGGTTATGATTTATGATGGATCATTTGTAAGTATGTGTTGTCATGATATCTTATGTTTCGATGAACATATATATGTTTAAGTTTATGAACGATTGTATGAATGTTCATCTTGGTGACCTTAAGGTGATGCTTGAGTGTGGATGGTGGAATGAAACACTATTCGTGTATTTCACCAAGTATTACCTGAGGTTTACTTTGGGGCAAGGAAGTTAAGGTAAAAGAAAGGAAATGTTATGAAAATGATTAATGTGCCTTAAATTTGATATGTGGCTTTATATCATGTTATGGCTATTGTGTATGTCGATATGAAGTATGTGAATTATATTGTGTAATTGTGCAATTTATGAAGACTCTCTAAAATGGAATGTTGTATTATTTGTAAGTAAATGTCCTCTTTGAATGCATGTTTTTTCATGGTTTCCATACTTAGTGCATTCTTGTACTAATGTCATTCTTCTTCATCTTTATATACAAAGTGTAGGTGATGGATGACTACAGGATGTTTATTAAAGTGAAGGGATTGATACATGTTTCCCATGCTCAAGAAAAGGATCCTTAAGATTCAAGGATTTCCTATGTCATGTTATTATTCAATTTTATGCAATAGTTAGATTATTATTTTATGTTGTCAAGGGATATATCCTAGCATATGATGTTCTATGAAAATTTTTAAACTTTTCAATAAATTTCCTATGATAATGCGATGAATGATGTCTATGGCTTGTACAAGACCTCCGAGAGGTTAAGAACGCCTGTTACTTCTAGCGAGTGCTCCCCGGTTGTGATAGTACTCTTTCTTCAGCTGATAGACTATCTTGATTAATATTTAACTGACTGGGGGATTGTTTGTAATTTAGCATTTCAAATTAATAAAATATGCCATTTGGAAAACCATTGTGTGCGTTAGTGGAAGTTTTCTTACACATTGTTTTAAGTAATATATGTGACATTACTATCCACTCATTATGTGCATTTTATTTCGGGATTATTTGACCATTGTTTTTGAGGAAATAAGGCGTTGATGGACTGATCATGGGAAGCACATTTGTTGTACGTTGTTAGCATTGGCTATGAAACATCAATTCCTTCTTTATTCCTCCATTGTATCTTGTAACCTATGTAACTCCTAAGATCATTACCATCACTATTTACTACCCCCAGTATCTTCCTATTTATTGCTAGGAAGACTTGTTGTAGTATAAATAGTGTTGGTCTTCATTTTGTTTAGAGACACAACACACAAGAAAATATAGAGTGCATAAAGTTTGTCATAAGAGAGTTCTTATTAATTGAAGGGAGGTGTTTTTATATGTGGATCTTTGGACTCAACTCTTTTCCAGAGTTGTTGAGTTATACTTTTTGAAGGTTGTTGTATCCTGGAGGGGACAAGTCAAAGAGATTGCTGCAAGACCGGTGAAAATATTTGCTGCAGTGGGCTTGAATCTCCTTAAACAGAGCAAAATGTTCGCGCCTCAGCCTGAAGAGATTTATTTTCATCATTTTATTTTCAAATTGTAATCTTGTATTTTTGTTCTTTTTATAAGTTTTCACTACATAAATTATATTATACTATATAAGAATAGTGAATAAGCACATTCCTCTCTGATAACTTGTGTGCTTACTTGAAGATATTGTGAATTCAAGGGTTATTTTTGTCATTCAATGCTTCACCTTACCCTTCATCCCTTATCTGTCCTCCATCAATCCTAATGCCACCGCCCACCGCTAAAGACATCCACCTCCAAACTTTTTGCTCTGTTGTCAAATTTGCACTCTGATGGACTTTACACCTCCATTCTATCTCAGGTGAGCATCCATCTATCTTGACTCCATCTGCAAAGTATGTCGATCGCCAACACCTTCAACACTGACTGTCTGTTCTCCCCTTCTTTTCCCTTGTTCTTAGATTTGCAATTTAGTGAAGTTTACCATCTCATGGAAGAATACTTTTCAGTTTTATTTTCTAGAAATTTCTCCCCAAAAATTTAATGTGTCTTCTAGACTTTTTAAAAATTATTATTCCCTAGTTCTGCCTTGCAATTCTGTTGTAACTCCTTTGTCCCTGACACTATATTGGGTATGTTTCCTTTTTAATTACTTTACCGTTTCAATTCGCTTCTTCATTTTCTTTATTCATGTTAGTGCAGTCAAGGGTAGCTCCCTTTTGTGTTTGAGAAGATCCGATGACAAAGTTTAGATTTTTCTTGTTGAGAATGAATAAAAAAAATTGTCTATTATATTTGGGTTTGCAGTTTTCCTTCTTGTTGTTGGGTTAAGTGATGGTATGTACTTTAACAATTTTCCAGTTGAGGTATCGATTGAGTTAGACCCACATGCTATATCTTTTATGGATTCTATGAGATTGATAAATTCTTGAAAATATTAATAAAAGATTTTTAATTTTGCTATGTAGGATTAATAAACATTCTAATTTCTTATTTTCAACTTGCAAAAGTCTGATTTCTGTTATACTTTACTTTTTTTCTTTAGTTATAGGGACAAAAGGTTGTTCCTTTTTTGTTTGACTAGAAATAATTACAAAATTCACCACAATAATATTTTTTTTCATGATCCTGAATGTTTTTATTCAAACCCCCAACACAGAGGTTTCTTTATATATAGTCCCTTGAAAATAATCTAAAGTATATATTGCTCCGACTCTTCAAAGTGTGGGCACACCCATCTCAGATCCTTAAAAGTAGGTTATTTTTAGCAAATCCGCCATGCACATAAAATCTAGTTTAATAATCAACAGTCGTTGTTTAACTTGCAGAATCATAGAATCGGCCTCTCTTATGCTTTTGGTTAAAATTGGGATCCTTACTTAGGAGGTAGGGGACTTAGTAAATTTTTGAACGAGAAACATTAACAATCGGTTGAAGATAAGTAATAGTGTTGTCCACACCATCAATGTTTGTCGCATGAAGTATCACAATAACTTTGAAGACAAAGCCAATTATGAAACTAGGTTTACTATTGCCCCAATCCCTGGAAAGTTGACTCAGGAGCCACCCATCACATTTCAATAGAGCCATATAATTTATAATGTTGTATCAATCCATAGTCTGTTATAAAATATTATATTGTGGATGTCTACTATACAAAGAAGTTACTCACCTATTATCTCCATTACTTTCTTCCATTATGAAGATAATCATAACCTTCATAACCTCCAACTTTATAACCATTATTCTTGTAAACTTAAAATTTCATAACCCCCTCCATTATATTCATATTAATGTCATGTTTATGACTGACCTTTTGTATGCCTCTATGTTACACTGTAAATAGAGGCATAAGGGTTCATATTGTACACACTAAAATATTTCGTGAATACTTTGAATTGTTGGAATAATAAGAAAAGCTCTCATCTTTTGTCTCCTTATTTCTATTGCTTTCATCTTCTATATATCTTGTATTATTTTGCTTTAGTTCTACACCATGTTATAAAAAGAGTTGCTCATTCTCCGTCAAAAATCAATGGTAGGTGATTTTTATGAATTATCCTAGTGATTGCATGGTATACTTCATATGCTATATATTATTTGTACTAACAAAATATGTTTTGAGGCTATTTCAAAATTATTAGTAAATTATGATAATCTTCATAACAATGTTGAGAGGGACTATCAAAATGTTTTAATTTATTTTGACTTGAGACTTTTATATGATTCTAAGATGTTGTTCTAATTAATAGATTTTGTTCATTTTTCTTGTCCTTTAAGTCAAATTAAGATTATATTTATGATTTTTGATAATTATTTTTTTGGTAAAGTATTTGGTTTATCAAGATATTACTTGAGGGTAAGACGGTGAATTCAAGTTTCAGCGTACCAAGTGGGTAAGATATAGAGTTAAAGTCTCAGTGCACCATGATAATAAGAAGTTGGGTTTAAGTCCCATTGATTTATTACCAAAGATACTTTTACATTGGATTTAATCCCTAATGCATGATAGTGATGATATGATGATGACTAACATAAATTTGTATACTTTTGACTTAATGTCATGAAATTTACCCAATTAATTTGCTTCATTCTCTTATGTGAATGTGGTAGCATTGCATAATATGTTTGAAAAATGACAAGTGATTGAATGTATGAATATAGGTGTGGTAAATTGTTAATGGTCATCATTTTGGTAATTAAAAGGAAGAACATTATGAGTTCTTAAGATGATCCTTCAAATGTGAAGGTAATTTTGTCCATTAAAGTGGTATGCAAGGTTACTGGATACATTGTTTCTTAAGATACTCCTTCAAATGTGAAGGTAATTTTTATCCATCAAAGTGGTATGAGAAGTTATTGGGCACATTGTTGTTGGTGCAACCCAAATTTGAAAATTTTTGTAAATACTCCATCAAATATAAGAATACAAAATGGTAGTACATTTGGAACATTTGATATTTTTAAGTGATGTTCAGGTGAGACATAAATTTGATAAATGTGAAAGCATAATGGCCATTTAATCATATATTTTAGGTACTACACAAATACTGTGGTATGTTAAATTATGAACTATGGAAGGACAAAATAAAGAAATAATTATTTCCTATAAAGGTGGAGACATTGAAAAGAAATATTTTGACATAAATGGTCATCTAGTCATATACTTTTATTACTACACAAATATTGTGGTATGTTAAATTATGAGCTATTGAAGGACAAAAGAAAGAAATAATTCTTTCCTATAAAGGTTGTGGCTATGACCAAACAAATTTGACATTGATTTTCAAGAAATAAGTCTTGCATGTGATAATTATAACCATGACAATAATAATAATTTTCTCCTTGATGGATATGGTAACCATAAGAATGACGTGAAATTTGTGGTAGTACACATAATTAGTTGAGAGTTTCGAAAGGGATAATTTGTTACTATACGGATCAGAGGAATGACATTGTTCGTAGTATTGGGGTTGTAGTGAGTTTCAAAAGAAACTTTATTAAGTTTCAAAACATTTGAAACGAAAAAAATATTATATTGAGACTATCAATTATGGGAAGATTTAATTTCTTCAAATAACTACAACAAAAGTGGGTTATAAATATTTATATATAAGCTTACCTATTCTTTTCCCTCTTGTTTGTTGTATACAAACATGCGCGTGATGATCAAATCACATGAAAAAGTAAATTAGAAGTTTACTAGAATAAATATCAGTTGGCATAATCGGTAGGTCATTCCTTTTCAAATATGATACAAAAGAAATTCAGAATTAACGTGGCTATATGTTGAAGAAATAAAAATATTCTTTAAGAATTCTCTTTTGTAGCTTGCTCTCATGATAAAATTGTTCTAGCTAAGGTTGAGATTGTATCCTGAAATTATTTGGAACATATAAAAAGGAGAATATTAGCCCGTTCACCTTCCATGTGGACCGTTTACTATTATATTTAATAGATGCATCTATGGTATATTCACATATGAATTTTTATCAACTTACAAATTGATTTTGATAAGATTGTTTTCTCAAATTGTTAAATTAAGAGCATAGTTTAAAACTATGAAATCACGTTGATAATATTGGTTGGTTTAGCTGAAATTGCTTACCTCCAATTATAGACCACTAATTGTGAGAACAAATCAAATAAAATTTGGTATGAGATGAGTTTATTTAACATGTATGCATCAAGCCAACAAGGTTCTCCCATCATAATTGGTTCAAAGTCGGGAACCAAACAGTTTTCATCTAAAAATTTGATATGTGCACATATGATTTTATTTCTCCACCACGCACACAGATGGATCCTCAAATGAGGTTGGGGTAAATGTTAGATTTTTTAACATTAGAGGAGATATGTTTAGCAACTGAAATTATGTGTGGGGTGAATTATCTAGATCCTCGTTGAGAAAATGTGAACTTGAAGTTCAAAAGATATTCATTTACAAAATGTTGGAAATGATATTCCAGCTGTATTTGTTAACCCAATTTTTAAAACTAAGTTTCAAATGCTCCAATAAATAGTCATTGAAGGACGTAGTTTGTGGTACGCTGGAAGCATGATATACTAAAAGATTTCAAACTTAAAACTCCTTGAGAAAGGAGAGGAGAAAATTATAAAAATGGTCATGATAAAGAGGTAAGTGCTTTGAATGAGCACTATGATATAACACTTCATAAAACAGACAAAGGTCCAGGTACCTGAAAATGATGAAAAATGAAGAGATCTCGATAAGTTATGTCAGATTGGAATCGAATCAAAATGATCCTCGACCGTAATTTTGATATGAAATAGTACTCAATGCTATAAATGTCTAGGAGGATCTTAAATTCGAATTTGTCATATAGTGTAGACAAATAAATGAGTAGCCAAATAAAATGCACTATTCAAATATATTTTGTTTCACTTAGAAAAGTGATGTTTTTGAATTTCTAACTCAGATAAAAGTATACATCAGTGGGGTACAAATGAACCATTGTGCGAAAGTATAACCATAAGATATAAAGTACGGCTTTTTGCCTTGGGGCATAAAGGGTTTTTGCAGAAATCTAATATTATAAAATCAAGATATGTTCTCCAATGGTGGATACAATGAGACTTATCTCAGTCTGGAAATAGATGACATACTTGAATATGTATAATGAATGCATATTATGCCTTACTTGACGATGAAGGTTAAATGAAAATCTTTAAAAGATTTTAAAAGGTGTTAAAGTAATTCCATTGAGTATCTAATGGTTTTGAGACTGCATAACACAAAGAATTTTTTTTTATCTCATGAAAATGATTTAAAATGTCATATATTAGTGCAATTGGTGCACTTACATATTGTTGGTTAAAAAAATGCTAGAAGATTACTTTATATATAACGAAAGTTGTCTGAAAAGATTGTCATAGTATCATTCAAGTTATGACAAGAAACTAGCAAAGCAAGTTACTCAACACATAAAATATGTGTGAATTTCTTTTTAGAAGAAAAGATGAGCTTCAATAAAATTGAAATGACCAATTCCCGAGTCAAAAATGATTTGATTATGTAGATTTTGAATATTTATTGGATCTGCATAAAACTCGATCGCAGATGGACAATATTTACATATAGAGACAACAATATCTTGGAAATTCAAAGAATCACACTAGTAGTCACTTCTTTAAATCATACATAGATAACATTGATTTATAAATTAAGTTAAAACTGTGTTTGGTTGGAATCATGATATATCATATTTAAGAAATATGTAATTTTCTTGTGAAAAGGATATTCAAGCAACCATATATGAAAATGATATATAGCTCAATTGAATGGAGGATACAGTCAAATGAGATAGAACAAAGTATATTTCACCAAAAGTATTTTTCAGACATGATATTCAACAAAATGGTGAGATACATGTTCAAAGATGCATTCAAGTGATTATATTTCAAAGTTATTCACAAAAGATTGTCAACATCAATATTTGCGAAGTTGTGATACAAGATTGGAATGCATTGATTTCGATATATCAAGTAAAATTTTTATCAGGGGGAGAAAAATATGCCTTGTACTCTTTTTCTTAACCATGATTTTATTCCAATTGGGTTTTTCTGGTAAAGTTTTTAACGAGGCAACACTCAAAGCGTATCAAAATATATATGTACTCTTTTTTCCTTCACTAGGATTTTTTTCCCACATGATTTTTTTCTAGTTAGGCTTTAACAAGGCATATTATCTATGAACATCCAAGAGAGAGTGTTATAAAATATTATATTGGTGGATGTTCACTACATCAAGTAATTGCTCACCCATTATCTTTATTACATTCTTCCTTATTTCAATTGTTTTCATCTTCTATATCTCTTGTCTTATTTTGATTTAGTTTTACAACATAGTCATATTTGTATAGTCCAGTTGTATTTAAGCATCAACACAAGTATTGCTATAGTATGTATACAAGTGTTAGTTATATCAACACAACTAATATTTGGAAATTTTGAATACTTTTATTTTATTCATTCATATTTTGACATTATCATGATCCACTTATATTCAAGTCGAAACATGTTTATATTGTTCATCAGTTAATATAGGGATATTTTTTAAAATGAATACATTTGATAACAGCAACAAACATTTTTTTCATTGTATTCCATGTATGTATTTTAATAGTTGTATTCAATGGTATAATAATTATATTTAATATATTTTAATCAAATTATTTGTATTCTATGTATTTGTTTTAGTGTCCATTTGCTATCTATCTACCCTTATTTAGATATGACAGTTTTTAGGACGAACACGGCACAAAAGAGCTGTACTAAAAGCTATACAAATGGTATATTGAGGCCCACCAAATAGATGAACTAAAACCAGTCAAATGTGTACAGTCCCACTTTGATTGCCCATAAAACACGTGGAAAGCGCCTTAGTCTCCACATGTGAATCTAAAAGATGCACATCTCTGTTTCTTACCTTTACAATTACAGCTTTCAAATTCTATCTATCTCTTCCAACTTACTCTCTTTCTACATCTAAAATGACAGCGTCGAAGATATATTTCTATATATACACGGTTACGGTTATCTCGGACTGTGTTCCGGAAAAAGCAATCTACTTGTGGATTTCTGATATAAATGCATGTCATTATACCTGAGTTGCACAACATACTATTTAGTGCCTTTTCATATAATTTGTTCTTTGAGTTTGCAACTAACTTTACTTGCAATGCTGCAGAGAGTACAACATTTTGTAGCTGCAAAGAGTACAACATCTATTCAACTCCTTAAATCCATCTTTCTTGCTTGAAAAGTGTATTCCCCTTTACAATATAATATGAAAATGTTTGTACGATAGAGTGCAGATTCTTCCATATGCTCCAGTTCTATGTAGTCACTCGCTCTTCTTCGTTAGATCCTTATCATCGGTTTAATTTCTTTGGTTACGGTAAGTATTCTTTCCCTTCTCCCCCGATTATTCTCCTAATAATGTGATTAGCTTTTGAAAAAAATCTATAATGGCAGTTAGTTTCATATTTTTTTGGGTTCTTAGGTGTGACTATCATCAAGTCTATCTAATTTGCTCATGCATGTTTGAAAATAGAAATAAATATGTATGTGACTTTTGATCTTTGATGCACAGAATGCATTTTCAGGTGACTTTAGAGCAAGTGCAGTATTATTACACCCAAAGTTGCACGAGCATTTTCACCAAGTTGTTGTACAAAAGAGGTTTGCCTTTCGGGAAGGTAATTTCTTTTCATTTTTTAATTTATAAGAGTGAAAAACAAAATAATGTATTGTACTTCATAGTTCATACTATGTACATTGATTTGTGGAATAAATTAAAATTGCATCATGACATTGTTGAGCTTGCAAAAAAAGAAAAACTGTCAGGTTACTCATGTTGGTGGTACAACTAATACAATAGGTGACTCTACAATTGTGGATAAAATTTGATTTTGAACACTCAAATGAGAGATCATACAAAGCATGAATGAGGTGGGGAAATGTTCAACAACACAACACAAAGCATAATTCACACGAATTAAAATAAACTCAACATATCAAATTGAAAGAGTACTTTACAAGGGGTTAGTACCTTGGTGTAGGATCAAGTCAGAGGAAAAGAGATGAGGGCATTTCTTTTACCAAAGATCCACAACACAAAAGAATTGACGACCTTCTCATTACTGACCTTTTAAGTAGGCACATCCAACGGTCTGCTCACAGGTTAAAGTATGATCTTTTAATGGAACTCAGTTTACTCTTCAGACTCTATTTGCGATGCTGGGACCATATAGTGCATAAGTTAATCTATCATGTTGATATGTGTTGGATCTTTCTGTGGCATTCTTTTGCAGTAGAGCAGATCAATAGGACTGCACGATGGTATGTGCTCTGCTTCTGAAATGGCAATCATATGGATGGAGAATCAAAGAAAATCATACTCAAAATCGCATATTAGACTATCATTATATTTTATTTTCCTTCGGAAGTAGGTTTCTATTATATCAGTATCATAGGTATCCACTACATTTGCAGACTGGTTCCATTCCCAGGTGGTTCAATGTCAAACTGATGTCCTATTCATTAATTTGCATTTGTAGTGCCCAAATCAAGTTTAAGCCCTTGCAGTAGCGCGTGTAATTCAGTATTGAGTATTAGTTATTTCCAGACTGATCATTTTTATTAGTCCTCTGCATTCTATTTTCACTTACTAATTTCATTTCAACTGCAATTCTTAGCCAACGTGGGAGTGGTAATTAATAACTCTATTTTATGTATTTGTGGTCTATTATGACGAACTAGCTACATGTAAATTGTTTAAGCATGTTATGACCAATATTCCAGATCCAACTTAGGTTTCTGTCGTTTCCTCTTCAGTGTTAGCTTTAGACTATAATAAGGTTATTATGCCGATGAGGTGGTAAAATTACTTTTTGATACACAGCATTTCACGTTATAAGCAGATTCGGGGAAGGTCCACACCTCAAGAGATGTGATGTAGACTACTTATAAATTATAATGAGAAAATTTTACCATTGATCCAAGGTGATTTTTTCTTTTAGCATTTGAATTTGATGTAATTCAAAATTTAGTCATTAAATCTGTGGATTGCTGATTAATGTAGAAAGAGAGAATCGAAAACCCATGTTGAAATAGGATTGAAACCGATGTACTTTAAAAATATTTTGGTTACATATAAAAATAAAATAAAAGGAAAAAAAATTTACAAACCATTCACCTAGCAACAATATACACAAATAATTCATATATAATCATATAAAAAATTGACGAAAGCACAGGATGGAAACCAAATTCTTAGCAAATCAAACAAAAAAGGGCAGAGGAGAAGAAACTCATGTGAAAATTAGATAACCCCCGACACAATAGAAATTTTTCAGCTATTATTTGTCCAAAGTGTATTATGCTTCTATTTGCTTTCCTGTGCTGATGACCTTTGGTAAGAAATCCCATATCAATTGGAAGCTTAAATCGGTGAACTTTATGAAATTTTAGAAACTTCATGACACTGTCAATCTCTCCATTAAAATTGGTAACAACTTTTGCTACATATAGTTCCGAATCTCTCCATTATTAAAATTTTACTACGACTTTTGACACATAGCTATAGTTCATATAAATAACTTTTAGTAGTTCCACATTATACGCTTCGAACATGTTTGATCATATACATGAAAACTACTAACACAATTTTGCTGTTTTTTTTACAACAAATTTACCTAAATATTCTGTCCCATATCAGTCAGCAACTCAAAAGGTATGTTATTAAAGGACTAGCCCAATCGCTATTGTTTATTATTTGTGAAAAATATGTTTTAAAAGTATGTGATTTGATCCCGCAGGTGTTTCTGTTATAATCATTTACTGTTGTCTTAACTTTCTATGGATTTTCTCCATCAGTTGATATGTTGGTTTAACTAGATGTGAGACAGAAATGTACACAATTGAAATACAGAAGGATTCTGTGAAAAAAATTTGTGAGGTCACTAATGCGTCAATATTTTAACAGCCAATCTTATTAAGAAAAGATCAACGAGAATATGTGAAGTCTCTACAAACTAAATTACCAAAGGTTAGTAATAACATTTTGCGCTGCTTCATATTATTTTGGTTACCTTTTTATCCTTCTTATGCTCTACATTGAAGTTACCCAAAAATGAGTTATATAATCTTTTATTTGAAAGCCTGCACCAAAGTAGTTTGTTCTAAATTGAAATATTTAACTGCACACAAAAAATAATTGGGGTTGCTGGCAACAGGCAGATGAAAATAAGGTCAGAAAAATGAAGAGTAGATCATTAGACACCATTCATTAAATTCTCTGCCTGATAGGATGTAGAACATGTAAAAGGTTTTGATTTAAAGAAACAACCTTTACAGTAATATATTTATTTGTATGAAGACAAGTCGTTATTGCTTGTGCTGGATAGTATGATTTTTATCCTCGACTATAAACTGATGATGTATTGATGAGTTTATCAGTTGTAGTTCGGAAATTTTATTCCTTAGCTACATGAATTTTTGACCTAGCTCTGTTAAGATTTTATCGGAGCATTTTCTATTCAAAATGTCATATTATTTTTCTGATTAGAATAAGTATAGTTTGGTTAAAAGTTGTTCATTTTAAGAATCGAAAGAAATTGCCTTCACCAATACTATCGCCTCTATTTGATTTCCCCTCTCCAATTTTAAGTTAGTTTAAAGTAGGTATTACAAAGAATAATTCAAGATTTGATGTTTATAAATTGCTCTTTACGGTCACACGTTTTGTGTACAGTTAATGGAATTGTAGTAAAAATTATTGCCACAAACTTTTATTTTCCGTATGGTGTCTTGAGTCTATTTTAGTGGTAATAATGACTAATGGTGAGAATATTGTTTGTTCAACACATAATTTTGGAGTACATAGTGTTTTTAGTTCAAGAGGAAAAACCTGTAGTTTATATTTTCTATTGACATCATGTTGCTATTTATGTGTAATTACAAAGCAAATATGCTTTCTGGAATTTTGTCAGGTATACAAGATTACTTTTTGGTAAACTAACTCGTGGCATGAACTAATTACTTTGATATTACCAACTCTAAACAGGATTCAATATTTGCAATTATTATCTTGCTTTAGTGATGGTGCAAGACAACCTGAGGAAGTTATGTTTTTCCATTACATTCTTTGAATGATCAAAACTGTCCAACACAAAAATAACAACAAAATCGTCTTTGGAAGCAACATAAAGTTGTTTATATGACTTTTTTAAACTATCAAACAAGCTTCACACGGTCAAAACACGTTGTATTAGATAACTTATCTTTAATTTGTTGTAAAGTAGAATGTTATATCTTGGAAGACAAGATATCATGTAATGATTGTAGGAACAGATGCTCATAAAATCAACTGCAAAAGTTCTCTGTGCATACTTCTATCGAAATGTTGTAATAATTATATAATGTTTGTCAATATTTCCTCTTGCGTGTTTGAAAATAAAACTAAATCCATAGATGACTTTGGATTTTTTATGCACATAATGGAGCTAAGGAGATTCCTGTGGTGATAGTTTGGGTCACTTTCATTTTTTCAGTAGTTTAAGTTATGATCTGTTTTATGTTTTAAGGCGAAGTAAAGGAAGGAATTCAATATGCAGATAAAGTGTTTGGTGAAAGTCTTGATCTACGGTATCAATCTTTATAAGTTGCACAAGCATTTTCACGAAGTTGTAGTACAAAAGAGGTTCTCCTTTCAGGAAGGCAATTTCTTTTCATTTTAATTTATAAGAGTGAAAACAAAATAATGTATTGATTTTGAGCACTCAAATGAGATCATAAAAGCATGAATGAGTTGGGGAAATGTTCAACAACCCAACACAAAGCATGATTCACACGAATTACATAAACTCAACATATCAAATTGAAAGAATACTTTACAATGGGTTGGTACCTTGGTCTAGGATAAAGGTAGAGGAAAAGAGATGAGGGCAGTTCTTTTACCAAAGATCCACAACACAAAAGAATTGAAGACCTTCTCATTACTAACCTTTTAAGTAGGCACATCCAACGGTTTGCTCAGAGGTTGAAGTATACAGTATTAATGAAACTCACGGAGTCAAATTAGTCTTCAGACTCTATTTTTCATGCTGGGACCATATAGTGCATTAGTTAATTTATCATGTTCATATATGTTGGATATTTCTATGGACTTCTTCTGCAATATAGCAGATCAGTACGACTGCACCATGATATGTGCTCTGCTTCTGCAATGGCATTCATATGGATAGAGAATTAACTAAGAAAAAACCAGACTCAAAATCGCATATTGGACTGTGTGAGCGAGGTAAGAAGTCCTAGCGCTATAACTTTCTCCTTTTGTTCGATACAGATTGCTAATTGACTGACATCTTTGCGAGCATCTCCCAAGCCCAATGAGAGAATCAGCTGTTGACCGTGGAAAGGTTTCTTCCATACCAAAAGTCTCCTTCACAATTGGAGCAAAGGTGCAGTGAAAGTTACTAGCTTTCCTGTTGAGACTATGCCATTGGGAAATAGGACATCACTTGGATACTGGAGACTCTATGAGCATTTCAATGACTCCATTTGTTGGTGCTCGGTTGAAGGAATTTTGCGTACACATTGTGTATTAAGCAAAATGAGAACAATTTGTGATGTAATAAGTTATTTCCTCCTGCACACCATTTCTTGAATGGGGTGGATATCTCTGCATATCAGATTCAAGGCTCCTACTTCCTCTGTCATCATGACTTTGATATTCAACAAAACTATTCCATTTATGGATGGAATTCGATAAGTTGGTATGACTTTTGTTTTGTCATAATTTTGAAGATTTTCCTGACGAAATGTCTCCCTACGACTAGCCAAAATTTCTATGCGTGGACTTCTATATATCTGGAGTGGAGGATGATAAAACTTGGTTATTACCTTGATGCTGGTGCGGAGTAAAGGTTCTCTAAATTATATGATTCACCATTCATTATATTTTATTTTCCTTAGGCAGTAGGTTCCTATTTTATCAGTATCATAGGTATTCACTACATTTGCAGGTGGTTCTTCAAAAAGAGTAGTGGATGGGCATCAATAAAAGCTAGTTCCATTCCTAGGTGGTTCAATGTTAAATTGTTCCTATTCATTAATTTGCATTTGTAGTGCCCGAATCAAGTCCGTTTCAAATTTAAGAGGATACAATCCATGAGGAAAAGCTAAGTAAGCCCTTTTAGTAGCGCGTGTAATTCAATGTGGAGTATTAGTTATTTCCAGACTGATCATTTCTATTACTCCTTTGGAGTCTATTTTGACCTACTAATTTCAGTTCAACTGCACTTCTTAGCCTATGTTGAAGTGGTAATTAATAACTTTGTTTATGTATTTGTGGTCTATTGTGACAAACTAGCTATATGTAAATTGTTTAAGCATGTTATGCTCAATATTCAAAATCCAACTTAGGTTTCTATCATTTCCTCTTCAGTGTTAGCTTTAGCCTATAATAAGGTTATTATGTCGATGAGGTAGTAAAAAGGCACTTCAGTACACAAAGCATTCCATGTTATAAGCAGATTCGGAGAAGGCCCGCACCTCAAGAGGTGTGATGTAGACTACTTATAAATCATAATGAGAGAACTTTACCATTGATCCAAGGACATTTTATTTTAATGGTGGTTCAAATATCTGATATGGTTTTTCTTCTCTAGTGGTGATGTACAAGTCCTCTACATATCAAGAAACTGTCTTCTCCATCCATAAGTTTTTCACAAATCAAGATCGAGTCTTCATCTATGGTAGATGTAGTGATTCACTCATTTTCATACCTCAGTGTTTAGCTCCACATTCTTGGTCATATTCAATAAATAAGTTAGTCCATCAATTCAAGAACAAACAAATATGTCATTTTTTCATCTTTTCCATCATCTTATACTTTTGTATTTTTCATTCTCCCATACTCACTCTTGGTAAATAAGAGAAGTCTAGAAATTGATGGAAAATTAAAGAAGAGTAATTCCTATCCCGAGCTTATGCATCAATATTGGTGATGAAATTTCACATTTCTTCTTCATTCTTTGTAGAATCTAGAATGTTGCTCCAAATCTATTTTCACATTAGATCTTTACTCTATGCCAGATTCAGATCATCGTCTTGAATCTGTGTTTCGCCTTCAATTTTGTCTTCATTGTTGTTGTATTATTAAGTTACGGTGAGTTTTTCTTTCTGTTTTCCCCTAATTTTTCTACTAAGTATGTCCAACTCTTGATAAAATGCCTATAATGATACTTATTTTCATTCTTTTCTGAATTTTTAGATGTATGTATCATCAATTGTATCTATTTTGCTCATGCATATTCGAAAATCGAAATAAATATGTAGATGACTTTGGACCTTTGATGCACATAGTGCATCCAAAACTTGCATTTTTTTCAATAGGTCTTGATGCACTTAATTCCGATAATTCTTCCTATTTTGTGGTAAAAACTTGAACAGGTGAAGAAGAGGAAACATTTGAACTTGTAGATGAAGTTTGACTTATTTTTTTGGGACAAAACGTTCGAGTCCAACTACCCACGTAGAGTTTAACAGACCTTTCTACACTTGGATAAAAAATTTCCCTTTATTTTCTTTATTCACTTATCGGCTACTCTTTGGGTTTTCTATTTTATTTTCTTTATTCAGTTCTCCAATTTTCAGCTATTATTTTTTAAATTTCATTGTGTTTTAAAATTAGTTGCTTTCTCTTCTCCCGTTTCACTTTATTTTCTCTCAACTGCAGTGTTTTAATTTGCGTTCATGTGCAAAGTGGATCTTCGTTTTACTCATAACCTTTGAGGATAAATCTTATATAAATTGAAAGCTCTCATGAAAGATTAGATATTTCAAAACACAGATATTCTCTCTATTAAACTTTGACTAGACGTTTGGTACATATAGTTCGTAATCTCTCCATTAAAATTGAACTACGACTTTTGATGCATATAGTTTGTATAAATAAATTTTAGTGGTTCCGAACTATACACGTCCAAAATTTTGATCATATACGTCAAAATTAATTTAACACTCCTGCATCGGTGGATATGGACATGATTAAATATAAATTATGTACACTAATTCTGTTCTGTTGAAATGCTTTCTAAATACCCAGGAACTTTTGTAGTTTAATTTTACATAAAAATATATCCTTTTCTGTATCATGACCTATCAATATTATACAAGAAACCACTGTTTATTGTGATGTTTGAAACCAGAACAAACTGTTTTCTTCTCTTGTGTCTAAATTGATGCTAAAAATGTGAACTTAAAATATCTGTTTATTTAGGAGATAAACCAGTGTTTTCTTTTAGAGTGTATATACATAGTGTCTATTGTTAAGTTTTAGTTGCAATAGATTGAATGTATTGAGAATAATTGAGTGCAAGTGAACAAGTTACATTATGGCACACAAGTTGTACCACGAAGCCATGGGTAGTGATGTCTGATCGATCATTAGTGTGTTCATAAGAAATTGGTAAGGGAGTTTTTGAAGGATTGAAATCGTTGGTAGATGTTGGAGGCGACACTGGAACTTGGCTAAAACCATTTATAATGCATTTCCAGAGTTGAAAATGCTCTGTTTTCGACCAGCCTCATGTGGTCGAAGTCTTGGGAGGGGGCAAAAACTTGAAATATATTGGTGGAGACATGTTTAAGTCTGTTCCTTCCGCTCATGCAATTTGTTAAAGGTATAAATCGAAACTAATGTACTTGTCCATTCATAATTTGCTTGAGACAAAATAAATTGGGATCAAAAGTAATCAAATGATGGATCATTATAATATTTTAATTGCTATTTCACGTGTTATAACCCGATAATTTGATGTGTCATTTTATGTTCAATTTGTTATGTCAAGTTAACAAGTAGATCATGACTCAACTTGTTTAGAATGAGACGGATTGAATGTGCTACTAAAAGTTACATTGATTTTACAATCTTTTGTTTAATTTGTCTTTTTTTTATGTTAATATTTTGTAAGACAAGCAGTGGATATTACATGATTGGAGCGACAACAATTGTGTTAAAATATTGAAGAAATGTAAAGGAGCAATTCCAAGTAAGGAGAATGGAGGAAAGGTGATTGTCATTGACATTGTGATTGATAACGTGAAAAGAGATAACAAATCATTCAAAACTCAATTGTTTTCAGATGTACTGGTGATGGTTCATGTTTCTGGAAAAGAAAGAAATGAACAGGAATTGAACTAGAATAGGTAAAACTCTTCTCTGATTCTGAATTTAGTCGCTAAATCATTAGTCCTATCTTGAGATTAGGTTCTGTTATTGAAGTTTGAACATGTAATAATTTCTAAGAGAGTTATAAAAATTGTGATATATCTCAATAGTTAACAGAAAGGAATATGCGAGATGAGAATTGTTCTTATACCAGTGATAAGAATATGAAGATTTGAAAAAAATTATTTGTTTGAGTTATATTCCGCCTATAGTTATTTTAATATTTAGTTCTTGATGTGTCGGAATTAGCACTTCATTTACATATAGATATTTTCCACTGATACGCTCAAACTTACTTCTCAAATAAGAAGTAAAGCGGTCGTGTCAAGTAAATAACCCAACTAGTGAGGTTGGGATCGTTCCCACGAGGAAAATAGTTTAGACTTAACTTTAACCTATTATTACTATTGTTCGGTCAATTACTTCCTTGGAAAGCAAAAACAATAAAAGGGGGGTTTCTATTTCTAAATGAATGAAAATAACTAACGAAATTGAAAGAGACACTTAACAGCTTTGAATGTTGGAGTTTAATCAATTAATCAAAGTAACTAGGGTTTACGTGTTCCCCACAGGTTCATAACTTGATAATTCTAACTATAACAATTCTTTCCTAGTATCTTGCATGCAAAGTGATAAGTTATGTATTTCTAAATCCTTGGTCCGGCATCTAGAAAATCTCACTCCGCACCTTGGTCCGGCTACGTGTGTTGCTTTCCTAACCCTTATTTTTACCTCATATTAAGCATCGTATTCGATATTTGACTAAGTTATTACCTCGTACCAATCAATACTAGCCTATTAGATAGTATACACTAAATCTATGTTGATAATTCTTTTCCTATTATCTACCTCCTTGGTCCGGCAAGTAGCATTAAGGCGAGTTCTAACGTTGTCCATCCGTTAAAAAGACTTCTAAGCGAAAGAATTATTAATACATGCAAGACACTATTCTAGAATTGTTATTTTAGTTAGGTTTTACCTCATTATTTGCCTATGGTTCCCACAACCCTAGTTATGGAGTTTAGTTACCCATAGTCATAATCACAATATTCAAATATATAATATAAGAATTCATGTACTTACTTCAATGAGAAAGAGTAAAATCCGAAAGTTTTCTTGATTAATCACCAAAAATCACCAACAATCACTTGCAAGAATCTCAAAGTAATTAAGAATGTCTAACAATGGTCTAGAGTCTAACAAATGCAGAGTCTAACCTAACAGAGTCTAACCTAATAATACCGAGTCTAACAATACAGAGTCCAACCTCAAAAACGAGGTTTTTCGAACTTTTATAAAAAATAAAAACCTAATTAAACAAGGACTCTATTTGCTTGAAATCTGCCAAAACGCGGCTGGGTCGACGGACCACGCGACGGATCGTCATGGTTACGACGGACCGTCATGGACTCCGTCGTCCCATACTTCTGCAATTTCTTCTGCTGCTCTCTTCATTACCCTCGACGGCAAGTATGACGGACCGTCATAGTCACAACGGTCCGTCGGGGGTCTTCGTTTTAAAACACTTCAACTCTTGGAATCTGGGTACTGGGATTACTTCTCTGAACTTCATGACGAACCTGCAGGACGGACCGTCATAGACACGACGGACCGTCACAAGCTGCGTAACCCCACACTTGGTCAGACTTCCCCATTTTCCTTCAGCAGCTGCACTATGCTGCCACCTACGGACCGTCACAGGCCCGACGGACCGTCATAAGCTCCGTGGTGGTCTCTTCTGCATTTCTTCGCTCAAAATCTCTGCATTCATCTTTGGGCAGATTTCCTTCAAAACAAAGAGAAACTTATATAAAAATTAGCACAAAAAAGGCTTTTCGACACACTAAACTTAAGGAAAAAGTATTAATTATACCGTGAAACCACGGTATATCAACACCCTCAACTTAAATTCATTGTTTGTCCTCAAGCGACGCACTATGACTCAATACGAAATCTTTGTACAATAGTATCCATGTTTTATCCTTTGCAATCATTTGGCTATCAATCTCGATTAATCTCATCACATCTATGCATGCTATCACTATTAGGTTTGAATTATGTGGGATCAGAACATGACACAGACTCACCATGCACTAACACCTATCCTCTTCAATTTCTCACCGAGGTGCTAACAATTCCGATATTGCAACTAGTGTCCTCACTTTGAAACAAAATCCTCATTTTTCACACAATGATTTCTGTTTGAGTATAAGGATTATTTTTCAACACTCGCTCTCAGAACAAAGTCACACTCATTCATACCTATTGCCATAAGCTTGCCCTTATTTTCACTGCCTTAAGTTCGCTATACAACCCTTAGGATCACGATAGGACTTTTTTAGCTAGTAACATAGGCTCAGGTCAGGTAGGGTATATTTAGGTATACTTTAGTGACTCTTTTCCCTCCTTGACATCTCGGTTAAACCTTCCACTTTCTATCATTCTATATCGCCCAGTTTCTCATATTCTTTCACCTTGCTATTTTCTCTTCTTTCTTCATTTGTGTAAGTGAATCTCTTCTTTTCTTGCTTGTATTTCTTGTATATACTTCTTTTTCTTTACTTTTCTTTCAACTAATTCTTGAGTCACTTTACTTTTGTTCTTTCTTTATCTTTGTTCTTTCAACCCCACTTTCCAGAGCATTCCTCATAATAGCCACCCTCAACTCATGGCTTTGCCATGAGTCAAGGTACACAATACCCAAAGTTGGGTCAGGGCCATAACGAAGGTTGTTTACTG
>NC_028639.1:21085880-21087309 GCF_001406875.1 Solanum pennellii
ACTAGAGTGGTAGGTGAAGCAAACCTGTGGCGCAAAGCGCCGTCGATCAGCAAGCTGGTGGGTCCGGTTCCACACCCTCAGTGGTGTCCTCAGCAACAATCGCACCATCAGTAGTGCCTCCTGCCATCTCTACAGTGCGGGAGCTAGACGCCCCAGCCGCTAACTCTGATGCTCTCATCTAGTGCGCCTCCTCCTCAGCAAGTGAGGCTCTCCTCGCAGCCTCCATCTCTCGGCGCTCCTTTTTCGGTGCTCGCGCCTCGTCCTCTGCTCGACCCCTACGCCTCTTGGCACTCTCTCGAGGGGGAGGTGGTGGAATTTCTGAAGTGGCAAAAGGGCCGCCAACACTGTGTCCTCAGTAGGCTCGACAAAAGGGGCCTCAGACTCCGGCACCCTAGCCTCTAAGATCGTGTCGATATCTGCACGAAGACGCTCGACTGCAGCCTGAAGAGTCGACACATCCACCGGAGGGGCTGGTCGGACTAGCACCCTCAACTCAAAGGCGTCCAAGCGCTGGTTAACCTCAGCGATCTTCCGCTCTGTAAACTGGACCATTTTTCTCTCTAGGCGCTCTTCGGACTCAGTAATAGACTTCTGCATCCACGGCTGGATATGATGCAGAAGTGTGGCCATTTGCGCCTCTAGTTTTTGGACCCTAGCAAGCGGTACCAGTGCCGGTAGAGGGGCTGTCCGAGAGGAGCTCGGGGCAGTGCTACTACCCGGGATAGACTCGACCGGGGTAGTGTTAGTGGACGCCGCCTGTGTAGCTGTGCGGGCCTGGGCTACCGTATCAGCAAGATCATCAGCAAGTGGGGGAAGCTCTGGACGGGGCCCTCTGCGTGGAGCCAACTCATTGGCCTCGTCTATGATGAGTCCGACGTCAACAGTGCCCTGCGGGGTATTAAGCTGATCTACGTGCCACATGGGCACACCTGCGGACCTGCAGAGAGCAAATATCATGCACGGGAAAGGGTAGGTAGTAGTGACCTTGAATGCCCTCTCGTGCATGACTTCCTGTAGAAGCCATGCGAAGTCCACCTCGAACCCGGCTATCATCGCCGCCATCAACACTGCTCGATCCCAGGTAACGATATTATTTGCAGCTGTGGGGGAAAGGCAGTGACGGACAAGCAGCCACAAGGACTTCTCCGTGAAAGTGAGGTTGGTCTTGTTGATGGCCCCCTTTGGCTCAGTCACCCAATCTGCACCTTCTCCATCAACTGACAGGTGCAGGGCCATCCACCTCTTGGTGGTCTCTCTCAGTGATGGCTCGCGCAAGAACTGGCAATCTTTAACTATCTGCCAGCGTTAGTCAAACTCGGCAGTGAGGGGGGTCCGAGTAGCATCAACACTCTCGCCGTATAGAAACCGGCGGATGGCTGGCAGGGAAATGTCAACCTGTACGCCCCGTACTCGGACCTGCTCCAGTGGG
>NC_028639.1:21087558-21123425 GCF_001406875.1 Solanum pennellii
TGTCCGTCGACACACCACCGGTTGGGCTGGTCAGTGGCTGGGGTGGGTACCAGAACTTGTGAGCCTGATGTAGATTCTGAACTGTTAGCCTCATCAGACGAGGCCGACGCTGCAGATGTGGCGGGTGCGGGAACCTCAGCAGAGCCGGAGGCTTCCTCGGACCATGATACTCCTAAGGAGGCAGACGCTCCTTCTTCATTTGTGGCTGACCTAAAGGGTGTGCCGGTCAGTGTGTGCTCCTCATCAGACTGGGAGGCAGTGACTACGCCGGACGCCACCTTTTTGGGTGTGGCTCTGGGAGCACGTGCAGCACGGGAAGGTGTGGAAGTGCCTGGGGGCACATACTCAGGGTCACGCTCATCATCAGAGCCGATGACCATGCGGGCAGACGGGGCGACAGACTTTGATCGCCCGCGTGCGTAGATTCGGTCTTGCTTGGGTGCCATAGTAGATAGTACCTGTAAAGGATCAATATTAGTGCGAGTAGTTGCAAACAAGACAAGTAAAACCATACGAAATAAAACATTGAAAATAGTATGTCATTGCTATAGAAACAGTGAAACACGACGGGCCTGGTGACGGCTCGTCGTGACTATGACGGACCGTCATGAGGGCCGTCATGTTCTACTTAGACTACGTATATATAGAGAACCCTGAAGGAGAGTCTCTGACTAGCATGACGGTATGTGCAGGACGGACCGTCACAGGTACGACGGTCCGTCGTAGGTATCCGTCGTAAGATACTTAAAAAATATGGAGACCCTAAGCAGAGAGGTCTCTGACCGTCATGACGGTCGTTCAGGACGGACCGTCGTGGGTATGACGGTCCGTAACATGTGTCCGTTGAAGGACACTTGGAAAGAGTGAGAGACCCATAGAAATAGGGTCTCTGACAACCAGAACGGTTGTGCAGGACAGACCGTCGTGAAGACGACGGTCCGTCACATATGTCCGTTGGAACAGGGTGCTAGGGCTTTTGGAACGAACCCTACTACGATCAGTCGTGGGTACGACGGTCCGTCGTCGGGGTCTCGTTCTGTATATCAGTGACAGAACTGGGGTACCCCATGCATCCCCGATGAACCCTGGTCAAACCTGTAGTGTTTTGGACCTACATTTGTCTAACCCAACTACCTAGGAAACTAGCAATGCAAAAGCACCTATGTCTAGGGTTGTAAACACGACAATTTTGAACATTTGTAACCTAGGTTAGACAGAATCTAATAAAAGAAACGAACATGTGACTAAGAACTAAGCTAATACTAATTAATAAACAAAAATTCAAGATAAATGAGTAGAAATTAGAGACACATACCTTAGAATTTGTGAAAAAACAAGGTGGGCAAGTACTCGGTGACCAAGAAGACACCCACAGCAGCAACTCCGACTAATAGATGATAAATTTTAGGGCTGGTGAATTTTGCGGGAACAATGATCGAGGGAGAGAATGTGGAAGTTGAAAAGAGAGGGGAATGGGAGGAAAAATGAAGGAATGGGGCGAAATGAGGGGTTAGGCGGTTTAAAAGGTCTGATTTTGAAAAAAAAAGACTCCAGCCGGGTCGGGTCGGGTACGACACATTAATCACGCGACGATTCCTGACGACGGTCCGTCTCAGTTGTGACGACCCGTCGTTGGTTCCGTCGTGTGTGCCCTAGTTTGAAAATACCTGGTACGACGGAGGCATACGACGGTCCGTCGCAGGCGCAACGGTCCGTCGATGTGTCCGTCAGTGACTGCTGCAGAGTAATTTTCTGCAGAATTTCCTGGTGATGTGCCTGCAAATTTAAAAACCCATTAGTAGAAAAATGCTACCATTACTAAAAAGACTATAAGTATTGGGTTGCCTCCCAACCAGCGCCTGATTTAATGTCGCGGCACGACTGGGGACACTTGATTACTCAGACTTCATCAAAATGGTATGCCTCTATCACTTTATTCCACGATGCTTTATGCCCAAAATAGAGTTTTATTCTATCTCTATTCATCTTAAACCGCACTCCCTCCTTGGTTTTTAACTCAACTGCTCCATGAGCGAATACTTGGGTGATCAAGTAAGGGCCAGTCCGTTTGGACTTGAGCTTGCCTGGAAGACAAGGCAACCCAGATCTGTCTAAGAGCACCAAATCTCATACCATAAACTCTTGTTTTGCACTTTTCTATTCATTCTCCTTCTTCAACTTTTCTTTGTGGGATATGGCGGATACCGATTGGAGCTCACCACTCTGCCTCATGGTCCTACACACGTTGAAGGTCGCTTCTTCATTGTTCAACCGAAATTTCATCTGCCCCTTTTCAATATCAACTAAGGCTCTACGTGTAGCAAGGAATGGCCTCCCAAGAATAATAGGCACTTCAAAATCGACTTCACAATCAAGAATAACAAAATCTGCCAGAAATATGAACGACTCCACTTTTACTAGCACATCATGGAGTATCCCTATAGGCCTTTTCACTGTTCGATCAGCCATCAGTATCCGCATCGCAGTGGGTTTTGGGTCACCCAAACCCAATTTCTTGTAAATCGAGAGGGGCATGAGATTTATGCTTGCCCCCAGATCACATAATGCTTTCGCAAAATATAATGACACAACTGTACAAGGAATAGTGAACGGACCAGGATCTTCTTTCTTTTGTACGAGGGATCTTGTAGCAATATCACTACAATGCTGCAGTCTATCATCATCCTCGAAAGTGACCGATCTTTTCTTGGTGACCAGATCTTTCATAAATTTGGCATAACCGGGCATTTGTTCTAGAGCTTCTACCAAATGGACATTGATAGAAAGCTGCTTCAACATTGTTATGAAACGCCGATATTTACCATCCTGGGTCTTTTTCACTAATCTCTGAGGGAAGGGTGGTGGTGGCCTAGGCATGGGAATTACCTTGATAGGTACTTCTGCATCTTTTCCATTACTTTCCTCTGCTTCACCACTACCTTTTACCACATTATCATTATCCTTTCTCACATTTTCCTCATTAGATGGCATAGGTGGGTCAAGGGCTTGCTTACCACCCCGAGTAGTGATTGCCATACAGTGCACATCATTCTTTGGATTTTGGACAGTGTTGCTAGGAAGAGTGCCCGGTTGCCGTGTGTTCACTGTCGCAGATAATTAGGCCATTTGCAATTCGATCTGTTTAATCGAAATTGCATATGTATCAACTTTTTGCCCAATACTAGCTAAATCACCCCTTAACTCTTTAATGTGCTCATCACTAGCATCGAACCTCCTCATCATTTTGTGCAACATATCCTCAATTCGCGCCATACTATCTCCACCATCCCTAGGAGTAACTTCACGATTTTGAGGAGGGACATAGGGCCCATTCCTGTCGTTTCTATTAGCATAGTTACCCCTGTTAAAGTTGTTGCCGCGGTTGTAGTTTCCATATCGGACATAATGACCCTCACGATTGTAGTTACCATAGTTCCAACCTTGGTTCCCTTGACCTTGGCGCCAATTATCCTGATTTGAGCCTTGGGCGCTTGGTCGGAAACCCCCCATCTGCTCATTTACTGCATAAGTGTCCTCCGCATAATAGCATTCATCATTAGCAGGTGGTGGCTTAGCCAAGTAGTTGACTGCATTTATCTTTTCTGCACCCCAGTGACATGTTTTAGTACCAACCCAAGCTCAGTTCTCATCTGATCCATTTCTTCACGAATCTCATCTATGGCTGGGTTGTGAGTGGACTGCACTGCGAAGGTGTTTCTCCCTGTATCACACTTCCTAGTACTCCAAGCTTTGTTATTCCGGGAGATTTTCTCTAATTTTTCAGCAATCTCAGCATAAGGACACTCCCCATAAGATCCACCTGCTATAGTGTCCAACACCGCTTTATTGTTATCATCCTGTCCCCGATAGAAGTATTCCTTCAGTGACTCATCATCTATACGGTGATTTGGAACACTTCTCAAGAATGAGGTGAATCTATCCCAAGAACTACTAACTGACTCTCCTGGTAGTGCCAAAAAGTTGTTCACTCTGTATTTGTTGTTTAGTTTCTTGGAGACCGGATAGTAGCGTGCTAAGAAAACGTCCCTTAGTTGGTTCCAAGTGAAGATTGAGTTGTATGGGAGCTCAGTGAACCATATAGCAGCCTCTCCCGTCAGTGAGAGAGGAAACACTCTGAGCCCTATTACATCTAAATCTAAATCAGGCCTCCCTACACAACTTTTACACACTGCCCTTACCTTAGCTATATGGGCATGTGGATCCTTAGAAGGTAGCCCTGAAAACAAACCTCTGGCAGTGAGCATTTGCATCAGGCTACTAGTTACCACAAAAGTATGGCCTGTGGGTAGAGGAGGCAAAACCAATGGCCCATCCGAATCTGCTATGTTATCATAGCCTCTGTAGTATGCTTGGGGCCGTGGAACGGGATTTTGTCCCCTCTGTTGGTGTTCACCCGGAGCATCGGGTAACATCTGACCATGAACATCAACCGGAGCTGGGATGTTCTGGTTCGGATCATCATCATTTATTCCCAAGTTTCGGCTGATATTGCGCAGTGTACGCACTAACTCGTGATCGTAGGGAAACAAGGGTTCTCTTCCTCTCCGTGTATTTGGCATACAAGGAGGATAGTTCTGAAAAAAATCAAAAACAATAAAACAAAGTAAAATCAAGAAAATATCAACTAAAATATAGTAATAAGTTCAAGTTAATCTAAAAGCTATAATCCCCCGCAGCGGCGCCAAAATTTGATCCGCTCAAACTTACTTCTCAAATAAGAAGTAATGTGGTCGTGTCAAGTAAATAACCCAACTAGTCAGGTTGGGATCGTTCCCACGAGGAAAATAGTCTAGACTTAACTTCAACCTGTTATTACTATTGTTCGGTCAATTACTTCCTTGGAAAGCAAAAACAATAAAAGGGGGGTTTGTAGTTCTAAATTAGTGAAAATAACTAACGTAATTGAAAGAGACACTTAACAGCTTTGAATGTTGGAGTTTAATCAATTAATCAAAGTAACTAGGGTTTACGTGTTCCCCACAGGTTCATAACTTGATAATTCTAACTATAACAATTCTTTCCTTGTATCTTGCATGCAGAGTGATAAGTTATGTATTTCTAAATCCTTGGTCCGGCATCTAGAAAATTTCACTCCGCACCTTGGTAGGCTACGTGTGTTGCTATCCTAACCCTTATCTTCACCTCATATTAAGCATCGCATTCGATATTTGACTCAGTTATTACCTCGTACCAATCAATACTAGCCTATTAGATAGTATACACTAAATCTATGTTGATAATTCTTTTCCTATTATCTACCTCCTTGGTCCGGCAAGTAGCATTAAGGCTAGTTCTAACGTTGGCCATCCCTTAAAAAGACTTCTAAACGAAAGAATTATTAATATATGCAAGACACTATTCTAGAATTGTTATTTTAGTTAGGTTTTACCTCATTATTTGCCTATGGTTCCCACAACCCTAGTTATGGAGTTTAGTTACCCATAGTCATAATCACAATATTCAAATATATAATATAAGAATTAATATACTTACTTCAATGAGAAAGAGTAAAATCCGAAAGTTTTCTTGATTAATCACCAAAAATCACCAACAATCATTTGCAAGAATCTCAAAGTAATCAAGAATGTCTAACAATGGTCTAGAGTCTAACTAATGCGGAGTCTAACCTAACAGAGTCTAACCTAATAATACCGAGTCTAACAATACAGAGTCCAACCTCCAAAACGAGGTTTTTCGAACTATTTATAAAAAATAAAAACCTAATTAAACAAGGACTCTATTTGCTGGAAATCTGCCAAAACGCGGCTGGGTCGACGGACCACGCGACGGATCGTCATGGTCACGACGGACCGTCATGGACTCCATCGTCCCATACTCATGCAATTTCTTCTGCTGCTCTCTTCATTACCCTCGACGGCAAGTATGACGGACCGTCATAGTCACAACGGTTCGTCGAGGGTCTTCGTTCCAAAACACTTCAACTCTTGGAATCTGGGTAGTGGATTACTTCTCTGAACTTCATGACGAACCTGCAGGACAGACCGTCGTAGACACGACGGACCGTCACAAGCTGCGTAACCCCACACTTGGTCAGACTTCTCCATCTTCCTTCAGCAGCTGCACTACGCTGCCACCTACGGACCGTCACAGGCACGACAGACCGTCATAAGCTCCGTAGGTGGTCTCTTCTGCATTTCTTCGCTCAAAATCTCTGCATTCATCCTTGGACAGATTTCCTTCAAAACAAAGAGAAACTTATATAAAAATTAGTACAAAAAAGGCTTTTGGACACACTAAACTTAAGGAAAAAGTATTAATTATACCGTGAAACCACGGTATATCATCCACATAGATGCTTTTTGATATCTAATTGGTCATATCAGTTCAAGGTTTTAAATTTTAAATTTCATCTTTTAATTCATTTTGTGTTCAAGCAATTACTTAAAATTTTAATTGCTTATTGTTGACTAATCTTAAATCTTAACATGGCAGGAGCATGAGAAATTTTCTTTTGGTTGCTTAGTTCACCCTATCAAGGGTGAGTTTTATATAGTTCTTGCCGAACGCTATGATAGAGATGACCTACCTCTTAAAGTTTTAAATTTTTTATTAGAAATACAAACAAAAGTGAATGAAGATGAGGCGAACAAATTTTCAGTCACAATACTCTTTATCAATTAAGGCTATGACACTTATCATGCAAATGATACAACCAAAAGGATTTGTAGAAGGTAAGATACTTTTTGTTCATTCTTTCGTTATCTTTTTTATAAAAAAAGGTATATAGTCATGGATACATGTTCAGATTTCTACTCTCAGTGTTATTAGGTTTATCTTCACTAAGCTATTGCTTCTTATTTTCTCTTTTTGTTTGTACTTAATTGTCACATTAACATTTTCATCATTATTTTTAGTGATCTTTTGAAGTTGTACATGAGAATTGATGAGGTTGCTGGTGTTCATCTATTATTCCCTTGCATATCTGATATAATTTATTCCCATATGATTATTCAGTTCGGAACAATTCTATTTTGACATGTATCGATTTGCATAGATTTTGAGATTACTGAGATAGAGAGCTCAAATATTTTGTGGACTGATTTTGTGCTATTGTTTGATCAGGTTTTTTTGCCTCCATTTCCTTGAACACATTGATGAGATTCCTTGATATAAAAAAAATGTTTGCCACGAAGAAAATGGATCCCAAGATATGAGGGTATCTGTTGTGAAGATATATCATGCTAGGCTAGACAGTTCATTCATTGACACCCTCCCAATATTTTGATCCGTTGCTTGGTAAATCCCAATTTTGCAAGTGTGGGTTAATTTCTAAATTATTTTTGTAGTTTGAGTAGTTTAAAGGCTAATGTGAGTCATGATTATTTGATGCGACCTTAGAAAGTTGTGTTTTTCACATCTTGTTATTTTAATGTGCAGAATCATCCCTGACAATCATAACAACAGAAATATTGTTGGCAGCAAAATAAAGTTGCTTATATGGCCCTTGATACCAAGCAAGCTTGACACAAATCACAATCAAAATGTGTTGTATTAGATAAATAAATTTACCCTCTTTGTAAAGAACCTAGGTTCTTTTTTAATCTTTCGTACAAGTTCGTGTTGCTCTTTTAGTTGTGTTGTGTTATATTAAAATGTTGCACGGTACCAGAAGATAGAATTTTGTCAATCTAAGTACTGCCCTATACATACTACTTCTAACGGAATATTGTAATACTGATTTGATGTTTGTCATTTGTTCATATTAGGCCCGTGCTAGCACGGGCAGCGCCCATATAGTATATTATATGTATATATATTTATATATAAATATATATATTACCTGATTCAATAAAGATTGCTAATTGAATGACAACTTTGCAAGCTTCTCCCAAACCCAACGGGAGAATCAGGTTTCTTCCATGCCAACAGTCTCCTTCACAATTGGAAAGAAGGTGCAGTGAAGGCTACTAGCTTTCTTGTTGAGACTATGTCATTGGAAAATAGGAGATCACTTGGATACTGGAGATTCTATGAGCATTTCAATGACTTCATTGTTGGTGCTCAGTTAAAGGAATTTGGCGTACATATTATGTATATGCAAAATGAGAACAATTTGTGATGCAATACATCATTGCCTCCTGCACACCATGAATATGTCTGCATATCAGGTTCAAGGCTCCTACTTTCTCTGTCATAATGACTTTGATATTCAACAAAACTGTTCCATTTATGGATGGAATTCAATGAGTTGGTATGACTTTTTGTTTGGTCATAGTTTTGAAGATTTTCCTGACCAAATGTCCCCCTATGACTAGCCAAAATGTCTATGCATAGACTTCTATATATCTGGAGTGGAGGATGATAAAACTTCGCCATTACCTTGATGCTGCTGTGGAGCTAAGGTTTTCTAAATTATATGATTCACCATTCATTATATTTTATTTTCCTTCGGAAGTAGGTTTCTATTTTATCAGTATCATAGGTATCCACTTCATTTGCAGACTGGTTCCATTCCCAGGTGGTTCAATGTCAAACTGATTTCCTATTCCTTAATTTGCATTAGTAGTGCCCGAATCAAGTTTAAGCCCTTGCAGTCGCGTGTAATTTAGTATTGAGTGTTACTTATTTCCAGACTGATCATTTTTATTACTCCTCTGCATTCTATTTTCACTTACTAATTTCATTTCAACTGCAATTCTTAACCTGCGTTGGAGTGGTAATTAATAACTCTGTTTTATGTATTTGTGGTCTATTGTGACGAACTAGCTACATGTAAATTGTTTAAGCATGTTATGACCAATATTCCAGATCCAACTTAGGTTTCTGTCATTTCCTCTTCAGTGTTAGCTTTAGCCTATAATAAGGTTATTATGCCGATGAGGTGGTAAAATTACTTTTTGATACACAAAGCATTTCATGTTATAAGCAGATTAGGGAAAGGTCCGCACCTCAAGAGGTGTGATGTAGACTACTTATAAATTATAATAAGAAAACTTTACCATTGATCCAAGGCGATTTTTTCTTTTAGCATTTGAATTTGATGTAATTCAAAATTTAGTCCTTATATCTGTGGATTGCTGACTAATGTGGAAAGAGAGAATTGAAAACCCATGTTGAAATAGGATTGAAACCGATGTACTATAAAAATATTTTGGTTACATATAAAAATAAAATAAAAGGAAAAAAAATTGACAAACCATTCACCTAGCAACAATATACACAAATAATTCATATATAATCATATAAAAAATTGACGAAAGCACAGGATGGAAACCAAATTCTTAGCAAATCAAACAAAAAAGGGCAGAGGAGAAGAAACTCATGTGAAAATTAGATAACCCCCGACCCAATAGAAATTTTTCAGCTATTATTTCTCCAAAGTGTATTATGCTTCTATTTCCTTTCCTGTGCTGATGACCTTTGGTAAGAAATCCCATGTCAATTGGAAGCTTAAATCGGTAAACTTTATGAAATTTTAGATACTTCATGACATTGTCAATCTCTCCATTAAAATTTGTAACAACTTTTGCTACATATAGTTCCGAATCTCTCCATTATTAAAATTTTACTACGACTTTTGATACATAGCTATAGTTCATATAAATAACTTTTAGTAGTTCCACATTATACGCGTCGAACATGTTTGATCATATACGTGAAAACTACTAACACAATTTTGCTATTTTTTTTTACAACAGATTTACCTAAATATTCTGGCCCATATCAGTCAGCAACTCAAAAAGTATGTTATTAAAGGACTAGCCCAATCTCTATTGTTTATTATTTGTGAAAAAAATATGTTTTAAAAGTATGTGATTTGATCCCGCCGGTGTTTCTGTTGGAATCATTTATTGTTGTCTTAACTTTCTGTGGATTTTCTCTATCAGTTGATATATTGGTTTAACTAGATGTGAGACAGAAATGTACACAATTGAAATACAGAAGGATTCTGTGAAAAAAATTTGTGAGGTCACTAATGCGTCAATATTTTAACAGCCAATCTTATTAAGAAGAGATCAACGAGAATACGTGAAGGCTCTACAAACTAAATTCCCAAAGGTTAGTAATAACATTTTGCGCTGCTTCATATTATTTTGGTTACCTTTTTATCCTTCTTATGCTCTACATTGAAGTTACCCAAAAATGAGTTATATAAGCTTTTATTTGAAAGCTTGCACCAAAGTAGTTTGTTCTAAATTGAAATATTTAACTGCACACAAAAAATAATTGGGCTTGCCGGCAACAGGGCTGATGAAAATAAGGTCAGAAAAATGAAGAGTAGATCATTAGACACCATTCATTAAATTCTCTGCCTGATAGGAGGTAGAACATGTAAAAGGTTTTGATTTAAAGAATCAACCTTTAAAGTAATATATTTATTTGTATGAAGACAAGTCCTTATTGCTTGTGCTGGATAGTATGAGTTTTTATCCTCGACTATAAACTGATGATTTATTGATGAGTTTATCAGTTGTAGTTAGGAAATTTTATTCCTTAGCTACATGAATTTTTGACTTAGCTCTGCTAAGATTTTATCGGAGCATTTTCTATTCAAAATGTCATATTATTTTTCTGATTAGAATTAATATAGGTTTGGTTAAAAGTTGTCCATTTTAAGAATGGAAAGAAAATGCCTTCACCAATACTATTGCCTCTATTTGATTTCCCCTCTCCAATTTTAAGTTAGTTTAAAGTAGGTATGACAAAGAATAATTCAAGATTTGAAGTTTATAAATTGCTCTTTACGGTCACACGTTTTTGTGTACAGTTAATGGAATGTAGTAAAAATTATTGCCACAAACTTTTATTTTCCGTATGGTGTCTTGAGTCTATTTTAGTGGTATTAATGACTAATGGTGAGAATATTGTTAGTTCAACACATAATTTTGGAGTACATAGTGTTTTTAGTTCCAGAGGAAAAACCTGTAGTTTATACTTTCTGTTGACAACATGTTGCTATTGATGTGTAATTACAAAGCAAATATGCTTTCTTTAATTTTGTCAGGTATACAATATTACTTTTCGTTGAAATTAACTCATGGAATGAACTAATTACTTTGATTTTACCAACTCTAAATAGGATTCAATATTTGCAATTATTATATTTCTTTAGTGATGGTGCAAGACAACCTGAGGAAGTTATGTTTTTCCATTACATTCTTTTAATGATCAAAATTGTCGAACACAAAAATAACAACAAAACTGTCCTTGGCAGCAACATAAAGTTGTTTATATGACTTTTTTAAACTATCAAACAAGATTCACATGGTCAAAACATGTTGTATTAGATAACTTATCTTTGATTTGTTGTAAAGTAGCATGTTATATCTTGGAAGACAAGATATCATGTAATGATTGTAGGAACAGATGCTCATAAAATCAATTGCAGAAGTTCTCTATGCATACTTCTATCTAAATGTTTTAGTACTTATATAATGTTTGTCATTAGTTCATATTGGGCGCTCACACGGGCTGTCCCTATCTAGTGTGTATACATATAGCAGTCCTCAATTTCCTACCAAAGTATATTATGTTATACTATATAAGAAGAGTGAATTAGCACACTTATCTCCATCAACACCTGTGCTTACTTGAAAATATTGTGAATTTAAGGGTTATTTTTGTCATTCTATGCTTCACCTTACCCTTCACTTCTTATGTTTCCTCCATCCCTCCTAAAAGCACCTCCCACCTTTAAAGACATGCACCTTCAAACGGTTTGCTTTGTTCTCAAATTTGCACTATGATGGAGTTTACACCGCCGTTGTATCTCAGGTGAGCATCCATCAATCTTGACGTTATCTGCAATGTATATCGACCGCCAACACCTCCAGCTCTGACTGTCTGTTCTCTCCTTTTTATCTCTTGTTCTTAGCTTTGCAATTTAGTGAAGTTTATGATCTAAGGTGAGCATACTTTCAGTGGTATTTTTTAGAAATTTCTCCCCAAAATTTTATTGTCTTCTAGCTTTTTTTATTATTATTATTTTGATTTCCTTATTTTGCTTTGCAATTTTGTTGTAGTTCCTTTGTGTCTGACACCAAATTGGGTATGTTTCGTATTTAATAAATCCTTTCTATCTGTTTCTTCATTTTTTTATTCATGTATGTGTAGTCAAAGTAGCTCCCTTTTGTGTTTGAGAAGATTTGATGACAGTTTAGATTTTTCTTGTTGAGAATGAATTAAATAATTTGTCAATTATATTTGGGTTTGTAATTTTCCTTCTTGTTAAGTGATGGTATGTAATTGAATAATTTTTCACTTGAGTTAGACCCACATGCTATATCTTTTATGGATTCTATGAGATTGATAAATTCTTGAACATATTAATAAAAGCTTTGTAATTTGGCTATATAGGATTAATAAACATTCCAATTTCTTATTTTCAACCTGTAAAGGTGTGATTTTTGATATACTTTACTTTAATCCATAGTTGTAGTTATTAAAGGTTGTTCCTTTTTGGTTTGACTACAAATAATTAAAAAATTCACCGCAATGATATTTCTATTACGATCCTAAATGTCTTTCTTCAAACCTCCAGTTCAGAGGTGTCTTTATATGTAGTCCCTTGAAAATAATCTAATATATATGTTGCTCGAACTCTTTGAAGTTTGGGCATACCCATCTCGGATCCTTTAACATAGGTTACTTTTACCGAATCCGCCATGCACATAAAATATGTTTTCCAAATAATCAACCGTTGTTTAACTTCCAAAATTATAGAATCGGCCTCTCTTAATACATTTGGTTAAAATTGGAATCCTTACCTAGGTGGCAGTGGACTTGGTAGATTTTTGAAAGAGAAACATTAACAATCGGTTGCATAGAAAACTTGATAGTATCAAGATACGCCATACTTTGGGAATCTATGGACAACAACATAATATTTTAATGACTCATGTTATGCTATTCATTGTAAATATAGTACCACGTACTTCAAATTTCCAAATTTATTGTGTTCTTTCTATGATAATGAAGCATTGTAAATTTGAATCGACTTGTTAGTTGGATAAGTTGATCTGAGACACATATTCTAAAAGCTATCTTCATTTTTTATTAAATGCTTTCATTTCCGTCAATTTATCCATCAAAGTAGTTACTTTTATCCTTGGAGGAACTGATTTTGTTCATTCGTTTGTTGCTACATGGAAATAGTGTTCCTCCTATTCTACAGACCAAAAAATAGAATGCAAGCAAAAGCTCAAGATGCAGTTATATTGAAAAGAAAATTATCTCGCTTGCCGTTTTGTAATTTTTGATTTATTTGGGCAGTTTTCTCCATGATTTCATGTTGTATGTTTTAAGCTTGCCCAAGTGTATCGATAGTAGTATTTGAGACATAAATTTGAGACTTTTGATTTGATATATCCGTACTGAATTATCTACAATTGTCTGTCTACTCCCCTTCATGTGTTTTCCATTTTCTTTTGACCTGATTAACGAGGAAATAAGCCTTGCTATGAATTTTCCTTTTCCTTCTAAAAAAGAAACTTTTTTGACTGAGATACTTTCTTTGAATGATCAATCACTTAAACTCTTAATAATTAGAGGAGTACCTTGAAACTCATAGCAATTTACTTATCTACATATTGTCCCATTTGATCATTTATGTCCTGACTTCACCTCGACGTGAGTTTTTAGAGACAAGAGTTATACACTATTTCTGCCACAATTAAAATCTCAATCAGTCACCTCTTCCTTTTTCTTCACCAATTTCTGTTTCAAAATATACTCTTTACAACTTCTTCCATGACCATGTTGTTGCTTTGTTTCAAATAAATATTATGAATATTTTGATCGATTCTCTTTAAAGTTCTATTTTTTCTTCCTCGTGCAGATCAACCGAGACATGCTCCTCGATAAATTTGATGTACAAAATCAGATACAATGCATTAAATTACTCTATTGAATCCTAGACATACAGATATAACAAATCACAATATATCTAATAATTTGAAGGAAAAGCTAAGGTGTAATTTGATAATTTTAAGGATACGTATATTATACATATGTAACTTATTATAATGAGAAGTTTTGATGGTAGTTCAATAATGGGAAGTTTACAGGTTCAAGCGATGTAATTTAAGGGCTTACCATTTTAAAACAAAACACTTTAATTTGTGCCTTATCATTGTAATTCTATACAACTATACAATAAAACATACCTTTTAAAATGAGTGCAACCGGATAGTCACCACAATTATAGCTATTTACATAATTAACATAATTTAACCTATTCAATTACATAAATCTTTAAAATAAAGTAAATTTTTATGTTTCTCTAAATAGTTTTGACCATCTTTAAATTTTTTAAATTAATATGGGAGAGGGCAATTTTAGGTGAATAGAATAATTTATAGGTGGAATTTGTGTTGTTTTTCAGCCAAAAAATAGAGTATTATAACTTACCAATGTAAAATTAAGGTATGATTGGCTATGTTGAGTGCTTGTTTGGGCCTTAGATATGGGAAACTTGTAACAAGCGATTCTAGTTATTACAGAAAAGTCAACGAGAAAAAAAATTGGACAAGTATCTTTTTTGGAAGTATCTTCAAATTTTTAAACGTAGCCCACATTTGGACGAAATCTAAGTCAGTAAGGTCTACGGAAATATGGTAACAAATTGGAGATCTAATTATGAATCTGATTACATGAGTAGATAACTAAGACGTTAAGGAACCCGTATGACTTTACGAAATCGAATTCAGACGAGTAGAACTCCAAAAACTAATCTTTGCGTGAATGAATATTTTCTAAATGTCATGGGAAAAAGATGTGTTGTAAAATGGGGGTTTGAAACACTATAATTTGCTCACTGTTTCCTTGAAAGCCTCAAAGGCAATATTTTTTAGCCAGGGTAGGGCCGCTGCAGTGGGTTGAGGATCGTTATGGAATCGGAAATAAACCTCAAAGATGTTTTATTCTGCAATTCTTGACCTTGAGAGCTAAGGAAAAACTCATGGGTATTTATTGAAGGTTTTTCCACCTCTTCTAACACCAAGGGAAAAGGGACTTGGTAGATTTTCGATAGAGAAACATAAAAAATCGGTTGCATAGAATAAGTAATAGTGTTGTCCACACCGTCAATGTTTGTCGCTTTAAGTATCACAATAACTTTGAAGACCAAACCAATTATAAAATTAGGTTTACTATTTCCACCAATCCCCGGATAGTTGACTCATGAGCCACCCATCACATCACAATAGAGGCACACAATTTATAATGCTATCTATCCATAGTCAAATATGTATATTCCACTTGTATTCAAATATCAACACAAGTATTGCTATAGTATGTATACAAGTATTAGTTCTATGAGCACACTAATATTTGGAAATTTTAAGTACTTTCATTGTCACACCCCGAGAGTAAACCCTAGAATAAATGGTGTTCTCGAATTGCAACATGGAGAACTTGACCTCTCGGAGGTCTTGTACAAGCCCTTTGACATCATTCAATGCATACATATATGAAAAGTAGTGTGGAATTAAAAATTTTAACACAAATAATATCTCATAACATCTTTCATATAAAATCATAGGAAAATACTAAGTTTCAACGTACGCCAATCTTAGACTCAAGAATAATCGGAACACAATGACACACTCCAGAAATTCCATGACCTATACTGGAGTATTATATGTTGAGCAATGATGATTTTAGACCTAAATAGGTGTAAATAACCTGTTTGAGAAGTATTGAGGCCATAGCATTAAAGAAAGGTCTTGACGTCCGAAAACTAGCTAAATTGAACTAGTAGACGTCCCTATGTTTGGTGAAGGTTTAGGAGGGTCATATGGAGTCTAAATCTTGTAAAAAGACTTTAAATAGGTAAAATGTAACGTAGAGGATCAAAACATATAGTCACGACACTCCAAAGACCACCGGAAGGGTCCTTGGGGAGGACTCGAACATGGGTGAGCAAGTTCCACGATTTTGGTTGTTGCTGCACAACGCGCAGCCATCACGCAGGGATCGCAACTTGGCCTCGCGGGGTCTCACGAGATCCACTGAATCAACCCAGATTTCAAATAAATCGTGAAATTAATTCTGCAAAGCGCAACCACTTTCCAGATTCGTAAAAGTCGTATTTTATACATTTTGACTTCACAAAAAGACTCTCCCAATTTCTCTCTTCCTCCCAAATTCTCTCTTCCTCCATACCTCCATTGAAGACCAATGGAGCTCCAAGAAGAAGATCAAGCCTTCAAGTTTCCAACCCAATTTCTTGGCTTTATCATATCTAAGGTATGGTTTCTTTCACTATTGGGATTCCTTTCCACAAGAGGTCCCTCCAAAAGATGACTTCTAAATCCCCCAAATCTAGGTTTTTCTTCTACATATGAGTCTTCTTTGAAAAATGAAATTAAAAATCAATTCTGATGAATTAATGTTATTTAAGTACATATTGATGGTTAATTGATGATTTACTATGAGATTTCCCTATACCCATGTCATTTCCCCAATTTCATGAAAAATTGATTTATTAGGGTGAATTGTGAAGATGATGAACTAGTAGATTGACTACATTGTTGTTAATTATGTAATTACTTCTTGAATTTATGTTGTTTATGTAATTGGTTATGTTTTATTGGAAATGGAAGTATGAAGGTTCTTGAAAGGGCTATGAGGTATGTTGATTGAATCTGCTTGAATTCAATTAAAAAGTATGAGTTAATTAGATAGAAATGCTTCTATGTTAATTGCGTGGTTGTGATGTTGATGCTAGGTATTCCTCTTCCTTAATCCTAAGACATTGAATTAGACATGATTTATGCATGTATGATATGGTATGAATATTATATGATTGAAAGTAGTTTCTCATGATTATAATAAAATGTTAAGTGGAAGGTTTATTCACTTGTAAAGTGTTGTCTAAATTGAAAGTATTGTCCTCACTTATGATGAGCTATGAGCTAGTATGGTAAGATGTTAACATAGGGATCTAGAAGAGACTAATGTGATCTTGTGTGATAAGTATGACGATTACTAAAGGGAATAAATTCTTAGCACCAAAAGGGCATGTAAGTGAGATAGAGGTATCACGTTTAGTAAGTCCGGCCTCCCACATGAGTTTTCTCACGTTAGTAAGTCCGGATTCCCTAGTTATATGTTGTCTCATGAAATGGAAACCTCCACGTTAGTAAGTCAAGGTTTCTAGAAACAATCTCCTTAAAACTCTGACAAAAGAGATTGAATGTCAAGTTAGTTCACTTATTTCGGGCATCATCTTACGTCATTCGTGAAAGCGCTTTCTATAAGCCTTTAATTTAAGGATGTTTACCCTTAACTATGTGCCCACATAGGACTCTAGCTTAGAGGATCCACCTAGATAGCTACATACGAATAGTTACACCTTATACAAGTGTTAACCCTCTATTTTCAATGTGAGAGTAGAATACCGGATTCCATGTAGCTCACATGGTCTCATGTCGGTTATTGCACTTATCTTCCTAATGTAAAAGTAAATGAATAAGTTAATTATGTGAACTCTTATTAGGGTTGTCTTAAAGGTCACTACATAGGGTAAGGGAGGGTATGAGACTTCTCTTACTCATTGCACATGTGGGATCTTAAGGGATGGTTCTAATAGTGTTCTTTCATGATTATGATTATGAGTATGTTGATAAGTTATGAGTAGTATTGATATATGAAGCATGTTATATATGAGAATATGTTGTAATTATGAAGTGGGTTGCTTAATGTGATACTTAGCCTTGGATAGGGTTATGGGACTTTATTCTTGGCATTGCACAAGTGTTGCTTGAGTTACTTATATGTTGGTATGATTATGAGGTTCCTCATATGTGTATATTGAATTGTTAGACATTATGCATGACTTTGACTAAATCGTTCCTTTTTCTCGTGCATTAATGTTTTTTATGCATGGGGACCATACTTAGTACGTGTGTTTTGTACTAACCCATATTTCTCCCTTTTCCCCCAAATATTTTAGGTTCGGGACATTAAGGAGATTCGTGGTCATTGAAGAATAAGACTTGGATCTTTCCTAATCCAATTGGTGAGTCATCATGAGTTTCAACGATAGAACCACTCATCAAGCCTTATTAGTTTTGTCTATGTTTTGAGACAATTATTTCATTATCATGTTGAGACTTCATCGTAGCCTATATGGGCATACAGTAATAGACTAAGGGCTATGCCCAAACTATTGTGATTCATTCTTTAGATGGTTAAATGTGAGACAAACTATTAGACTATGTTGTTGTTAAATGATAATGAGAAGCATATGTGAGCTTCATAAGCGAGGGGTCTTGTAAACCCCATATGCTATATGCTAGAAGTCTAAGTATACTTCGTTATATTGAACAATTTTAATTTTTCCGTATTTTATTTACATATGATGTGCTATGAGAAACGCTAAGGGCTTGTCTTAGTCCTTGTAGAGGACGACGACGCCGGTTACGCCTAGGGGGTATTTTGGGTCGTAACAAACTTGGTATCAAAGCATAAGGTTGAGTAATCTTAGGATTGATGTCTCACTAAACCACGTCTATGTAGGATCTTATTCATTATTGTAAAGCTCACAACACTTATGAATAAGAGACTATGTGATACTTAGGAAGTTTCACTCTCTTGTTATTCCTTAGTCGTGACTAAAAGTCTTAGCCTATTTAGTCCTTTTATTCTAATCCTTTTATTGTGATTATACACAATTAATACAAGGAGGAACAATGAACGAAGGGCCAGATAGGAGAATTTGAATGAGGTGGTTCCCCCTCAAGCTCCTCAAAACCCTCAAGTTCCCATTGAATAAGGGGCTATGTCTTATGTTGAGATAAGGTCACCTATTCATAGCCTGACTCAAGTGTTGTCTATCAAGATGCTAGGGATGAAAAGGGTGCAAGTGAACCCCAATGTTAACACCACCGCTTCAAGGATTAGGAATTTCACAAGGATGAATCCCCCTACTTTCTATGGATCTAAGAGGAGGAGGACCCACAAGGTTTAATTGATGAAGTTTTCAAAGTTCTTGATGCTATGGGTGTTTCATCTCAAGAAAAGGCGGAACTAGCCGCCTAGAAACTCAAAGATGTGGCTAGTATGGTATGAGCAATGGAAGGATGAGAGGTCAGTTATAGAAGGCCGGATTACTTGGGGATCTTTCAAGACGACTTTCCTTGATAGGTTGTTTCCCTTGGAATCGAGGGAGAGAAAAATGCAAGAATTCATCAACCTTCGCCAAGGGGGTATGAGCGTGAAGGAGTATAGCCTCAATTTCACTCAACTATCAAAACATGCTACTACTAAGGTTGCGGATTCTAGGGCTAAGATGAACAAATTTGTCATGGGAATATCTGATCTTGTGGTTAATGGGTGTAGGTTAGATATGTTTATTCCTAGCATCGACATCTCTCGTCTCATGGTTCATGCCGAACAAAATGAGGAGCAAAAGTTTAAGCAAATTAATAAGGTGTTGAAGAAGGTAAGAACCGAAGATGGGAATTCTTCAATGACTAAATGTGAGGTGCAAGACAAACAAAGGTTCAAATGGATGTTTTTCAACCAAGGACTTGCTGATGCTCCAAGGGTCAACAAGAGTAAGGTGTCTACTCCTAAGCCCCAAGAGGGAAAAGGTGGAGATTCTTATGTTGAGAAGCCTTTGTTCAAAATACTGTTGAAAACATAATGGTAAGTGCCTAGTTGGCATGGGTAATTGCTATGGTTGTGGAAAGAATGGTCACATGAAGAGAGATTGCCCAATGATGAAGGCTTGAGGAAGAGAAAATGCTCAAGCACATGCTAGTTCCCAAAATCTGGATGGTCCTGAGAAGAATCAATTGTATGCCATCCAATCCCGATGTGATCAAGAGAGCTCACCAGACGTGGTTACTGGTATGTTACAATTATTTTCCTTCGATGGATATTCTTTGTTGGATCGGGGAGATATATTTTCATTTGTGACCACTCTTGTAGCCATGAAATTAGAAATACTACCCGACATATTAGACGAACCTTTTTCGGTTTCTACCCTAGTGGGTGATTCTTTGGTGGCTGAAAGAGTCTATAAAGGTTGTCCTATTTCCTTTCCCAATAGAGTTACATTGGCTTACTTTATAGAACTTGATATGCTAGATTTTGATTTCATATTGGGAATAGCTTCATTGCATGCTTTCTTTGCCTCTATTGATTGTAGGACAAGGGTAGTCAAATTTCAATTTCCAAATGAACCCATTTTTGAGTGGAAGGGAGGAAACTCAAGTCCTAGGGGGGAGATTATTTCGTTTCTAAAAGCTTGCAAATTGATTGCAAAGGGTTGTCTCTATCACATAGTAAGAGTTAGGGATCTTAAATCCGAGGTCCCTCCAATAGAGTCGGTACCCGTAGTGAGGGAATTTCCGCAAGTCTTTCCCAATGGTCTTCCCGAAATTCCTCCCAAATGGGAGATTGACTTTGGCATAGATTTATTGTCGGATACACAACCTATTTCAATCCCTCCTTATCGGATGGTCCCGGCCGAGTTGAAAGAACTAAAGGCCAAACTGAAAGATTTGCTATATAAGGGTTTTATTCAACCAAACATATCTCCATAGGCTGCCCCGGTATTGCTTTTGAAGAAAAAAGATGGGTCTTTGCGAATGTGTATCGATTATCGTCAATTGAACATAGCCAATATAAAGAATAAGTACCAGCTCCCTAGGATTGACTTGTTTGATCAACTCCAAGGAGCGAGTAACTTTTTGAAGATTGAATTGAGTTTGGGTTATCATCAACTTAGAGTGAGGGAGGTTGATATTCCGAAAACGGCATTCCGAACAAGATATGATCACTTTGAATTCCTAGTGATGTCATTTGGTCTAACTAATGTCCCGGCGGTTTTCATGGACCTTATGAATCGAGTTATTAGAAAGTATCTTGATTTGTTTGTGATTTTCTTCATTGATGATAGTTTTATATACTCGAGGAGTGAGGATGATCATATGAGTCATTTGAAGATAGTTCTGCAAATTCTCAAGGATAACCAATTTTTTGCTAAATTTAGTAAATGTGAATTTCGGTTGAGGTCGGTTGCGTTTCTTGGCCACATTGTCTCTAGTGAAGGGATAAAGGTTAATCCGAGGAAGTCGAAAGTGGTCAAGAATTGTCCATGACCTTTGAATCCTACCGACATCCAAAGTTTTATAGGGTTTGCCGGTTTTTATAGGAGGTTTGTTGAGGGATTTTCGTCCATCGCATCTCCATTAACGACTTTGACCGAAAAGAAATCCAAGTTCGAATGGTCGGAACCATGTGAAGAGAGTTTCCAATTATTTAAAGATAGACTCACCTCCGCTCCGGTATTGACTTTACCGGAGGGTACCGATGGTTTTATGGTTTATTGTGATGCCTACCGAGTGGGTCTAGGGTGTGTGCTTATACAACATGGGAAAGTAATAGTGTATGACTCTTGGCAACTCAATCCTCATAAGAAGAATTATCCAACTCATGACCTTGAACATGCGGCCGTGGTTTTTGCATTGAAAATTTGGAGACACTATCTTTATAGGGTACATGTTGATGTATTCACCAATCACAAGAGTTCACAATATGTGTTTACCCAGAAGATATGAACCTATGTCAAAGAAGATGGTCAGAACTTTTAAAGCAATCATAATTTATCATCAATTTGAAATTTAGTAGAAAACCCATTAGAATTGGAAAACCCCATGGAATTGGGTGATATAGAAATCAACTTTGAAAGGACCTCTTGGGGAAAGGAATCCAAATAGTGAAGAATATACACCTTAATGAAGATTAATGCACGAAATTCAAGTGAAATGCTAGTGAAATTGGTCTTCTTCTTCAAGATTTCCTCTTCCTTCAATGGAGGTTGAATAGAAAGAGAAAGTAGGGAGAGGTGAGAGCTTTTGGATTTTGATTTGGGGATTTGATTTGAGTGTGTAAAATGTGAGGATAACTGATTTAAAATCAATTTATATACTCCCATGAAATATCCAAAAGACCCCTCACTTAAGTTGACCTTTTAATGAAGTCAAACTTGAATTCCAAATTTCAGATTTTCGTCGGGGAATATGTCCACGACGCGGAGCTGTCCCGCAAGATTTTCTAAATTATATTTCAATACAGTGGAGTCTGCGACCTTCCCGTGACGCAAACTTTAAATTTGACCAAGGGCCATCCAAGTCAGCTTGTCACATCCCGAGACCACACCCTAGAAAATATGGCACTCTCCGATTGCAACCGGCGTACTCGATCTCTCGAAGGTCTTATACAAGCCCTTACGTATCGTCATCGCATATAAATAGTGAAAAGTAGTGAGGAATTAAAACTTTTCACAAAACATTTCATACTCTTCAAAATCACTTTTATATAAAATCATAGAAAATGCTAAGTCTCAATCTCATCAAACTTAGACACGAGAATACTTTGGGACACGACCCATACAATACTAATATAGAAATACTTAATCTATTACAATACTTCAAAGGAAATAAAAGACATATATGTATGACCTCGATTCAATTGAGGACATACTTCAACTTTGCTTGAATGACTCTAGAATCCAAGCTCTCCTTCACGATCCTTCTCACCTTTTACCTACACCTTTAGAGATAACAAAATGTATAGAATTAGTACAACCAATTGTACTAAGTATGGAATTTGCATAAAATCATGAAAACGGACATTTATTAGAAATATGCATCTTTCCATTTAAAACATCATATAATAATCATAAAAATACATTTATCATCTTAGAAACACATAAATAACATTTAAGCAATTTATCACATTTATAGGTAATCTTCACAGTAAGCTAAGTCCCTTTATAGTGACCATTTTTCAATGTTACAGTGAAGTCTATTACTTTTTTTCACAGTAACACTTTTCAAGCATGCAACTCCCTCACTTAAAGCTACCCTAAGACTCACTTAAGTAAGACAAAGAGAGACCACCCATACAACCTCTCTAGGAACACCTAAATGATCCTTAAGACGACTTATTATGAGATCAACACACTTACAAGACATCAAAACACATAACATGTATAACATGACATTTTCCTTACAAAGGCTATCAAAAGGCTTACTTAAGTAAATCAAGAAGATCAAGTCCATGATTGACCTCTTCAAGACTAGCTAAATAATCTTTAAGACTACCTAAGGCTTAGATCATGTCTGCATAATCAACATCTTCCCTGACAAGAATCATTCTTAAGACTTATCAAGGTAAGATACGAAGTGACCAATTCTATGCTCCCTTCACACCTTAACTAGACAACCCTCAACTACTCTAGGTAAGTACTTATTCATTTAACATACTTTCTCAACTTAATTCATTACTTTCATTAGTTCATTTAAGACTCATTCATCACATAAAGACATTCAAGTAATGGTCTCGGAAAAGACCTAGGGACTCTAACTAACACCTTCAAAGCCTATTGTGCAATGTCTAGATAGCTTCTTATACCACCACCTATGTCACATCTCAAAACCACACCCTAGAAGTTAGGGCCAATCTTGGATTGCAACCGGCGTACTTCACCTCTCGAAGGTCTTGTACAAGCCCTTTCCATATTTCTCATCGCATATACATAATGAAAAAATACTGCTGAATTAAAACTTTTCAAAAAACATTAGAAAAATATCTTTAATAACATCTTTCATTAGAAATCATAGGAAATACTAGGTCTTAATATCATCAAACTTAAGACACAATAATACTTTGGGACACGGCCCATACAATACTAATATAGAAAGTACTTAGTCTATTACAATACTTTGAAATAGAAGACATAAAAGACATCTATATATGTCCTCGAGTCAATTGAGGACATAGTTCACTTTTCTTGACTGACTCTAGAATCCAAGCGCTCCTTCACGATCCTTCTCACCTTTCACCTACACCTATAGAGATAAAAAAATATATGAAATTAGTACAAACAATTGTACTAAGTATGACATTATGCGTAAAATCATGAAAACGAACATTTATTAGAATTCTGCATCTATTTATTTAAAAATTATATTATAATCGTAAGAATAACATTTAACACCTTAGAATCACATAAGATAACATTTATACGATTCAGTTCATTTTTGAGAAAACGTTACAGTGACTTATATACATTGTACATTGAATTGCTTCACTGTAACTGTGAAGTGCCTTCTCTTTACCTAAGGCACCTTCTAGCATTTAATTATCCCACTAATATCTATCCCAAGACTCACATAAGCAATACAAACAGAGGCCTCCCATACACCCTCTCTAAGCATATGCCTAAATGATCCTCAAGACTACTGATTATGAGACATATACACACTTACAAGCAAACATACATATGAACATGAGATCCTTCTACCAAAGGTGATTCTAAGTCTCACTTGAGTGAGTTGTGAAGTGACTGCCCTTACAATCCCTTAAACACACGCTTAAGAGATCCTATAGACTACCTATGAGAGAATCATTCTCACTTAATCACAACAACATATAGATAATATGATATTCTCTTTCCAAAGGCTATCAAAAGACTTACTTAAGTAAATCAAGAAGATAACGTCCATGATTGACCTCTTCAAAACTACCTAAGGCCTAGATCATGTCCACATAATAAACATCTTCCCTAACTAGAGTCATTCTTAAGACTTATCCAGGTAAAATACGAAGTGAACATTCCTATGCCCCCTTCAGACCTTAACTAGACAACCCTTAACTACTCTAGATATGTACTTATTCATTTGACATGATTTCTTAACTTAAATCATTACATTCATTAGTTCATTTAGGAGACATTCATCACATAAAGGACATTCAAGTATGGTCTTCGACGATACCTAGGGATTCTAACTAACACCTTCAAAGGCTATTGTGAAATGTCTAGATAGTGTCCCATACCACCACCTAAACTTCACAGAACTTCTCTAGTGCTAGTAGGTATCCCATATGATGAGAATAGGCAAGACATAGACCATGATAGCAAAGCATGAAATCTGGAGTTCTAACCTACTCCGATGAGGGTGTTCAACTTGCCAATTGTAGAACTTACACACACCCCATTTAGGGAGATTGTTAAGGAATATAAAGGGTGTGCTTTGTACTCTAGTCTCATACTTTAACTAGAACTACTTCCCTTACCATACTCAATCGGTGCTAGCCTTTGTTCTCATAGTGTAATTTACACTTACGGTTCATATAAAGGGGTTCCATATCAAGTTCATAACCTAATCACATTTACCCTACCAAAGAAAGGTCCACAGGGCTACCTTACAATGGCGACAAGAAGCTCATAATGACTTTCCTAAGGATTGATATTATGTTGTTCCAGCCAACCAACCTTAAGTATATTATTCCTTTACTTGAAGGATACCATTACAGCTTTTGACTTCAACATTCATAACCTTACCACTAGGTTCAAGGTTTCACATAAAGAACCCTCTTAACATCATTCAAGGTCTCATATCATTAATACTTTCAAGACTAAGAGGCTTTATCATCCTAAGTCAAGACACTCATATTCACGTTATACATGTATCAAGTAAATGACACAAGTTAACCAAGACAAGACACAACATATTTTACTTTAACACATATTACATGTCATTCTAGAAGAAGTTAGAAATAACCATTATCATCTTTAAGTAATTATATATACTACCATATCATCATCAATATGACCATCATAGAATCATATAGTCAAGTAGGAACAACCAAGCATCAACCCTAAGACTATACACATAAAGCCATATTCATAGTCTAACATGATCATCTAAATAACATCAATAGAAGAACACACATGCTTCCACATTAATTATCATGTAGATAGACATTACCCAACTTCACATAATCATCATAATACTTTAAGTAGTTGCAACAAGCGCATGATCAGTATATTACTTAAAATAACGTCGTCAAGGCCACATCAACTACAAATAAAGCACCATAACACCGCCACCATTGGACCATATCAATCACAACATAATTGAAGTCTAATAATCATAAAATAAAGGGAATTAGGGCAGCGTACCACTACTCCATCCTCAACACCTCAATCCAATGCTAAATCATCCAATTCAATACCATAAGGCCCTTAACAATGTCCATGAACATCAATTCAATATAAAAACTATCATATTAAATAAAACTAGGTCAATCAATATAGATTCATCAATATAATACATCGTAGAATCAATTCAATACAATTATTACATCAATCAATAGCACATAGAAAACTACACTAGAATTCATAAACATTATATCAATATTACTTAACCCATACAATTAGTCAAAACTAGGGTTCATCAATCACATGGGTTCATAGGTTAATTGAGTTAAAATCATAAAATTAATAACAATTCAATCAATATTCAATTCTTAAAAACATTTAATGCAAGAACCCATGCATAGATCATGAAATTGGACAATTCGTCTTTGAAAACTTTAGAAAACATATTTGAAAGTTGGGATCCTTGATGAGTAGAGTTTCAAGGATAAAAAACCATACCTAAATGTAACAAATTATTCAATTTTATAAAGAATCTCCACTCAATTCTTAAATCCAAGCCTTTCCTTGAGATTTGGTTCCAGTGGACTTCTGGAGAATTTCTAAGGGAATTTGGGTTTTGTGTTTGAAGAATGAAATCTATGGAGTGTTTTAGGCTTATAAACATATTTAAATATCAAAAATAAACTTTAATAACCTCCCTTTCTTTTATTTGGATGTTGTGTGAATTTACAATTTCACCCCTCAACTTACAGTAACTGCACGCAGGAGACAGTCCTCACAGACAGAGGACCAGCTATGGCCCGTCTCTTGACCAACGAACCATCCTGTTGGTCCATGATCTGGGAGTGAGGCTAGTATTGTTCCTCTCCTCTCCCACGACTCAGTACCAATCGGATAGACCTCACCTGCGGGGGGGTCAATTGCCTTCCGTAGGTGGGCTGTCTTGGACAGTCTTGACCACCAATCATGGGTCCTTCCTCAAGGACCCTTAGATGGTCCTTGGGGACGTTTGCCCGGATGTTTCCAACCCAAACATAATCGTATACGATTATAGGACCTCTCACATGAATTTCATCCAAAGTGAACTCATAAAACTCGATGAAGTATGCATAGACACCAGGTCGTTTCAAGGCAAAACTTTCGAACGTCATGGTCATTCTTGGACGTTTGACCTCCAACCTTCATACTTGACACACTGACTATATACAACATAAATCTCATTTAATAACATTATAACCTCATGAATCACACATAAACACATAAAACCACATATGAGACACATAGGTGACTTAGTCCTCGAACGTCTTAGTTGTTCCTTGATGTTTGACTTCCAATGCACCTAAACTCTTAGACACTGCCTCAATACCATATTTTTTACCACGTTAGGACCTTATACCATCATGAAAAACATGGTAGTATCTAGTTCATCTATGTCATTTTTGGGATCTTACATTCTCCCCCACTTGGACAACATTCGTCCTCGAATGACAATTGCCACTCTCCGAACACTTCCCAGAATATAGATTAAATTAGTAACTCATTACAATACCATATAACATCTTATATAATACAAACATCTAACAAAACATCAAGTTCTCATAACCTAGAGGATCAATACACAACAAGAAACTAGAAGACATTCTATTACGCATTATGTTACAAAACTCACATGCTTCATTCCAAATAGCAAAAACTCATTTTATATTAAATATCATACTCATATACATCAGTTCTAACCATATTACAACCATTTTAGAAAAAACAATGAATTAGTCATTTTTTGAAAAATTTAACAGTGAGTAGGCAGTACCTTACAGTGATTTAGGCAACTTTTTCAAAAATGCAACTTTTTAGCAATTTATGATAGAAAAATGTTAATACGCAAGGTAAAATCATATAAACACATCTTACAACATAATCATAAGTTCATAAAATGCACAATGCAAGGAATCAATGAAATTCAATTTCATCAAGATCCCTAAAAACAATGCAAAATGCAACATACTTCTATGACTTTCTATCCCATCTACTAACCATACTCCCCAACTTTGAAGGAACTCATATCACTAAATAATGAACTATTACTTACCAACATCATCATCATCATTCTCATGCAGCTATGATCCTTTTGCCTGGAGTTAGAAACGAGTCTTTGCCTTTGGAGCATCCTCCTTTTGAACGTTAGAAGCAACTTGTTTACCCTCTCTTCCTCTAGAAGCAATGGTAGGACAATCTCTCACCTTGTGTCCTTCTTTACCACAACCAAAGAAACTCCCGATACCCCTTCGGTGTTCCCGATAGTGACTCTTTCCACAAGTGACACATGTAGGTTTCCCATTGTGAGAACCACCTCCTTTCTCAAATTTCACCTTAGCACTCCTATGTTCTTCTTGAGTTTGAGCCCTCTTCTTAAACGTAGGTTGACCTTGATCACTAGAACCACTCCTTTTCAAGCTTCTAGACATCCTCTGAAGTATAGACTCTTCAATTGATTGGGCATACACCATGACTCTAGCTAGGGTCATATCATCATATAGCATCGCCGTACGACATTCTTCCCACTAGATCGGCGACACCCGTCACAAAACGACTCATTTCATCCCTCGTATTAGGCACAAGGATGGGGCATATCTAGATAACATTGAGAACTTCAAAGAGTATTCCTCAACGCTCATATTGCCTTGCTTGAGATTAATAAACTCCTCTACCTTAACTTCCCTCCTCTCACGAGGAAAGTACTTCCCAATAAAAGCTCCCTTAAATTCTTCCCACTCAATAGGACCCGACTCAACCGGCCTATTGTCCTTCGATTGAGTGTACCACACTTGAGCAACCTCTCTCAATTGATATGAAGCCAACTCCGCCTTATCCCTAGATGTAACTCCCATAGTACTCAACACCTTGTACACTCAATGTAGGAAATCTTGGGGATCCTCTCCCAACTTAGATCCAAGAAAGATAGGAGGATTCATCCTCATAAAGTCTCTCAATCTTGAGGTCATAGTGCTCTCCACAACATTCACCCTAGGCACCATACTCAAATTCGCTTGAGTAGTCATGCTCGGGCTAAAGCAAGCAAAGCCTCTCTAATATCACTATTACTCAACTCTAGGGGAGTCACCAGAACATAATTACCTCCTTCCACAATAGTTACTTGATCACCTTAAGCACCTTGAGGAACTTGCTCAACTTGAGGAGGAATCTCCTCATGCACATCATTCTCATCAGCTCTCCTAGTCGGAGTTCTCCTCGTATTCATCGTCCTCGAAAAAACAAGGAAAAACCATAAGAAAAGAGTACTCACAACTTTTACTCTACGACACGACATAGGAGTATAAAAGAATGGAAACTATATCGTTCTATAGCCTCTCTCCCATAGATGTGTCGCGACTTACATCGATGGTCAAGACTCTACTAGACGTGACTTGATGAGACTTTTTGATACCAAAAACTACATTCATATCCTATGATCTGATATCAAGCTTGTCACATCCCGAAACAACACCCTAAAAGTTAGCGCCAATCTCAGATTGCAACCGGCATACTTGTCCTCTAGGAGGTCTTGTACAAGCCTTTTCCGTATCGTTCATCGCATATACATAATGAAAAGTAGTGTGGAATTAGAACTTTTCACAAAATATTAGAAATATCTTTAATAACATCTTTCATTCGAAATCATAGGAAATACTAAGTCTCAATCTCATCGAACATAAGACACGATAATACTTTGGGACACCTCCCATACAATACTAATATAGAAAGTACTTAGTCTATTACAATACTTAGAAATAGAAGAAATAAAAGATATCTATATATCCTCTCGAGTCAATTGAGGACATACTTCACTTTGCTTGAATGACTCTAGAATCCAAGATCTCCTTCACGATCCTTCTCACCTTTCAACTACACCTTTAGAGATAACAAAATTTATGGAATTAGTACAAACAATTGAGTTTGGCATTATGCATAAAATTATGAAAACGGACATTTATTAAAAAAATGCATCTTTTAATTTTAAAATCATATTATAATCACAAGAATAACATTTAACACCTTAAATCACATAAGATAACATTTAAACGATTTAGTTCTTTTTTGAGCAAACATTATAGTGACTTATACTCACTGTGCAATGAATTGCTTTTCTATAAGTGTGAAGTGCCTTCTCTTCACTTAAGACACCTTCTAGCATGTAATTATCCCACTAAAAGCTATCCTAAGACTCACTTAAGAAACACAAAGAGAGACCGCCCATACACCCTCTCTAAGCATGCCTAAATGATCCTCAAGACTACTCATAATGAGACACATACACAATTCTCTAAGCATGCCTAAATGATCTTCAAGACTACTCATAATAAGATACATACACACTTACAAGAAACCATACACATGAACATGAGATCCTTCTACCAAAGGTGATTCTAAGTCTCACTTGAGTGAGTTGTGAAGCGACCTCCCATACAATCCCTTACAAACACACTTAAGAGATCCTATACACTACCTATGAAAGAATCATTCTCACTTAATCACAACAACATATAGGTAATATGACATTCTCTTTCCAAAGGCTATCAAAAGACTTACTTAAGTAAATCAAGAATGTAAAGTTCATGATTCACCTCTTGAAGACTACCTAAGGACTAGATCATGTCCATATAATTAACATATTCCCTACCTAGAGTCATTCTTAAGACTTATCTAGGTAAAATACGAAGTGACCATTCATATGCCCCCTTCACACCTTAACTAGACAACTCTTAATACTCTAAATAAGTACTTATTCATTCAACATGCTTTCTTAACCTAAATCATTACATTCATTAGTTCCTTTAGGAGACATTCATCACATAAATAACATTCAAGTAATGTTCTTGGATGAGACCTAGGGACTCTAACTAACACCTTCAAAGCCTATTGTGCATGTCTAGATAAGCGTCCCATACCACCACCTAAACTTCATAGAACTTCTTTAATCCTAGTAGGTATCTCATATGATGAGAATATGCAATAATTGACATAGACCATGATACCAAAGCATGGAATCCGGAGTTCTAACCTACTCCGGTAAGGGTGTTCTACTTGCCAATTGTAGAACTTAGACACATCCCATGTAGGCAGATGGTTAAGGAATATAAGGGCGTCCTTTGTACTCTAGTATCTTTATTTAACTAGAACTACTTCCCTTACCATACTCAATCGTGCTAGCCTTTGTTCTCTTAGAGAAATTTACACTTAAGGTTCATATAAAGGGGTTCCATATCAAGTTCATAACCCAATAACATTTACCCTACCAAAGAAAGGTCCACCAGAGCTACCTTACAATGGAGACTAAAAGCTCATAATGACTTTCCTATGGATTAATATGACCCCGTTCAAGCCAACCAAACTTAAGTCTATTATTCCTTTACTTGACGAATACCATTACGACTTTCGACTTCAACATTCATAACCTTACCACTAGGTTCAAGGTTTCATATAAAGGACCCTATTAATATAATTTAAGGTCTCATATCATTAATAACTTCAAGACTAAGAGGCTTTAGCATCCTGAGTCAATACATATCATATTCACATTCATACATGCATCAAGTAAGGGACACAAGTCAACTAAGACAAGACACAACCTATTTCACTTTAACACATATTACATGTAATTCTAGAAGCACATAGAAATAACAACTATCATATTTAAGTCATCCTATACACTACCATATCATCATCAATATTACCATCATAGACTTATATAGTCATGTAGGAATAACCATGCATCAACCCTAAGACTATACACATAAAGTCATTTAATAGTCTAACATGATCATCCTAAATAGCATCAATAGAAGAACACATATGCTTTCACATTAATTATCATGTAGATAGACATTATCCAACTTCACAAAAACATCATAATAATTCAAGTAGTTGCCGACAAGGCCATGATCAATATATTACTTAAAATAACACTGACAAGGCCACATCAATTGTAAGTAAAGCACATAACACCACCACCATAAGTGGATCATATCAATCACAACATGATTGAAGTCTAATAATCATAAAATAAAGGGAATTAGGTCAGCGTACCACCACTCCATCCTCAACACCTCAATCCAATGCTAAATCATCCAATTCAATACCATAAGACCCATACCAACGGCCATGAACATCAATTTGATATAAAAACTATCATATTCAATAAAAGTAGGTCAATCAATATAAATTCATTAAAATAAGACAACCTAGATATCAATTTAATACAATCATTACATCAATCAATAGCCCATAGAAAACTACACTAGAATTTATAAGCATTGTATCAATATTATTTAGCATATAAAGTAGTCAAAAATAGGGTTCATCAATCATATGGGTTCATAGGTTAATTGAGTTAAAATCATCAAATTAATAACAATTAAATCAATATTCAATGCTTAAAAATATTTAATGCAAGAACCGATGCATAGATCATGAAATTGGACAATTCATCTTTGAAAACTTTATAAAACATCTTTGAAAGTTGGCCTCTTTGATGAGTAGAGTTTCAAGGATCAAAAACCATAAATCAATGAAACTAATTCTTCTATTTTTTAAATAATCTCCACTCAATTCTTCAATCCAAGCCTTTGCTTGAGTTTTGGTTCCAATGAAGTTCTAGAGAATTTCTAAGGGAATTTGGGTTATGATTTTGAAGAATGAAATATTCTAAGTGTTTTAGGCTTATAAATATATTTAAAATACCCAAAAGACCCTTTAGGAACCGCTCTTTGTCTTATTTGGTGGTGGGATGAATTTATAATTTCACCCCTCAACTTACAGTGACTGCACGTAGGAGACAGTTATCATATACGGAGGACCATCTACGGCTCGTCCCTTGACCAACAGACCGTCCTGTTAGTCCGTGGTCTGGTAGTGAGGTTGTTATTTGGCCTCTCCTATCCCAAGACTCAGTACCAATTAGCGATACCTCACCTACGGGCGTCAATTGCCTTCCGTATGTGGGCTGTCTTGGACAGTCTAGGCCACCAATTATAGGTCCTTCCTCAAGGACCCTTGGATTGTTCTTGGGGATGCTTGCCCGGATGTTTCCAAACCAAGAATAATTTTATACTATTGTAGAACCTCTCACATGATTTCATCCAAAACGAACACGTAAAACTAGACGAAAATGGCATAGACACAATAGGTCGTTTCAAGGCAAAACTTTCGAACGTCATGGTCATTCTTGGACGTTTGAACTCAAACCTTCATACTTGAAACACTGACTATATACACCATAAATCTAATTTAATAACCTTATAACCTCATGAATCACACATAAACACATAAAACCACATATGAGACACATAGGTGACTTAGTCGTCGAACGTCTCAGTTGTCCCTTGACGTTTGACTTCCAATGCACCTAAACTCTTACACATTGCCTCAATACCATATTTTTTACCTTTTTAGGACCTTATACCATCATTACAAACATGTTATGCTATTTCGTCTAAATCATTTTCAGGATCTTTCATTCTCCCCCACTTGGACAACATTCGTCCTCGAATGACATTTGTCTCCCTCCAAACACTTCCAATAATAGAGATTCAATTAGTAACTCATGACCATACCATATAAAATCTCATATAATACATACATCTAAGAAAACATGAAGTTCTCATAAACTAGAGGATCACAACACAACAAGAAACCAGAAGATATTCTATAACACATTATGTTACAAAACTCACATGCTTTATTCCAAATAGAAAAAACTCATTTTATATTAAATATCATACCCATATAAATCATTTTTAACCACTTACAAAAATTTTAGACCAAAGAATCAAATAGTCAATTTATGAAAAATTTAACAGTGAGCAAGAAGTACCTTACAGTGATTTTGGTAACTTTTTTCAAAAAGGCAACTTTTAAGCAATTTATGATAGAAACATGTTAATATGCAAGGTAAGATCATATAAAAACATCTTAAAACATAATCATAACTTTATAAAATGCACAATTCAAGGAATCAATGAAATTCAATTTCAACAAGAATCCTGAAAACACAATGCAACATGCAACATACTTCTATGACTTTCAATCCCATCTACTAACCATACTCCCCCACTTAGAAGGAACTCATATCACTAAATAATGAACTATTACTTACCAACATCATCATTATCATTCTCATTCGGCTTTGATCCTCTAGCCCGGAGTGCATAGAAACGAGCTTTGACTTTGGAACATCCTCCTTTGGAACATTAGGAGCAACTTGCTTTAAATTCTCTTTCTCTAAAAGCAATGGTAGTACAATCTCTCACTTTGTCTCCTTCTTTACCACACCCGTAGAAACTCCCGGTACCCCTTCGGCATTCATCATAGTGCCTCTTTCAACAAGTGACACATGTAGGTTTCCTATTTTGAGAACCACCTCCTTTCTCCAATTTCACTTTAGCACTCCTAGGTTCTTCTGGAGTTTGAGCCCTCTTCTTAAAACTAGGTTGACCTTGATCACTAGAACCACTCCTTTTCAAGATTCTAGACATGCTCTTAAGTTTTAGACTCTTCAATTGATTGGGCATACACCATGAGTCTATCTAGGGTCATATCATTATGTAGCATCGCTGTATGGAATTCTTCCTTCACTAGATCGGCGACACCTGTCACAAAACGACTCATTTCATCCCTCGGATTAGGCACAAGGATGGGGAATATCTAGATAACATTGAGAAGTTCAAAGAGTATTACTCAACGCTCATATTGCCTTTCCTTATATTGATAAACTCCTCTACCTTAACTTCCCTCCTCTCACGGGGAAAGTCCTTTCCATGAAAAGCTTCCTTAAATTCTTCCCACCTATTGTCCTTCCATTGAGTGTACCATACTTGAGCAACCTCCCTCAATTGATACGAAGCTAGCTCGACCTTCTCCCTATATGTAACTCCCATAGGACTCAACACCTTGTACACTCCATCTAAGAACTCTTGTGGATCCTCTCCCATCTTAATGCTAAGAAATATAGGAGGATTCATCGTCACAAAGTCTCCGACCTAGATGTCATAGTGCTCTCCACAACATATACCCTAGGCACCATACTCAAATTCGCTTGAGTAGCCACGGCTCGCGCTAAAGCAAGCAAAGGCTCTCTAATATCACTTTTACTCAACTCCGGGGCAACCACAGGAACATCATTACCTCCATCCCCAGTAGGGACTTGATCACCTTGTACACCTTGAGCACCTTGAGGAACTTGCTCAACTTGCTCAACTTGAGGAGGAATCTCCTCTTGCACATCATTCTATTCAACTCTCTTAGCCGGTATCTTCCTCGTATTCATCTTCCTAGAAACACAAGGAAAACCATAATAAAAGTGTACTCATAACTTTTACTCCAACGCACGACATAGGAGTAGAAAAGAAAGACACTCTACCGTCCTATAGCCTCTCGCCCGTAGATGTGTCACGACTCACACCTATGGTCAAGACTCTACTAGACGTGACTTGATGAGACTTTTATATTCCTAAGAGTACTTTTATAACCTATACTCTGATACAAAGCTTGTCACATCCCGAGACACCCTAGAAGATATGTCACTCTCAGAGTGCAACCGGCATACTCGACCTCTCAGAGGTCTTATACAAGCCCTTACGTGTCACTCATCGCATATAAATTGTGAAAAATAGTTTGGAATTAATACTTTTTACAAAACATTTCATAGTCTTTAAAATCTCTTTCATATAAAATCATAGGAAATACTAAGTCTCAATCTCATCAAACTTAGACACGAGTATAATTTGGGACACGGCCCATACAATACTAATATTAGAAATACTGAATCTATTACAATACATTAAAGGAAATAAAAGACATATATGTATGTGATACGCTCAAACTTACTTCTCAAATAAGAAGTAAAGCGGTCGTGTCAAGTAAATAA
>NC_028639.1:21133425-21179230 GCF_001406875.1 Solanum pennellii
ACTATTATTATTATTATTACTATTATTATTATTATTACTATTATTATTATTATTATTATTATTTTTATTACTATTATTATTATTATTATTATTGTAATTATTATTATTATTGTTATTATTATTATTTTTATAATAATAATAATAATTATTATTATCATCATCATTATTATTATTATTATTAGTATTATTATTATTATTATCATTATTATCATTATTACTATTATTATTATTATTAATATTATTATTATTATTATATATTATTATTATTATTATTGTTATTATTATTATTATTATTATTATAATTATAATTATTATTATTATTATTGTTATTATTATTGTTATTATTATTCTTATTCTTATTATTATTCTTATTCTTCTTCTTCTTCTTCTTCTTCTTCTTCTTATTATTATTATTATTATTATTATTATTATTATTATGATTATGATTATTATTATTATTATTATGATTATGATTATGATTATGATTATGATTATTATTAGTATTATGATTATAATAATAATGATGATTATTAGTATTATGATTATAAAAAAAGAGAAGAAACTTTGTATGTGCTTTCACCTAAGACTTTTATTGTGGTTATAGGTATGAATACTCGAAGAGCAGCTGCACAAAGGGCCGAGGAAGGGATTGCTAATGCGGGGACACATGACAACCAAGCTCCTTTGCAAGACAATCAAGTACCTCTACTTGAAGAAGTTGTTATGGGTGATCAATTTCCGATTGTTCCTCCACCGATGACCGATGGAGAGATAAGGGCAGCCTTTCTCAATCTGGCTCAAGCCATGACTTCACAAGCTAATGCCATCACTTCTCAAGTCCAGGCCATGACGACCATAGGGAATCGGAAGGTTGGACCCTGAATGCCTCAACATGATAACACTATGGCATCTCATTTTAGAGACTTTACTAGGATGAACCCCCCTATGTTCTACGGGTAAAGGGCGGATGAAGAACCTCAAGATTTCCTAGATGAAGTCTATAAAATCCTATTTGCTATGGGAGTGACTACGGGTGAAAACGCCGAGTTGGACGCCTATCAACTAAAAGATGTGCACAAACTTGGTACACCCAATAGAGTGATAATAAGGTGCTAATAGGTGGTGCAGTGACTTGGGAGATCTTCAAGAGAGCTTTCCTTGATCGATTCTTTCCTAGAGAGTTGAGGGAAGGTAAGGTTGAAGAATTCATCTATCTTCATCAAGGATTTATGAGCGTACTTGACTATTCCTTGAAGTTTACTAAATGGTGTAAGTATGGTCCATCCTTGGTGTCTAACCCAAGGGATGAGATGAGCCATTTTCTTATGGGAGTGTCCGATGACTTGGCCAAAGAATGTCGTCAGCTATGCTTCATGACAATATGAATATCTCTCGTATAATGGTTCATGCTCAACAAGTGAAAGAAAGTAGGTTAATGAGGAATAATAGAGAGGCCAAAAGGGTCAAGTCTTTCGAAAGTGGTTCTTCAAAGGGGAGGTTGGAAATTCAAGACAAGCTAGATTGAAGAAGATATTCTCCAATCATGTTCCTTCCAAATTTCCCAAGGCTCGTGAAAATAGGGTGTGTAACCCTTAGTCTTAAAAGGGAAGAGGTACTATTTCACCAAGTAAGAAGACAACTTGTGGAAAGTGTGGTAAGAAGCATTATAGTGAGTGTTTAGTTGGGATGGATAATTGCTTTGGGTGTGTTAAAAGTTGTCACAAGGTCAAGGATTGCCTAATCTAAAGGGGCAAAACAAGAGTGGTAGGTAAGCTCAAGCAAGTGGTTCTAATGTTGATGCTGCAAGAAAGAATCACTTTTATGCTCTCCGCTCTAGGGGTGAACAAGAGAGTTCTCCCGATGTGGTGATCGATATGTTATAAGTCTTCTATATAAATGTTTGTTCTTTACTTGATCCGAATGCTACCTTGTCATTTGTTACTCCTTTGGGAGCTATAAATTTTGATATTTTTCTCTATACCTTGAATGAACCTTTTATGGTGACTACCCCAGTGGTGAGTCAGTGGTTGCAAAAAGGGTAAAATTGTCCTATAATGTTGCCCAATAGAGTTGCTCATCTAGAATTAGTAGAACTTGATATGGTGGATTTCAATGTCATTTTGGGAATGTATTGGTTGTATGCTTGTTTTGCTTCCATTGATTGTAGGACAAGGGTGGTCAAGTTTAATTTTTCTAATGAACCCATCTTAGAGTGGAAGGGGGGAAATTCTTACCTTAGAGGTGATATCATTTCTTGTCTAAAGTCTTGTAAGATGATCTGTAAAGGGTGTTTATACTATATTGTGAGAGTCAAAGTTTTAGACTCCGAAGTTTCTCCCATTGAGTTAGTCCCCGTAGTGAAGGAATTTCTGGAGGTCTTTCTTAATGATCTTCCCGATATTCCTCCCGAACGGGAAATTTACTTGCTACCGGATACAAATCTTATTTCAATTCCTCCTTATCGAATGGCTTTGGACGAATTGAAAGAGTTGAAGGCTCAACTCAAGGATTTACTAGACAAAGGATTAATTCAACCTAATATTTCCCCATAGGGTGCTCCGGTTCTTTTTGTAAAGAAGAAGGATGGGTCACTTAGGATGTGTATTGACTACCGTCAACTCAACAAAGTGACTATAAAGAACAAGTATCCTCTCCCTCGGATTGATGACTTGTTTGATCAACTCCAAGGGGCAAGCTACTTTTCCAAAATTTACTTAAGGTTGGGATATCACCAACTTAGGGTGAGAAATGAAGATATTCCCAAAACAACCTTTTGAACAAGATATGGTCGCTATGAGTTAAGGGTGATGTCATTTGGGTTGACTAACGCCCCGGCGACATTCATGGACCTAATGAATAGGGTGTTTTGGAACTACCTAGATTTTTTGTCATTGTCTTCATTGACGATATCTTGGTGTATTTGAAAATTGAGGGTGATCATATGGGGCATATGAGAGTGGTGTTACAAGTATTGAAGAAACACCAACTATTTGCCAAGTATAGCAAGGGTGAGTTTTGGTTAAGGTCGGTGGCGTTTCTTGGTCATATTATCTATAGTGAGGGTGTAGAAGTGGATCCAAAGAAAACTGAGGCGGTTATAAATTGGCCTAGACCTTTGGCTCCAACCGACATAAGAAGTTTCTTGGGTATAGCAAGGTATTGTAGGTAGTTTGTGGATGGTTTTTCATCCATTTCATCTCCTTTGACTACTTTGACCCAAAAGAATGTGAAATTTGGATGGTTGGAGGCTTGTGAAAGAAGCTTTCAAATCTTGAAAACGCTCCAATGTTGACTTTACCAGAGGTTAATAAGGGTTTCGTGGTGTATTGTGATGCATCCTGAGTGGTATTGGGTTGTGTCCTTATGCAACACTGGAAATTCATAGCTTATGCTTCTAGAAAACTTACGGTTCATGAGAAGAACTACCCAACTCATGATCTTGAATTAGCAGCCATGGTATTTGCCTTGAAAGTATGGAGGCATTGCTCATATGCTATTCATGTTGATGTGTATACGGACCATAAGAGTCTTCAATATGTGTTTACCCAAAAAGAGTTGAATCTCCAACAACGAAGATGGTTAGAATTGTTGAAAGATTACGATATGAGTGTTCTCTACCACTCCAGCAAGGCCAATGTTGTTGCGGAGGCTCTAAGTCATATGACTAAGGCTGGTGTGTCTCATTTTGAATAGGGAAAGAAGGATCTAGTGAAAGATGTCCATAGGTTAGCTTGTTTGGTGTTCGATTAGAATATTCTCCAAGTGGTGGTTTCATGGTGCATCGTAACTACGAATAATCTTTGGTGGTTTAGATGAAGTCTAAGCAACACGTTGATCCATCATTGATGAAGTAAAAGGAATCGGTTCTTGTCAAGCTTATTGAGACATTCTCCTTAGGGGGGATGGTGTGTTGAGGTACCAAGGGAGGTTGTATGTGCCAAATGTGCATGAATTGAGAAATAGGATCCTAGAGGAAGCTCATGGTTCTCGTTATTTGATTCATCCGGGTTCTACTAAGATGTATCATGACCTTCGAGAAGTATTTTGGTGGGATGGCTTGAAAAGGGACATAGCGGAATTTGTAAAGAAGTGTCCAAATTGGAAACAAGTTAAAGCCGAACACCAAAAGTCGGGTGGTTTACTTCAAGAAATCCAAGTTCCCACTTGGAAGTGGGAAGATATTAATATGGACTTCGTAGCGGGTATGGCTCTGACTCAAAGGCAAAATGACTCTATATGGGTGGTAGTGGATAGGATGAGAAAGTTCGCTCACTTTATTCCCTTTAAGTCTACTTATTCAGCGGAAGAGTATGCAAGGATCTATATCAATGAGATTGTGAGTCTTCATGGTATTTCTTTATCCATTATTTGGATAGAGGTGCTCAATTTATGTCTCGATTTTGGAGGTCGTTCCAAAAAGGGTTAGGTATACAAGTGAAGTTAAGCACCGTCTTTTATCCCCAAATGGATGGTCAAGTGGAGTGTACTATTCAAACCCTGGATAATATGCTTAGGGCTTGTGTAATTGATTTCAAGGGAAGTTGGGATGATCACTTACCTTTGGTAGAGTTCTCTTATAACAATACTTACCATTCGTCTATAGCCATGGCTCCTTTTGAAGCACTCTATGGTAGAGGATGTAGATCTCGATAGGATGGTTTGAAGTGGATGAGTCTTCAATTCTTGGTCCCTACTTGATCTATAAGACCTTAGAGAAAGTTTATTTCATAAGGAATCGATTGCGAACATCCTATAGTTGGCAAAAGTCTTATGGAGACAATAGGAGAAGAGATTTAGAATTTGAAGAAGGTGATAAAGTGTATTTGAAAGTTTCACCTATGAAAGAAGTGGTGAGATTTGGAAAGAAAGGGAAGTTAAGTCCTCATTATGTGGGTCCCTATGAGATTTGTCAAAGGGTTGGTAAGGTTGCATACTAGTTGAGATTACATAGTAAGGTATCTTCGGTTCATCCGGTTTTCCATGTATCTATGCTTAAGAAGTGCATTGGTAAACCCTAGTCCATTATTCCTATTGAAGGTATAGATGTGGATGAGAATCTCTCCTATAAAGAGGTTCCGGTGAAAATCCTTGATCGACAAGTGAAGAAGTTGAGGAACAAGGAGGTGGCTTCTGTAAAAGTGTTATGGAAGAACCAACTAGTTGAGAGAGAAACATAGGAGGCTGAGCCCGACATGATATCTCGATATCCTCATCTCTTTTCTAATTAAGGTTATTTGTTCCTACTAATAACAAAATAATGATTAAAATTGAATTTGACTTGTTTTTTAGGACGTTCCATAATTAGAGGTAAAAGTTTTTCAAAAATTAGATGTACTTGAAACAATGTCCTTTTGCTTTAATGGCACTTACTTGTGTATTTGGTATGTTGTTGCCTTTATATAGTGATATTGAGAATTGAAATGAGTTTTTGGTATAAGTGACTCATTATATGTTGTTGAGCTCATGTTGTCGTTGAGAAGGGAATTCTACATGTTGTGGTATGGAGCTCTTATAAAGAAATTGATGTTTTGAGTTACTATGTGTAAATACCATGTAGATATGTTGATTTGAATTGTAACTCATGTTTATTATGTATATTGTTGGTTGGGCTGCTAGCATTAAGTCTATCTTTTCCCTACAAAAGATTTTAGTGTCATTCGGGGACGAATGTTTTCCAAGGGGGGAATAAAGTAACATTTTGAAAGTTCAAGACCTAATCTAGACCTTAGTGTGCCTTAGCTTATTTCACAAGGTTTTAGGAGTCGGAAGTTAATGGAATTCAGTGGGAAGGTGTTAAACACGTACAGAAAAATATGATTAGGGTCGAAATTTCCGGGCACAACTCCCCAAGGATCACCCTAAGGGTCCTTGAGGAGGACCCTTCCATTTTGACCAAAAGGTTGTCATGGAAAGTGTTTACCAACGATGGCAGACGACGAGCTTGGTCCAATTGACGGTGCATCAATTCCCTCCATCGATGGTCACTTAGCCATTTTTTCGAAATGGAAAATTGGCAACTCTCTGATCAAAACTACGGTTAACTGTACCGTGGGGAAGAGGGGGCGTCGATTGACCTACGGCCCATAGGTCGAGGTCTCGTGTGATTTTCCTATTTTGTTTTAAAGACTTCATTTAATTAATTAATTATTTAGGGGGATAATTAGTTATTAGGGGGTGGTTAATTAGGTTAGTTAATTAACTATATAACCTACCTTAAGCATAAACTCAACTAAACACCCCACAATTTCCCAAACCCAAATTGCTCTTCCTTCTCTCTACTTTCTCTCTCCCAAAGAAAAACTCCATTGGAGAACTAGGTCAAGGTCATAAGGCTGAAAAAAGTCATATTTCCTTTCTTCAAGGATTAAAAAGGTATGGGATCCTTTCACCTTTGGGGTTCCTTTCCCCAAAGGCTTCTTCCAAAATTGGTTTTTTCAAAAAGATGATTTCATATGGGTTTCTTATGAATATGAATTTGATCTTTTAAATTGTATTATTTGTGGTTTATTTTGATAATTATGATTAGATTATGTTGTATTATGGTTTAATACATTGGTTCTTGATGAATTAACCTAGATTGTGGAATAGATTATGAATGGACCCAAATTCCCTAACCCTAGGTGATGAACTTATGTTGAATTGATTAGTATCAATGCAATTGAGTAAGTTATTGTGTTAATACTAATTTATGATGTTGTTATACAAATTTATAGATAGAATTGGATTGGTTGAAGGTAAGACCATTGATGATGGCTTGTGAAGGAGAAATTGGTAAGACTTTGTGATCTTAAACCTTTACTTCAATTTTGATGGCTTTTACTTGGTGATGAAGTTAAAATGAAGCATGCCTTGGGATTATATTGATTAGGTGTTGATATGATGATGTTATTGAAATGTCTTTATTATGTGAAGTTGTGAGATTATGTTAAGATGAAATGATATAAGGTTGGTTATGAATTGCTTATGTGCCTTATTACAATAGGATGATGATAATGTGTTGATCTTGCATATAAGGGTTGTGTTGAAAGGAAATTCTCATGCAATTCCTAATGAGATAATGATATGAATATACAAAGAGTTAGTATCCTATGGCCTATATTAAGTTATTATGATAAATGAAGGCTTAAAAACATTTAAAAAGGGACTCTAGCTTAGCGCCGAGTGTACTAGATGTGAGATGTGTCCCTTCCCAAGTAGGAAAGGTAGGTTCACTATGTTACTTATGAGATGGGAGACTATAATGTAGTGTGCATAAAGAGGGTCCCAAGTATATCTCCTAGTTCTTGAACTATGTTGCCCCCGTAGGAATACTAGCTAGTGGATCCACCTACAATGCTATGTTCATGTTTTGGTACTACCTTGGCAAGTAGTCCACCTTCTTTCAGTGTAGGATTTATGACATCGAATTCCACACTTACCTCTTGTGGTCTATGTTGGTTAAGGCAAGTGTTCCTGAAGGTAAAATGAAGTAATAATGTGAACACTAACTAGGATGACCTGAGGGGTTTGACTTAGTCTAGGTAGGGGTATGGGACTCTGCCTATGCATTGCACTAGTTGGCCTTGAGGGGAATCTTGGAAGGTTGTTCTTATATTGTATAAAGTAAATAATATACATGTGTTGGCACTACATGTTAAATGATCCTCTGTGATGTTGGTTTTATGTATGAACATGTTATTGGTCTATATTGCTAAATATGATTATGAGTAATCTTAATGATATGCTATGTCATGTTAGACAATGCTTATGATCATTTGTTGGGTTTACTTTGTTGAGTAAGGTTATGGGGCTTTACTTGGTCATTGCACTTGTGGACTGGATGTAAGGTTATGAGTAATGGTCTTCTATGTGTGCTAATGTTATGAACTCTTATATATATGATTTGTTGTTATAAAATGATGTTGGAGATGGGTTTTTTATGTATTCAATTATACTATTATACATGTTGACTTAATTATACTTGATGATGTTGGTCTTGTGTTTTATATGGTTTTGTCTTAAGGAATATGTGATTATTGGCTTATATGTGTTCTTGATTGTGCATAAGGCTTTTCAAAGTAACTTAGCATGATTTTGAACAAATTTCCACTTTAGCATGATTTCAAACGTGTTATGTGCATATTCCCATACTTAGTACAAGTGTGTACTAACTCATATTTTCTATGTTTCTACAATTATGTAGGTTCCGGCCGTTGAGCTTCTAGAAGGACCATTTGAAGATACTTGGATTTTCATTCTCCAAGTTCGGTAGGTCCTCACTTTTCGAGGACGATGCCACTATCTTGCTATTGAATATTGTTTAGTCTTAAAGACAATTTGTTCATTCTCTTTCATTTGAAGACTAATGTTGTATCTGCCTATATGTGGCTTTTATTGTAATTAAGTATGGACTATGTCTAATATTGTACTCATTCTAGATGATTTTAATATGAGACGTATCCTAGATTTATTATGAATCTATATTGTTATCTTATGTATGTGGAATATTAGAAGCATATGTAGTGCTTCCAATGCGAGGAGTCTATATAAACTCCCTAAGTATATATACTACGTGTATGCGAGAGGTCTATGTAAGCTTAAATGTAGAAGTAGATAAAAAGTTTTAAATTTTCCGCAATTTAACCTATGAAATTCAATGACGAATGCTAAGAGGTTAGTCTTAGTCCTCTTCGAGGATGACGACACCGGTTACCTCTAGGGGTGCACCTCGGATGTGACATTTTATAACATTATTGATCAATAGGGTACATCAATGTCATGACACCAAGGTTTTTTGTGGAGCCAAAAATGGTTGTCCAATGTTGGTCACGTCCAGGGTGTAGGCTCAAGGCGTTAAAAACTTCGTATTAGAGCACATAGTTCAACATTCATAGGGTGTCAATGAAGACGTGTGTGTAGATTCCTTGTTATCAATGTGAAGCACGCCACATCTATAATTCAGGACGCTTAGACATTTAGCAAACATTCCTTTCCTTCTTACTCTTTCATACTAAAGTGTTTAACTCTATAAAAGTCCTTTCTAATTCGTGCTTGCGCGTATCATTTCAAATTCTGCCTCCACGAAGAGTTTTTCAAGGTTTTTTGCTAAAAGAAATGTTGATATTGAGGATCAAGTTGTCCCTATGACACACGACTTAGGATCAGGAGTGACCCCAAAAACACCTTTTCTCTTGCATATCATAAACATACTGTAAGATAACTGAGTAACGAGATACTATGTAAAAGCTAAACATGAGATAATTGAAAGATAGGGTACACCCAATACTAATCTAAATATATAAACGTACTAAGATCTTAGTTATAATGAACAATCACTAAAAACTAAAGTTGTGTTTAATAAAATATTTGAAAACCCTATAACTAACTAGAGTTGTTTGGATATGCCCCCAACAACCTCTAGCAAAATTGAAACTTGAACAATAGACCGAAATGTAAAACATGTCATTTGTCCTCGAAGTATGAGGAGTCGGCAGTGATGTTTTTGAGGACGGATCAGAAACCGATCTATGCATGATCTGGATGTTAAGTACCAGAACTTACATCATAATAAGATGTAGTGTAGACTATGCGTCACTTTTTGGAATGTACTAGGCATGCAAGATATATAATAATACTTAATAAATACATAAGTTGAACGAAACACATCTTGAAAATGTTATAATCTGAACATGAGCATATATATTGTAACATAACTTAAATAGTGAGCTAATTTGTATGACCAACTACTAATCGTGAAGAAGCATATTGAGACTGAACACTAAGGTATAACTGAAAAACTGGTCAAATGCACTACAATTTGAGTGTGGGAGCTATTATTAACCAACATAAAATCATGTGAGCTTAACACATAGTTCGATGTATATGCCCCCTCGAGAGGACCAAATATACCTTACCATAGGTATAAAGGCATGACCGGAGAGATCACTAAATCAATGGCCACAGAAAGTACATATAAACCTATTGGGGTATTTAGTTCATGGACTATAAGGGTAGGCTGAACTCTAGTCCAACTCACTGTTAAGCCTACTCCAACTAGAAATGTGTATAGTACTACATCACTGAAATAGTAGAGTAGATCCATAATCTAACATGCTAATGAGAATGCATCATTTATGTACTAACAATGAAACAATCTAAATTTGAGGAATGTCTATATGTTTAGCTGACCTAGCAAGTTTAATTCATGAAATAATCTACAGAACTAGTGTTCTGATTTAAGAACAAGAATTCAGCAACGATTCCACAAAAACATGAAAATTCCATTAGGAATACTATAACATCTAAATCACGACCATTCTCTAAGGTTATAGAAATCCTAGGCCTAAATAGGATGTAGGAATCACAAGTTTGACTGAATCATAAGGATCTAATGAATCAAAGGAAACCACTAGTGAAATCCCAAATACATAGTGACAAATTTTATAGAGAAATCTTTCGATTTTAGGGCTGGAATTGAAGAAAACTTGATGCATTCTTGTAAGGGTTTGGATCACCTTTTTTATCCTCTTTTACTTTATGTTTTATGAATTTTTAAGAATAATCACTCTGCGCAAGTTCGGACTATGATACTAGGCTTCAACTGAGTAAAATGACAAAGTTTAGGGGTTAAACAACATAGTTTAATTGTCCAATGCATAGAGAAAATGATCAAAACATAAAATCAGTAGGGTCCACAAACAGGTGTAACTGATGGACCGTAGCGACCCCTCTTATTAGTCGTCGATTGGCATCAGAAAGCTGAAGGCTCGGGGTCTGAACTATGTACATGGACCACGTACTGTGGTCACCCAACTACAGTTTGTGGGTCCTTTCGTGGTTTTGGATTCTTCTGAAACTCTTGGTGGCTGAACTACGGACTACACCTATGGTTCGTGGTATCACCCATTGGCTGTGGGTGTCCTCCCACACGGGCATCCATAGGTTTTTTAAGTCTGTCATTTCCTCCTTTTCTTAATCTGGAGTATTACATTATATACCCCTAGGGAACACTCTTTTCGAATGAAATCTAAACTAGCTGAATATTGAATGAAACACCTGCAAACCCTATCATTAGGTACTAGAATCATTAATATGACAGAGCAAAGGTCCATGAACATACAAATATGATGAATATCCAAGAAAACTAAAGGAAGAAGATAGTGAGATTGAATTTATTCAATAGTACACTAAGAGACTTTAGAGGAACTAATACCTCAAGCTGAAACACAATTAGAAAGAAAGAGGTGAAGATACTTCCCAAGTAGCTCCTCCTATGAACTGACTCCTCCACAAAATCTTTATTTAATCAACTTCCTTATTTATCATTCTACAAACCCGACAGTCACAAATTTCAACTGTCAGTTCTTCATAAGTAAGACTGTCCCTCAAAACCACATTTTGTAATGACACTATTTATGTTAGATTACCCACACACTTTAACAACAAGGAAATGTGAAAGACTGGATGAACTACTGCTATTTCTTCTTGAAACTATAACTCGTAATCTACCATACCAACCCTTTTCAAGATTCTATACAGACCTACATATCTAGGAATGAGTTTTCCTTTCTTGTCGAATCTTATCACCCCATTCATAGATTATACTTTTAGAAAAACCCAATCATTAATTTTAAACTCTAAGTACTTCCTCCTCGCATTGTCATAGGACTCCAGACGACACTGAACAATCTTTCGTCTATTTTTGATGAGCTGAACTCATTTTGTAGCCTCATGAACCAAATTTGGCCCAATCAATATCACTTCACTTATTTCAAACAAACCAATTGGAGATGTGTATCTACACCAATATAATGCCTCTTAAAGGGCCATCTGAATTATTGAATGAAAGATATTTTTATAGGAAATATATATGAGAGGTAGGTGATAATCCCACTGCCCTTGAAATCAATCACACAATATCTCAACATGTCCTCTAAGGTCTTAATGGTATGCTATTCCTTACCATCCGTCTACAGATGAAATGTTGTGTTGAGATTAACCTAAGTACCAAGATCATTGTGAAATGATTTCCATAAATGAGAGGTATAAAAAAGGACTTTCATCTGAGATGATAGAAAAGGGAACCCCATGCTACTTGACTATCTCATTTATGTACAACATTTCTTATCCTCTTCTGAACGTGTAGACTTGAAAACCAAGAAGTGAGCGGACTTAGTGACAATGTCTACTACCACCCAAATGGAGTCATGATGTTTATGAGTATGATGTAAACGTGTAATGAAATTCATTTTTATTAGATCCAAATTCCATGTAGGAATGTTAATATCTTGAGTTATACATCCTGGTTTCTGATTTTCTACCTTAACCTACGACAATTAGGACACTTAGCAAAAATATCTGTTGTGTTCCTGGTTATTCCATTACACCAAAAGACTTAATGAAGATAATGGTACATCTTCGTGTCACCTGGATGAATGAAACACCTGGAGTTATATATTCTGCAATGATATACTGCCTCAACTAACCCATATTAGGAAAAGCATAAGCGACTATGGTAAGGAAGCACGCCATCTCTCTTGGGAGAAAACCTCAGCTTTCTGCACACCTTTCAACTAAAGTAGTGTAAGATTACAATGTTGTTTTTCCTTCATATCCACTACCAATAAAGATTCTTACCATTTCATAACTATCAACATGATATGTTCATAAGGAAAAATCCTAAGCGAGCAAGTCGGTGAAAATCTTTTGCTAAATTTCTTCCTTTAAACCTCACATATGCTACACTACCAATAGATGATATGCTAAGAGCATCAATTACTATATTTTCCTAACAAGGATGGTAATGAACATTCATATAATAGTGTTCAAGGAATTCAAGCCATATCCTTTCCCAAAGATTCAACTCTTTCTGGGTGAACACATACATGATATTCTTATGATTTGTGAACACATCTATTTAAACACTATACAAGTAATGTCTCCAAATCTTCATGGAAAATACTACAACTACAAATTCAAAGTCATGAGTCATATAGTTCTTGTTATTCACCTTAAGCTATCTAGAGGTATAAGATATAACCTTACCTTGCTGCATCAAACACAACCTAGGCCAACCCTGGATAAATCATAATAAATCGCATAACCATCTGAGCCATCTGGTACAGTCAAGACATGAGTTGTAGTAAACCCAACCGTTAATTCTGAGAAACTTTTCTGCACTCTTCTAAACACTGAACTTGAAATTTTTCTGAGTTAACCTAGTCAATGTGAAAGTCGTCGATGAAAATTCATCAATTAATCTCCTGTAATAACAAACCAAACTCAAGAAACATTAGATATATTTTTGAGATGTTGTTCTTGGCCATTGCACCACCGCCTGTATTTTTGGAGAATCCACTAGAATCCCTTCGCTAGACACCACATCACCAAGAAAAACATTTGATTGTAACCAAAACTCACATTTGCTAAACATAGAGAATTATTGGTAATCTTTGAGAGTTTGTAGAACAACTCTCAGATGAGTTATGTACTCCCCCACATTTCTAGAATAAATGAAGATATCATTAATGATAATGATACCAAACAACTCCAAATACTACTCGAACACATATTCATTATGTCCATGAATGTTATAGGAGCATTTGTTAGTCTATAAGACATAACTCCAAATTCATAATGACCCTATCGAGTTCTGAAGGCTATATTGGGTTGTCACTATCTCTGACTCTAAACTGATGATAGTCGGATATGAGGCACATCTTTGAAAAGTAACTATCACCACGAAGTTGGTCAAAAAAGTCATCAATCTTCGGGAAAGGTATTTATTCGTGATGGTTACTTTGTTCAACTGGCGATAGTAAATGCCCATTTGTTAAGTCTGATATTTTGATTGATTTAGGGCTTTGTTTTGATAGTTTAGTGTATTAAAATGCCTAACATATGCTCTAAACTAATGTTTAAGTGTAGATTTACAACATTTAATGCAAAGGATAAAAGAAAGGACACTACAAGGCAAAAACGAGCAAACAAGTTGAAGAAGTTAAGAAAAACAATCCTGGTGATCGCCAAGACCACTCGACGCAACATCTAGTGGCTCTTCTAGCTCTCCCAAAGTTTCAGTGTGTCAGCTCTTGGAAAAAATCAAGTTGGAGTCACAAATTGCTAGTCGGCGAATTGTCAATCCACTCCGCGATAACAAGTTGGATCTCCGAAAGTTACAGATTTGAGAGGCAAATGACCGACAGAAAATTGAGATGGATGGGAGAAAAAGGCCACCGATTGACTGACTGAGGCCCAAGTTATTCCGTCAAAGAGTACTTTCAGGCTAAATTGGGAAACTATAAATTGGAATTTTAAATTAAATTTGAGTTGTTCTCTCCCAGTTATTCAAGTTCCTATTCTTTAGTCAGAGTTTTCTCTTAGTTTTCCCATTCTTATTATAGACATTAAGGATTTCTAAGCTTAATTTTGAGGATTTGCAATTGCATTCTGAATTTCATCAATTTGGACCATTGTAAAGACTTGGGAATCTTTACCTAGATTATGGCTAATGTATTTCCTAAATTTTTCTCTATTTTCATAATTTGTAGCAAAATCCCCAATTCTTGGGATGTTATCATGTGATTATGGGATAAATTAGCTTATAGGTGTTGCGAATTGGTTATTTAAACGCTTAATTAAAGTGGGTTTTTATCTTTAATTTTGTTTATCTATGGATTATAGTTGAAAATGCAGTACTAACTTTGAGTTTTGGGCTTGCTTGAAAAAGAGGTTTTAGAACTAAAGCTTTCGATTAATGATTGTAGTTATTTGGTTATATAGGTTTAGCACAACAGAATAAATCCTAATCTAAATTATACCTATCTAGATTGAGAGAGTAGATGAATTAAGGTATGGGTTGTTCTTATCTACTAAGCTTGTTCATGTTTGAAAGAGATCTCTTGAATCATGATAGTTGTTCGAGTGAATACAATCTCACTCATAGTCTAGCCTACCGACTAATATTTAGCTATTTGTTTGAAATTTCAATTACCCAAGTTATAAAATTTTCCTCTATCGATCACATCCCCAAAATTCCTCTCTAAAGTGTTGTTTACTTATAGTTTTGCATGTATTGTAGCTGATAGTTTACAATCCAAGCCCCCTATAACATTCGTTGTCATCTTCTTAGACTTATTTACATGTCTTTTCGATAAATCATATTTCTATAAGCAAATAGCCCACTTTACAACTTTATAATAGAATTTTAGAGGCATACGACTCCCTATGTGTTTTACCCCCACTCTTTTTTAGATTTTATACTAGTTAATGATAATTTACACCTCGAATAGATGAGGTTTACTTAAAACATTAATCAAAATTGTGTCATGCAGGGGAATGGTGTTGTTTAGAGTTCTATTATTGAAGTTGAATTGTGGTCATTTTGTGTTATCGTTGAATCGATTTACTTTTCTTTATGTTTGAGTTTTTTTTTGCTGAACAAAGGGAGAGATGAGTGTGAACATGAGTAATGGTATGTAACTAAGCTAATAAAATGATATTGGAAGTCGGATCGATGTGAATGACCCTATTCAATTGGATATTGTTGGTGCAGTATGTCTATCTCTTGTTTGAGGATATGTTGTCTTCCATGTAACTGTCACAGCGCCACAACTCCTCAAAATTGAGGGATTATATGCAAGGATCTCCATGAAGACCCGGTGAACATATTTGGGACTTCGTGGATGTGTGTGGTCCGTTCTCATTGAAAAACATATCTGTGAGACCTCGTGGTTCTTTCCTATGATAGACATAGTATTGCACAAGTGTATGAGGTTTATACAACTTGGTGTATCATGTAAGGAGAATTATTTTGAAAAAGGGTGATAAAAAAATTAATGAACTTGACTAACGTTATAGGTCAAGGATGTCCTTAAACAAGTTTGAGTTAAAAATTGTCTATTCTAACACGGCGTCCTTTGGAACATTTAAGTTCGCCGGAACCTTTGTGATAATATAAAGAGCATTTTAAATGCTAATAAGGATGTTTATAAGGTTATGTAGTCTCCCAATGATCGTAAGTTATGTTTTGAAGTCAAGAAAGTTTGGAAATAAAAGTTGACAAAGGTTAGAGTAAGTTTCTTTCATAAAGCTTCTAAAATTTGGCGTAAATGTCTCGGAGATTTTCTACCGATGTATAAACCTTTAAAAGGACACCAATATATGGAACCGGAGGTCTACGAGTCTATTTTCCAACAAACTGAACTATTTGTCCATACAACTTCAAATTTGATATATATTAAGATTTTAAGGAGACTTTGCAAGCAGGCACGTGAAGGTGGGTCACCCGCCCCTAAGTTGGTTTTCCTATATAAGATCAGATTTATCTTCATTTTATCTAATTTGTTTTCGACCAAAAACATTCCTAAATATTCTCTAAAGTTTCCTCTATCATCCAAGCAAAAATATACAAGATTTTAATGTGGTTTCACCCTCGTAGCGTTCATAGAGATTGTGTTACTTCTTTCCTCCTCGTTGGTTGTGATTTGAAGGATTCTTCATGGTGAAGGATACTCGTTTTTGTGTGGGGTTGCTTCTGTTTGGAGTTAATAATTCCCCTTCATATTATTGAGTGATTCCATGTTATAGATATGCTATATAAGCAAGAACACGAATAGATGGCTGGAAAAATCGTATTTGGATTGTTACGTGATATTGGGCTGTTCTTTATAAATATTTTTCTGTAATTGTTGTTGCTGGAACTTTTGAAATGTTTTGTATCTGTGTGGTTCTTTTTGTGATGAGTTTGGAAAATAAAAATAAGTGTAGATGGGTAACTAATTGCAAGATAAATAAGTGTAACATTTGTTCTATTATTGCATTGCAAATTTCAAATTGTTTCTTTTTGGTTCAACATTTTGTGTTTAAGGAGACTGTTTGTAATTGAAAAGACATGTTAAAGTACTGTAAGATCCATCATGTGTAGTTTAAGGGTTTGACCTTTTAACCTCCTGTTGGTCATGAAGAGAAAGACACGACTTCAAATATAGTTATTGGACGAACGTATAGGATAATGATTAGAAGCGAAGAGTTCATATTATTATGGTTATATAGAACATTTATAGGATTGTATTACATATTTTTCTATGGATTAAATTGTTTGAAGACTCGTAGTTAGGATTTGGTTGATATTATTTTGGGGTTGGAAAAGAGGGGTGTGGCGATATGCCGAGTTTTTATTGTTGTGCAGGCATACTCTATTTGGTTGTTGTTGACTATTATGTAGGCCTACACTTGTTAATATCTGCTGCAAAAATGTATGCTATGTCATTAATTTGGTATTGTAATTCGGAGAAGAGAAGGTAATGAAGCATACATTTAAAAATTGTTTGGCGAGTTAATCACTCTACTAGTGAGCTCTAAATTGCTACTTTAACCCTGACGTGTTAATATTCTGCCTGTAATGGTAGTGTGACATGATTTTATGTAGACTATATACTGTACGGAAGGGCTACAATCAACATTGATACAATGAGATCAAGAATTGAGGCATGTTAAGGCAAAGCAATGTACTTCCTCTAAGCACCAATTTTGTATCCTAAATCGCCAAATATTGTTATACTACTCTATTACTAGAAAGACCTTTAGTGAAAGGCATTGATATTGCAGCTGGTGTGTTTTTTCTAATCCTTTATGTTTCTATTCCGCTCGTTCGGTTTTATAGGGTATTTGGCGTCTTTATGTCATTTTTTTATACTCTTGACTATAGGTCCATGTGTACAAATTCGTATTATTCTTTAGGTATAGTTTAAAAAGATTAGGATGAACAATATGAATTTGAAATCAGTCGTCCTTCCTCGCTAATTTATATTTTGAAACACTTTAAAATAATATGTCGATCTCCAAAACTCTTGAATGCAAATTTTTGTTTAAACTACAAAAGTAAACGTTTTTTTAAATGCTTTATTTTACAAACTACAAAGGAAAATATATAGATACTAGGTGAACATTTAAGCACTTAATGAATATCCTCGGGTTTAGATTACCTTTCTTAATTTCATTAATTGTTCTAGCCACAAGTGTATGGTTACACAAGATATTTACATTTGAATACGAAAGTTATTACGAGATTATGAGGACAAGAGTACCAACGATGCATGATTGGCAACATATTTTAGGTAACACAAGTGCATTACAAATCCATGACATTACATGTTGTGCATTCTACTTCCGAGCTATAATCGGGAGGTATGGGGCCTATTTCCTATATTTCTAGGTATGAGACACATATGCCACAAGTTGGCAAATATGATGCCACACACACACACACACACACACACACACACACACATATATATATACATACAGTGTGTGTGTGTGTGTGTATGTGTGTTTTTGTATTCATGACATACGATTAAATGAGCATATCATGTATATTCATTACTAAGAGGTTAGATGAACAGTAAGGGCGCCAAATGTTAGACAAGGAGGCTACTAGAGTTTCAGTTTTAGGTTACATCTCCATTACCCTTTATTGTAAATATTTATAACTCTACTTTCTACTTTACATACCAGTACATTTTTATTCATACTGACATCCCTTTGCTTGAGGATGATGCTTTTTGTTTCGTGCGATCATGTACATGCTTGGACTCTAAACGAGCCACTCGTTAAGATTCAAGTTCAGTTGTGGGTTAGTAAGCTTCATCTTATCCTGGGGCTATCAGAAGATGTTTACTTTTGTTGTAAAGTTTGGGTATAGTCGGGGCCTTGTCCCAATAGTGCTTATGTCACTCATAGAGGTTATTGTGGACATAGTATTCTGGGTTTCTTTCTGCAGCTTCAAGTTTCTAGACTCATAGGCTTGACATCTATAGGTATGTTTGTTTGTGAGTGTATTCTCACTTGAGCCTCGTCGGCCAACTAGTAGTTTACTATTTTTGGCTTGTCTGCTTTGTATATATAAGATGTTATTAAGGTTATGACCCTAATGGTCCAGGTATAATATTTTAGATGTTATGCTTCCCGAATTTCTAGGCCCTCAATGGAGTCAATTGGTATATTTCAGTGGCTTACTCGATTTCATATGGTGTCGAATGCCAGTCATGCGTCCTCTAGATTGGGACGTGACAAAATTGGTATCAGAGAAGGTCGTGTCCCAGGGAGTCCACAAGTTCTGTCTTGTAAATTCTTGTTTATAGGTGTGTTGTGCACCACACTTATAATCAAGAGACTATATGACATTTAGGATTTGTTACATTTCTTTCATTTTATAGATCGTACTATGGAGAAGAGTTATAAGGACGTATGACATCTAAATTGTTCTTTGATTTTCTTTTATGCTCAAGAGGAACTATTGAGGCTTTACAGAAGAGATCATAGATCATCAGATTTTTTAGATGTGATATTGCGAGATGCTTGACTTTGTTATCGATATAGGCATGAATTTCTGGAAACCTTTTTATGTTAATGACGATTGCTGAGGTAAGACTGTTACATTTCAGTTCCCATGATTTATTATGAGACTTTGAGTTGACGTAGAATATTGTGTTTTCTAGAAAGTATGACCTTGTAAGGGTATTATGTAATTCTCCAAGAACAAGAAGTCGAGTTATGTGGATTCCAAGGTATGTAGTCCATCTAAGATTATTTGGAGGATTGGCAAGGTAGTGTAGGAGCTTGATATGCCTTCTGAATTTTATGTGGTCTATCTAGTGTTCTAGGTATATATGTGGTAGAAGTGCATTGAGAAGTCTTCAAGAATGATTTGGGTTGAGTATATTTGTGTCGCTAAGGACATGTCATATGCTGAGGTGTTAGTGTCTTTGTCTGATTGGAATTTAAGAAAGATTTTTACTAAAGATGTGGCTAACTTGAGAATCAGAAGAGGAAATAAGCAAGAAGTACCACCAACTATTGATGACTTAAGCTGAGTCGTGTTTAATATTTGAAAAGCACTCCTGTACACAAACCGAATTGGATTTTAAGTACATAAAAATGCAGTTTATATGGCTTGTCGCGAGCTAGATATATGAAGTCTTGTAAGTGGATTATCAAAAATGAATTTCATATTTGAGTATGTATCAAATATAGCCTTTCAACTATCACAATAGAAGAAAAGAATACGACCAAGAGATTGTTTGAATCCATTTGCGGACAAATGTCGTTAAGGAGGGGAGAATGTGAGACCCCGTGGTTCTTTCGCATGATAGGCATAATATTGCATCAATGTATGAGGTTTATATAATTTGGTGTATCATGAAAGGAGAATTATTTTGCAAAGGGTTGATAACAAAATGAAAGAATTAGAATAACGTCATGGGTTAAGGATGTCCTTAAATAAGTTTGAGTTAAAGAATGTCTATTCTAACATCTAATCCGTTGGGAACATTTAAGTTAACTGGTACCTTTTGGGATAAGATAAATAGTGTTTTAAATGCTAATAAGGATGATTTATAAGTTGATGTCGTATCCCAATGATCGTAAGTTAATTTTTGAAGTCAAGGAAGTTGGAAAATAAAAGTTGACAAAGGTTAGAGTAAGTTTCTTTGATAAACTTTCAGAAATTTGGCTAAAATGTCTTGGAGCTTTTCTTCCAATATATAAACCTTTACAAGGACACCAATATATGAAATCGAAGGTCTACGCATCTACTTTCCAACGCACTAAACCATTTGTCCATATGACTTTAGAATTGAGATATATTAAAATTTTAATGAGACTGCACAAGCAGGCACGTGAAGGTGGGTCCCTCACCCCTAAGTCGATTTTCCTTAATAATATCAGATTTCTCTTCGTTTTATCTCATATTTTTCAACAAAATAATAAGAAAATCTCTTAAATATTCTCTAAAGGTTCCTCTATCATCCAAGGAAAAATCTACAGGATTTCAACGTGGTTTCACCCTCGTAACGTTCATAGAGATTGTGTTACTTCATTCCTCCTCGTTGGTTGTGATTTGAAGGATTTTTCATTGTGAAGGAGACTATTTTTTGTGTGGTCTTGCTTCTGTTTGCAGGTAATAATTCTCTTCCTTAATTTTATTGAGTGATTCCAAGTTATAGCTACGTTATATAAGCAAGAACACGAATAGACGGCTGAAAAATCGTATTTGGATAGTTACTGATGTTGGGCTGTTTTCATGTATTTTTCTGATATTCTTGTCGCTGGAATTTTTGAAATGCTTTGTATGTGTATTTTTTTTGTTGTGATGAATTTGGAAAAGAAGAAGAATTATAGATGGCTAACTAATTTAAAGATAAATAAGTGTAATGTTAGTTCTATTATTGCATTGCAAATCTCAAATTGTTTCTTCTTGGTTCAACGTTTGTTTAAGGAGACTGTTTGTTATTGCAAAGACATGTTAAAGTACTGTAAGATCCATCATGTTTAATTTAAGGGTTTGACCTTTTAATCTCCTGTTGGTCATGAAGAGAAAGACACGACTTCAAATGTTATTATTGGAGACACGACTTCAAATGTTATTATTGGAAAAACGTATAGGTTAATGATTGGAAGCGAAGAGTTCATGTTATTATGGTTGTATTGAATATTTATGGGACTGTATTACATATGTTTTTATGGATTAAATTGTTTGAAGACTGGTGGTTAGGATTTGGTTGAGGTTATTTTGGGGTTGGAAAAGAGGTTGTGGCTATATGCCGAGTTTTTATTGTTGTGCAAGCATACTCTATTTGGTTGTTGTTGACTATTGCGTAGGCCTACACTTGTTCATGGTTGCTAAAAGATGTATGTTATGTCATAAATTTGGTATTGTAATTGTGAGAAGAGAAGGTAATGAAGCATACATTTAAAAATTGTTTGGCGAGCTAATCACTCTACTAGTGAGCTCTAAATTGCTGCTTTTACCTTGACGTGTTAATATTCTGCCTATAATGGTTCTGTGAAATGATTTTATCTAGACTACATACTGATACAACAAGACCAAGAATTGAGGTATGTTAAGGCAAAGCACTGTACTTCCTTTGAGCACCAATTTTTGTATCCTAAATCGTCCATTATTGTTTTACTACTCTATTCCTAGAAAGACCTTTTGTGGAATGCATTGATATTGCAGCTGGTGTATTTTTTCTACTCCATTATGTTTCTACTCCACTCATTCGGATCTATAGGTTATTTGGCGTCTTTATTTTATTTTGTTGATTCTCTTGACTATAGGTCCATGTGTACAAATTATTATTCTTCTTTAGGTGTAATAACTTAAAAAGATATGGATGAACAATATGAATTTGAAATCAGTCGTCCTTCCTCACTAATTTATATTTTTGAAACACTTTAAAATAATATGTCGATCTCCAAAACTGTTAAATGCAAATATTATGTTTAAACTACTAAAGTACATGTTTTGCTTTATTAGTTTCTTTTAAAAACCACTAAGGAACATATATAGATACTAGGTGAAAACTTTAAGCTCTTAATCAATATCCCCGAGTTTATGTTACCTTTCTTAATTTGATTTAAGTGTTCTAGTTTAATCTACAAGTGTATGGTTATACGTAATATTTACATGTGAATACAAATGTGATTACGAGATTATGAGGACAAGAGTACCAACAAGCCAAGATTGGCAACATAATTCAGGTTATACAACTGCATTAAAAATCAATGACATTACATGCGATGCATTTTACTTACGGCCTATAATTTTTGATATATGGAGCCTATTTCCTATATTTATATGTATGAGACATATATTTCCACAAGTTGGAAAATCTGATGCTGGTTCGCTATCGGAAGATACAACCATTGCTAGCATTTAAATGTCATGCATTTGCATCTATATATATATTCATGACATACCATTAAACAAGCATATTATTCATATTTAATTACTTAGGGCTCAGATGAATAGCAAGGAACCAAATGTCACACAAGGAAGCTACTAAAGTTTCAATGTCAAGCGGTATCTCTACTACCCTTTTACTGTTAATATTTGTAACTCTACATTTTCTCTTTACATACCAATACATTCTTATTCGTGCTAACATCCCTTTGCCTAGAAGAGGTTCTTTTTGTTTCGTGTGAGAAGGTACATGCTTGGATTCTAAATGAGCAACCCATTAAGATTTAGGTTCAACTGTTGACTAGTGAACTCCATCTTATCCTGGGCTATCAGAAGATGTTTAATTTTGTTGTAAAGTAGGGTTATAGTCGGGGCCTTGTCCCGACAGTGCTTATATCACTCATAGAGGATATTGTGGACATAGTATTCTGGGTTTCTTTCTGCAGCTTCCAGTTTCAAGCCATATAGGCTTGGCATTTATAGATATGTATGTGTATATGTGTGTCCTAAGTTGCAGCCTCGTCGGTTAGCTAGTAGTTTATAATTTTTGGCTTGTCTGCCTTTGTCTATATGAGATGTTATTCAGGTTATGATATTAATGGTCCAGGTCTAATACTTTAGATGTTATGTTGCCTAAGTTTCTAGGCCCTCAGTGGAGTCAATTGGCATGTTTCAGTGGCTAACTCGATTGTATAGGGTGTCCAGTGCCAATCATGTGTCCTCTAGTTTGGGACATTAAACTTTGATAGCAGAGCAGGTCGTGTCCCTGGAAGTCCCTAAGCCATGTCTTGTTGATTCTTGTTCATGGGTGTGTTGTGCACCATACTTATAATCAAGAGGCTATAGGGAATTAAGGCTATAGAGATAAGTTATAAGGAATTATGAAACCTAAATCGTGCATTGATTTTTTTAATGGTCAAGAGGAATTATTGAGGCTTTACATAAGAGATTATTGGTCATCAGAATTTGTAGATGTGATACTGCGAGATGCTCGACTTTTTCACCGACACGGGCATGAATTTCTGGATAACTTGTTATGCCAATGAGACTACTGAGGAAAGACTATTACATTTCAGTTCCCATGATTTATTGTGAGACTTAGAGTTTGACGTAGAAGATTTTTTTTCTACTAAGTATTGCCTAGGAAGGGTATCATGTAATTCGTCAAGAATGAGAAGTCGATCTAAGTGGATTCCAAGGTGTGTAGGGCCATATAAGATTAGTTGGAGGGTTGGCTGGGTGGCGTATGAGCTTGATATGCCTTTTGAATTTGAAGCGGTCCATCAAGTGTTCTAGTTATGTATGTTGCAGAAGTGCATTGAAAAGGCTTCATGGATTATGTGGGTTGAGTATATTTATGTCTCTAAGGACTTGTCATATGCTTAGGTGTAAGTGTCTATGTCTGGTTGTCATGTAAGAAATATTTTACTAAGAAAGTGGTTACTGTGAAAGTGTATGTTGTGTCATGTTGATGATTCTATAGAAGTGTGTAGGGTTACTTGTATGTATACTTAGTTGACCCTATATGCTACATGGATGATATTATACATGTGATAAGATGATTATGAAGTGTGTCTTATGTAGGTAGACCTATATCCCTTACTTGATACATGAAAGAATGAGGATATGTATCCTTAACTTAGTAGGCTATAACACACTTTGTCATGAATGTATTTGTATGAATGAAATATGATCTTGAATATAGCAAAGAAGGTCATTTATGTAGAACCTTTTAGAAAAAAGATTATGATATCCTTATAGTTGAAAGTAATAATGATATCCTTCTCGTATGAATGGTGGACTTAGGTTGGTTTGCTGCAACGACATAAAATCATCATTAGGAAAGTCATTGATCTAACTTAATAAACATTGAATGCAGTCCTACTGGACCCTCCTTGGTAAGGTGCTGTATGATTTAGTTATAAATTAGATATGGTACCTTTTCATATTCTACTTTATTGAATTACTCTATGAGAACAAAGGATAGCACCGAGTGAGTATGGTGAGGGATTAGCTCTAGTTAAGATGGAGATTAGAGTACAAAGAAACCCTTGATATTCCTTAACCATGTGTCTACATGGGTTGTGTCCTAGTTCTACCATTGGCAAGTAGAACACCCTTTATTGGAGTAGGGTTGACTCCGGATTCCATGCTTAGCTACCATGGTCTATGTCGGTTATTTCCTATTCTCATCACGTGGGATACATGCTAGTGTTGGATATGTTCTATGAAGTTTAGGTAGTGGAATGGAATGATATCTAGACATTGTACAATTAGGTTTTGAAGGTATTAGTATGTGAGTGCCCAGGTCTTATCCAAGACCATTATGTGAATGTCCTAAAGTTTTGAATGTATCATAAATGAGTTAATTAACATAATGACTTAAGTAAAGGTATGTTAATGAAAACGGTATCTATCCAGAGTAGCTTTGAGGATTTCTTAGGTACGCTTGGAGAGGATGTATGGGCGTTCTCTTCATGTCTTACTTAGGTGAGTCTTGGAGTAATTCTAGGTAGATAATTGAATATATGAAATGGGAATAATCATATCTTAAGTAGTACAAAGTATCACTTTGGTGTGTGTCAAGGGATTGTCTGAGTGGTCGCTTCATAACTCATTTAAGTGATCCTTAGAATCACCATTGGTAGGAGGGTCTCATGGATATGTGAATTGAAGTGATATTAATGAATATTGATTTAATGTGATTATATGTGCTTATGTTTACTTAATGTGATCTCTTATACTTGTTCTATGAAGTTTTACTAAAAAAAGAGCATGTTTTATACAAATGTCCTTTTATCAGGATTTTATGCATTATGTCATACTTAGTACATTCTAATGTACTAATTCCATATATTTTGTCTATCTCTAAAGGTGTAGGTGGCATTTGAGAGGAGTCTCGAAGTGGAAGCTTGGATTAGTGTTCATTCAAGCAAGAGTTGGTATGTCCTCACTAGATTCGAGGACATCTTGATGTTTAGATTTTCTTATTGAAAGTATTGTAATAGACTTAGCTATTTTGTATATGTTGAAGTATGGGCCGTGTCCCAATATTTTCGTATGTCTAATATGGAGACTTAGCCTTTCTTTATGTTTTCTATTAAAGCGATATTTTGAAGTACTACAATTTCGTGTGAAAAGTTTTAATTCCGCGCTAATTTTCTTACATGTATGCAATGAAAGATGTCAAAGGGCTTGTACAAGACCTCCGAGAGGTCAAGTACGCCATGTCGCGATTCGAGAATACCATATGTTCTAAGCTGTCCTCTCGGGTCGTGACAAAGTTGATATCAGAGCATAGGTTATGAAAGTGGTCTTAGGAATCCAAAAGTCTCAAAAATCATGTCTAGTATAGTCTTGTTCATCAGTGTGAGTCGTACACTTCTATGAGCGAAAGGTTATAGGACGATAGAGTTTCACTTTCTTCATCAATCTTGTGTCGTCCCAATAGACTTGAGGTCATAAGTTTCTATTCCTAATATCTTCTATTGTGCATATAGGAGTATCACTACAAGAAGAATGGACCCAAGAAGGTTGGAAGAAGGAGTACAAGAGGAAGGTCCCCAAGCTGGACTAGCTCCACAAGGAGTTCAAGTCCCTCAAGTTGCTCAAGTTCCTCCCAAGGTGATCAAGTTCCTATTGGAGGTAAAGGTGATGAGGTTCTACTGGTTGCCCCGGACATGACTAATGGGGAAATTAGAGAGGCTCTACTTGCTTTAGCTCGAGCCTTGACAACTCATGTGACTAGAGACATTGGATCTAGAATGAATGCTTTGGAGAGTACCATGACGTCTAGATTGAGAGACTTTGTGAGAGTGAATCCTCCTGTCTTTCTAGGCTCTAAGGTGGGAGATGATCCTCAAAAGTTTCTTGATGGTGTGTATAAGGTGTTGAGTGTCATGGGGGTGACTTCTTGGGAAAAGGCGAAGTTATATTCGTACTAATTGAGGGATGTTGCTCAAGTATGGTACACTCAATGGAAAGATAATAAGTCAGTTGAGTCGGGTCCTATAGAGTGGGAAGAGTTTAAGGAGTCTTTCTTAGGAAAGTACTTTCCCCGTGACAGGAGGGAGGTGAAGGTTGAAGAGTTCATTAATCTTAGACAAGGGAACATGAGTGATGAAGAATATTCTTTTAAGTTCTCCATGTTGTCTAGGTATGCTCCGTCCTTGGTGTCTAACACTGAGGATGAGATGAGTAGGTTTGTGACCGGTGTTGCCGACCTTGTGAAAGAAGAGTGTCGTACTGTCATGCTCAACAATGATATGAACTTTTCTAGGCTTATGGTGTAGCTCAATCAATTGAAGAGTCTAAACTTAGTAGGATTTCAAGAAATTTGCTCAATCAATTGAAGAGTCTAAACTTAGTAGGATTTATAGAAATTTGAAAAGGAGTGGATCCAATGATCAAAACCAATCTAGGTTTAAGAAGAGGGCTCCAAACCATGATGGACCTAGTGCTCCTAAGGTCAAGGGTGAACGTGGTAGTACTTCTCTAGGTGTTAAGCCTACTTGCTCTACTTGCAGGAAGAAGCACTTTTTAAAGTGTCTAGTTGGTACCGGAACTTGATTTGGTTGTGGTAAGGATGGTCATAAGGTGAGGTATTGTCCTAATACTGTAGCTAGAAGAAAAGAAGCTAAGCAATATCCTCCAAGTGTTGCATAAGGTGGTGCTCTAAAAAGGAAACGCTTTTATGCTTACCGAGCAAAAGGAACAAAGTCGGATGATGATGATTCCGGTAAGTTATAGTTTCTCTTGTGTTGTAATGGGTTCCTTCTAAGTGGGGGAATATGGTGAGTAGCGGAGTTGTTATTTGTTGTCTCTTCTCTTATTCAATTCAAGCTCGAGATATAGAAAGTCATAGAAGCATGTTGCATGTTGCATTGTGTTTAGGAGTCTACTTGAAATTGAATTTCATTGATTCCTTCCGTTATGGATTTTATAAAGTTATGATTATGTTGTAAAATTAGTTTATATGGTTTTATCTCTCATATTTTCATTCTTCTATCATATAATTGCTTAAGAGTTGCATTTTTAAAAAAAGTGTGGTGTGGTTATGTCCTGCTAGTCTTGAGTTTCTTATCTCTTGAAAGTGTCTAAAATGAAGCAAATGTCATTCGAGGACGAATGTTGTCCAAGTGGAGGAGAATGTAGCACCTCTAAAACGACTTAGGTGAAACTAGCGCCTAACACGTTTTTCATGAGGCTCTAAGTTCCTAAAATGGTTTATAATGATGTTTATAGGCAGTGTCTAAATTTTGGTGATGTTTGGAGGTCAAACGTCTAAGAACGTCCATGACATTCAAAATATATGCCTTGAGACGTGGTTGTACGTTTAGGTGTGCCTTTGCATGTTTTACGTGTTGGTTTTGGTGGAAATTGATGTGAGGGTTCCTAACATATGTACTAGTGTATTTGGGTTGGAAACATCCGGGAAAAAGTCCCCAAGGACCTACCAAAGGGTCCTTGAGGAGGACCCAACTTTGAGGCAAAACTGCCAAAAAGCAGTCTCTACCAACGATGGCAAATGACGCACCGTCAATGCAATGACGCCTTGTCATTTTGGGGACATCACCCCATACTTATTGTGGGAGATAAATCCCTCATTTCCAGGGTCTCTGACCAAAACAACGCCACACCAGTACGGCTCATCGTCCAAACGACGGAGCGTACATAAGCAACCGTTGATGGTCCTACAATTTCCAGCAGTGCCTCAGCCAAGTGAAAGGTAAGTTGGAATTTCACCTAGCCTTCATTAAACTAGTTGTACGGTTTCTTATGGTTATTTTAGGTATTTTAAGTGGGTTTATAAGTCTTGAACCTTAAGGGGAATTCATTATTCAAAATCAAAACCCCAAAATCCTTGTAGAACTCTCTAGAAAACCATTGAAGCTTGAAGGGAGATTGGAGCTTGAAGCTTTGTTTCTTCATAAAATCTTATCAATTTTCGTGCTTTACAATCAATTAAGGTATAGTTGTCATCCTTGAATCTCTTTTCTTCAAGGAGAAAATCTTCAAAGTGGTTTTCCAAGACTTTCTCAAAAGATGAACTTCTAAACTGTAATCTAGCCATGGGTTCTTGCATAAAACGTTTTGAATCATTGTATTATGATTAAATTGATGTTAATTTGGTTATTTTAGACTAAAATCTCTATGAATAAGTGCAAACCATGCAATCCTAGTTTTGACTATTTTATGGGTGATTTGATCATGTCTATATACTATTGAATTCTTGTGCAGTTTACTTTGGGCTATTGAATTATGAAAGAATTATGTTAAATCATATGAGTAGGTTGTCCTAAATTGATAAATTCATATTTTATTATATTGGATTAATTGTATGTTTATATTATTGGATTGAATTGGTGATCATAGCTATGGGTAAGAGCTTTGGTACATTGAGTTGGTTGATTTGGCTATGTATTGAAGTTGTAGTACAAGAAAGTGGAGATACAACGACATTTTATAAATTTCGTATTATGATGTTTAAATGTCATAAATTTGTTTATCGACATTTATTTTACATTTGGACCAAATATCATAAAATTTTACTGTCGAGAATTTTTCTGACATTTAAGCTAATTGTCAGAAAGAATTTGTCACATTTATTTGGTGACATTTAAGTAAATGTTGAAAAAATTTGCATCATTTACTTTGCAACATATAAAGAAATGTTGGTAAGATTATTACGACATTTATTTTTTTGACATTTATGTGAATGTCGATAAGAAATATATGACATTTATTTTTGACATTTAGGTGAAGTCAGTATGAGATATATGCATTTATTTTTGATATTTAGGTAAATGTCAGTATGAGATATGACATTTATTTTTGAATTTAGAAAATGTCGGTATGAGATATATATGACATTTGTTTTTGATAATTATATAAATATTGGTTTGCGATATATGACATCTATTTTTGACATTTGCGTAAATGTCGGCATGAAATATATGACATTTATTTTTGAAATTTAAGTAAATGTCGATATGAGATATATGACATTTATTTTTTCGATATTTATGAAATGTCACTTACACTTTGTGTCATTTAGATTATGTTTTGGTAAAACAAATTTCAAGACACTTACTTGTGACATATATAAAATGTCACATTGAAATTTCTGACACTGTAGTTAATATCAACAAATGTTATTATTGAATGTCATAAAAATTTGTGACATTACTTTATATTTTGCTAAATGTCATATTAATATTCTAATGTCGCAATCAAATTTCTTAAACATCCCAGAAAAATCTATGTATCGTTTCTCTCAAGACACAAATACATACAAACAATATGTGCATTTAGAATTATCTTCTTCATAATAAGCAAGAAATATTATATAAAGCAAATATTTCCTAATATTATAATAAAAGAACAAAAAATATAATAAATCTTCTGTAAAAGTAAACAATGTCGAAACAAATTATCTTTTCTATCTCAAGTAAATTTGAGATCTAACTAAATGTAATAATCTCAACATAAAATAAACTAATTAAAACCTAATTTAGATGGAATTAAAATATCTAGTAAATTTGCAATAAATCTTTATTAAACTCACCAATTTAAAAGTCCAGCATGTGAAAGTCGATACTTGACCTCAATTTCCTTTAAAAAATTTCACAAAAAATGCACATAAGAAAATTTATTATTATATAATAATAGAAATTAAATCCTTATTAACTAGAAAAATTTGGGACACCAAAAATGACTAATTAAAAGTATCTAAAAACACAAATATTAAAGAATTGATGCAAAAAAAGTAATTATATACATGAAATTTTCCTCCTTTTGAAAAGAAAGATCTTGTAGTTTTTTTTCAAACATACACACTTCTTTTTGTTTGTGCCAACTACGATAGTTTCAGTCTTCTTGATCATGTTAGCCTAAGGAAAAAAAATTAATTTATTATTGGATACTTTACGAAATACAAAACTTAAAATTTCATAATGTACCAATTTCTAGAAGGAAAATAAAAAAGAAAGATACATGATTACTTCAACAAAACAAACATCTGGTGTTGGGACAAAGATACAAACATCTTATAATGAAACAAACAGTGTGATAGCACTAATATGCATTCACATTGTGTATGTTGTTTATTTTAAGAACTCATTTTAAAATAAGCTAAAAACTTCAGCATACAGATTATATAGAACACAATAAACATACAAGACCTTGCCAGAGAAGTTATTTTCTTTTCGAGAAGGAAATGACCTTAAAGGTCAGCTCACCTATTCCATGAATTAGTCATCATCTATAAATATATGTTCTTTTCTAGAATATAAATGAGGAAGGAAGAAGGGACAGTAGAAATTAAGATATAATCATTGCATATATATTATTGAAATGTGAAAGAATAGTCACAAGGTAAAGCAGTAGCGTTGATATTAAGCTTTAATTCCAATACCTAGTGATGATATTAAACTTTAATTCCAACAACTAAATTCACCAACTAAACCACATTATTTATTTGAACTTTTTTAAACGACTAAACAACTTTAACTCTAACTAGTTTTAACTTAATTCCAATAACTAAATCCACCAACTAAACTTCATTATTTATTTGAACTTATTTAAAGAACTAAACAACTTTAACTCTAACTAGTTTTGATTTAATTCCAACAACTAACTCCACCACTAAACAACATTATTTTAAATAATGAGTCAAACTAGCTAGGGGTTAATTAAACTTCCTTTGAACTTATTTCGACAACTAAATTTAAAGCTAAGTGTCAACACTAAATGAATCAACTAGTGTTGGTACTTATACTTAACAAACACATTATTTCTAAATTAAAGCATCATATCAACACTAGATGCAAGAAAATCAATTTTGTCATAAAATCAATTTTGTCAGAAAATCAATTTTGTCATCAATAGGTCAACTAGTGTTGGTACTTATGCTTAACAAACACATTATTCCTAAATTAAAGCATTATATCAACACTAGATGCAAGAAAATCAATTTTGACAGAAAATCAATTTTGTCATCAATAGGATCAACTAGTGCTGGTAATTATGCTTAACAAAAACATTATTCTTAAATTAAAGCTTAACATCAACGGTAGATGGACATAAATCGATCTTGCAAGAAAATCAATTATATCATCAATAGGATCAACTAGTGTTGATACTTATGCTTAACAAACACATTATTTGTAAATTAAAGCTTAATATCAATAATAGATGGACACAAACCGATCTTGCGGGAAAATAGATTTTGTCATCAATAGGATCAACTAGTGATGGTACTATGATTAACAAACACATGATTCATAAATTAAAGCTTAATATCAACACTAGATGGACACAAATCAATTTTGCGAGAAAATCAATTTTTTATCAATTGGTCACATTATTTCTAAATTAAAGCTCAATATCAACACTAGATGGACACAAATCGATCTTGCGGGAAGATCAATTTTGTCATCAATAGGATTAACTAGTGGTGGTACTTATGCGTAACAAACACATTATTCATAAATTAAAGCTTAATATCAACGCTAGATGGACACAAATCGATCTTGTGAGACAATCAATTTTGTCATCAATAGGATCAACTAGTGTTGGTACACTTATGCTTAACAAACACATTATTCCCAAATTAAAGCTTAATATCAACATTAGATGGACACAAATTGATCTTGCAAGAAAAATAATTTTGTCATCAATAAGGATCAACTAGTGTACGTACTTATGCTAACAAATATATTTTTTCTAAATTAAAGATTAGTATCAACACTAGATGAAGACAAATCAATCTTGCACACCAAAGTAACCAATCACCAATGAATGAGGTCCGATTGAATCATTACCACCAAAGTAAACAATCGCCAATGTAAGCTAAACAGTTGCATCCTGGAAGAAGAAAAACACCACTTCAAGAAATCAAAAGTTAGTATATAGGAGATGTCAGATGTCCTGATGAGATGTCTTTATAAAAAAAAAAAGTAGGTTCCTACAGGACATTCTCAATTCTTAAAAGTTCTCCACAATAAATATTCAAGAAGATATTGATAATTTTCTAATAGCACTACAAGAAATCTGACATATTGTGGCGCCAAAAGTCGCTATAAAAAGCGAAAAACACGCTGCTAAGCACATATAATGGCGACCTTATGGTTGTGGCAAGTACTTCCATAACTAGATGTTATTAGTGACGACAACTGATGTCGCCACAAAAAGTGCATATATAGTGGCAACATAATCGCCTCTAAAGGTAAGCAAATATTCGCATGAGGATGACATTTAAAGGCGACTTGTTTCCACCACTATAACTATTATAATTTTCGTGGCAAGTAACGCCACAATAACTAAATAATAGTGACGACCTTAATCGCCGCAAATACCCTTTTTGAAAAATAATATGCAGCCACAATATTTTTACTTATACTTGCACAAATGTATTACACAAGTCAACAACCTATTGAAAATAAAAGTGACCAACACTAGAGATATTTCTCAAACAATGATACTGGAAACTTTCATAACTCATAGCACAGAGTAATTGTGCATACACATGAAAAGCACATAAACTTGAAAAAAAAAATGTTCCTTGTCTAAAATAAATTCCACCTTGAATGTAAGTAATTAACAACCTCTTAGCCCCTCAGCAAGTGTTACTCCGTTAAATTATTCCATAGAAAGGTGCGTACTGTTAGGACCGAAAATAAGTAGGTGTAAATGCGAAAGTTAGCAAAGCAAACCTCAAAAGACCACGAGTAAGAAGACAACGAGAAATATACTAAAAGACACAAAGATTTAACGTGGTTCGGTCAATCGACCTACGACCACAAGGAGATGAGCTATCCACTATAAATATGAGAGTACAAAATACAGAGGGAAACAACCTCAACCAATTCACTCGGAATACATGGGAGGTTCACACAAGTGATAAACGTATCAAGCTTGTGACCCATAAATTCTCCCCCTAACCAAAACTCTCAAAGCCCTTAAGACTACATTGTGAATGCTGATTAAGTTAGAAGGAACATGCCTCTATTTATAGAGTCCTAAACCTTTTCCTACCAGAAGTTAGTCAATCCAAAACCTTTTCCTAAAAGGAAAACCTATTTATGGTAAGAAATTTAGGGCAAATAAAACCCAACAAATTTCTCCCTTGGCCCGAATTTCTAACAAAATAAATTTGTCCACCTTCTTCACTTAATCTTCAACAACTTGCTTCCCCTCTCCACAATCTCATTTGCAAAATTTATGTCTCAACACAGAGAACCTCTCTGAAATAATTTCTCCAACAAAATCTTCATTACTGTCAAAAAGGTTGCGGCTAGAACTACACCCGTCAAGATGAACACCTCTTTCTAACCTGGTTCAATCATCGATCATCGAACCACTGAACCTGACTCCATCATTGAATCTGGCTCTGATACCACTTGTTAGGACCGAAAATAAGTAGGTGTAAATGCGGAAGTTAGCAAAGCAAACCTCAAAAGACCACGAGTAAGAAGACAACGAGAAATATACCAAAAGACACAAAGAAAGATTTAACGTGGTTCGGTCAATCGACCTACGTCCACAAGGAGATGAGCAATTCACTATAAATATGAGAGTACAAAATACAGAGGGAAACAACCTCAACCAATTCATTCGGAATACATGGGAGGTTCACACAAGTGATAACGTATCAAGCTTGTGACCCATAAATTCTCCCTCTAACCAAAACTCTCAAAGCCCTTAAGACTACATTGTGAATGCTGATTAAGTTAGAAGGAACATGCCTCTATTTATAGAGTCCTAAACCTTTTCCTACCAGAAAAAGGATTAGTCAATCCAAAACCTTTTCCTAAAAGGAAAACCTATTTATGATAAGAAATTTAGGGCAAATAAAACCCAACACATACTTCAAGCAAAACAGCTAGAACCTACAAAAAAAATCAAGAACTACTATCAGACCGTTCTGTAAGAACATAAATAACATATCTCCCATCATTCAAGGTACACCTGCCACTGCTTCCAACAACATTGCACGACAATCATATTATTCCTACAATAAAAATCAGAGATTACAATCGATGGCGACAAGAAGATATTTGATATAAAAGCAACTCAATGATTAATGTTGTAATGTCTGAAATAATTACGTTAATAATATGTGAATCACTTCTTCTATACATATCAAATTATATGTTCATCATAGTATACTAAGCACATATTTTAAAAAATGTCAAAGTTTTACATATGCAGAAAAACTGATATTGCCGAATGAAGAATTATCATAATGGAATCCTCATCTTAACATTAAATGATACAAACTAGTTCTTGATTTCAAGATGAAACCAAAATTTAAACAACCAAATTTAAACAAAAGAAACATACTGTTTTGCCTGCTTAAAAATATCGAATTCAATTCCAAAAAAACATGCTAAACCAGACCTAGTCTTTATGTTGAAACCTCTTAGAAGATTAATATAAGATATAGACAAATTAATGATGTACTCTATTCCTTCCTTTGTCTCATGATGGATCATTGTCATTTCCATAGTAGGATAAGCTACATATTAACATATTTTTCCTTTAAACAAACTCAAATATGATGTAATTACAATAGCTACAACTACAACAATATGAGTGATCATCAACGACTATCAAGCTAAACATTGACAATGACACTTATTCAAAACAAAAACAAAGAGATGTGGAAACAAACTTAAAAAAATATAAGCATTTGAAATAGATTTTACACATGGTGAAAGCTTTAACTAGCAATTACCCATAATAGTCAAACTTAATGAGAGTAAAATATAAGCACAAGTAAAACTTTTATGTTTTAAAATTCGGATTTAATAAGAAAAGAAAAACTGCAATATGGCAAGTTGGTCCTCTTAAGAACTAGAAAAACATTGTTTTAGAAGTGAGAAATTTCAAATTTAAGAACTATTAAATCAACTTCATTTTAAAAACATCTTGAATAAATTTTCAGACGACCTTATTAAATAAAGGGGAGATTTATAAACGTAGAACTAAACATCTCAAAAGAAGTAAAATTAAAGACGAGAAATAAATTTGAGTCCGAAAAAGAAGAAAGCAGGCTTGAAATTAATTAAAGGCTAAAATTGTCACAAAATTAACCCAATATATTGTGAGTTGAATATATGACTGAACAAGAATCTTATATTTTAAAGAAATATGAATGTTAAAGGGACAAATACCTATTTGTAGTCTCACAACTAAATACCAAACATGTTGAACCTTAAAGTATTAGCCAACTAGTCAACATCATGAACATTACTCAACAACAAGGACGTAATATTTAATATACATGCAAAACGAAAAGTGACAATTTGATCATACTTAGCTTATTTTCGATTAAAGAAGGCAAGACATAAAGTTTTCATTTCTTAAAAATGATTTTGTATTTCTTAAAAATAATTTTGTTTGACCTACAACTACTGCTAACATGGGAATACAATAGGCTAAAGAAAGGAAAATAAAGGGAAAACATATTAATAGCAAACCTCGTGCTTTCGTAAAAAGGAAAATTGGTTATATAACTCAAACAAGATTATAATTAATTTAATCTACAAGAAATGGAAACCGAGTAGAAATGAACATAAAAACACTAAAACTGGGGTAACATTACTTACGTAACTCAAACAACGACTACACTAAACTAAAGTACGCTAATTTAGACAACTACTAGAAATTCATCGTTTGCCGACTGCAAGAATAGTCGGAATGTAATCGAAAAATGGAGTTTTCCGATGACTTTCCGACTACTTTTGGATAGTCGGCATATTGAGCGTCGGAGAATTAATATCGAATACAGTAGTCGGACTTTGCCGATTATCATAGTCGGAAAATATAATAGTCTGACCATTAAACTATCTAAATGGCCGACTACAGTTATCGAAACATATTAAAATAATAATTTATTAATTCAAAAAATTTCGACTACAATTGTCGTGGTACTTAAGTAATTAAATATTTAATTAATATATATTTTGACTACACTAATCAGCATATATAAATTATTTATAATCATTTAAGTATTTATCTGAGTACTCTAGTCAGAATAAATAATTCATTAATTAACTAATTAGCTACTCTCCGATTGTTGTAGTAGGCAATATTAATTTTTTGTAAAACTTAAATTATCTTTCTGATTACAGTGGTAAGAAAACTGCATTTTATATTGAAAAAAATTGTTTATATGATACACCACCTGTTAAATTATACTACCATCCATAAAAACTAAGCAATAAAAGCAAACATCTAATATACCTAACCATTCAAATTTCCATTCAAACATAACTAAGTTTAAAGTTCAAGCATCACCTGAAGTAAATCTAATAAGTATTCAACTTTTATTCAAATAGATAAAAAATAGTTAAAAACAAGTCTAAATCTCATTGAAGATGTTCAAACATCCTAAATAAACTACCAGAACAATCTACTCATCAGCAAGTCGCTTCTTCATCAGATTCTTGCATATGCTTCTCCCTTAACTTCTGCACTTCTTAAAATTAGCTTTAGATGTTTGAAGTCATTCTGTAATGCTTCTGTTTCTTCCGAAGATTGAGAAGTAGAAGCACCAAACATCAATGACAATGAATGACATGAGGAAGGTTGTACTCCAAGTCCATAAATTTTACCTTTCTTCACACCTTCTGCTATATTTGTCCATATATATCATCATATGACAGTTGTGCTGTGGAACTAGCCTCAGAAATAAGTTTTGTTTCACTCCATTAAAGCAAGCCTCTTTCAAATGAATCAAATCACTAGAAAACTACTATTCATGCCTCATAACGGATTAACCAAAACTTTACTTTTGAGAACCAACAAAACAATTTAACCATAGGAAGCCTTTTTTACAAATTAATAATGACCACTTTAATAACTTGAGAACAAAATATTATAAGCAACAGAATAACAATTTTGCTATCACTATATCCTATCGACAAATTCTTTCACAAGTTGAAATAGTGAATTTGACATAGATCCACTCTATTTAGTTTCTAAGGCAGTAGTTACAAAAACATAGCATCAACAAATGAATATGGCATTGAGGATTAGAAGCAATAGCAAAATAAAATGAATTGTGTTAGTGGAGTGCATCATAATGAAGATATAATAGAGCATGTATTTAAGGTGGCGGTGAGTGATCTCTATTCAGTCCAAAGTGATTAAGGCTCATATCGAATTCTTATCTTAATACAGACCAAAATAAAAATAAATGAATTTAGTAGGATCACAGGCCCTATAACCTACCCATTAGTGCATGTCAGCATCCAATTCTTATCTTAATCTTTTCATTAAAAAATCTCTTGACATGAAATCTGCCACTTATCCAATAAAGATGGTGCAGAAAAGAATTTGTCAACAAGCTTGGTATCAAAGATGATCATATTAAAGCCAACAGGAAAATAATAAACCACAAACCATCTTTGACTATATCACAAAGCCATGACAGCAAAAACAGAGGAGTTGCGGTCAAGAAAAAAATGAAGAAACCAGGCAAAACCAAATTCTCAGAATATGAAATCTGCCACTCAACTCACCCAATATCAAATAATATAATATTGAAGTGTTATAACTTACAAATTTCTCCTCCGGACGTGACTCTACCCATTCTCCCTTTGTACGATCCTTTTTTCTTTTCTTTGTGTCTCCTCAAATATTTAACGTTGTCTCTAAATTTCACAGTCAACCCGCACGATTAGGAGGAGTTCTTTCATACATCCATTTACGATGTGCAAGTTTCATCCACACAATTTAAAAAAAAAAATTGAGAATTTAACTAAACAAACTAGCAACAACTCATCATTCAAGTGTTTCATCGTCATTCGAATAAGAGAGAAACCCATTTCAAGTTTTAAAATAAGAAAGACATTAAATTTAGTTAACAGGGCAAATTCCAAAAAAAAAAACACAAAAACTCAGCATAGGATTTTCTTTTATGGATTCAAACTTAAAACACAAAAATCTCCAAGTATGTAGCAGAGAGAAGAAAAAAGTCAATCTTAACACTGGCTACTGCGCGCCACATACACTTTCTATACAAGCTAACCTATCATCAGAGTTTTAGAAAAGATTATGTGTACCTCATTTGATGGAAGACATCATGTATTGCACTTGCAAAGGAAGACACAAATCACGATTCATCTAAGTCGTCAATTTCTGCTCTAGATATTTTAAAACTAATCTGCGAAGAGAAGCAAAGCCCTCAATAGAATTTTTTTTTTGTTAAGTAATTAGAGAAGGCCCAAACGAACAACAAGATGGATTTTCAAACTCCATTAGGATGTGGATGTTCTAACAACAATACTAAGGGAAATCAAAGCATTTCTATGAAATATAGTAATAAGGATAATGTTTTGTCCTAAAGATCCTCAACGAAAAAAATAAATAATAATCATAGAGTCTTCGGAAAACAACCTCTCTATTTCTCTACCTCCACGAGCTAGGGGTAAGACCTAGGCACAACCTACATTATCCTCCTTAGACCCACCTAGTGGGATTACATTGGGTATCTTATTTTTCTTAACTAGCTTTTGAGCTAGGTCTATAAATTAATCCTACATGGCTACAGCCCAAAGATATGGACTTGTCATTAATCAATTATTAAACTAGACTAGAATGTGCTCAAATTTGCAATTATACTAAAGAATCAATAATAAAAACCGAAAACCGCAACAGCAACAACGACAACAACTATATAACAACAAAGACGAGATGCAAATTAAAAGCTTGTTAGATTCATAAACTTGATAACAAAGTGAAGAACGTTTCTTATTCCATCTGGTTTCTGAACTACGTCATAATATATTCATGTATCTACAAAATGTTTCCTAACAGGAGATTTCTGAACTTCAATAGGAAAATATTAAAAAATATTATCGAATTTCCCCTAAGGGGCGGAAAAATATCAATTCCACGACGAACTATGCTATCACACAGTAAATAAATAAAAAATGAAAGATATAATAGCATTTTTACTTTAAAAATCGCAACCTTACAGTTCATATGAAAAATTCCAACTTTCAGTCCCAAAACTTGAACCTCAAAAACAACAAATAGAACACAACTTGGATTGAATAAACTCAAATATAAGGAATAATAATCAACAAATTTGCACATACAGTTAAAGGAGGAGAGCAGAGAAATCTTAACCTCAACAGAATTGAAACCCTAGCGAGTGACAATGGCGAGAGAACTGATGAGATAGAGACGGTTCTGGCGAGAGAACTGAGAGAGTTCAGTGAAATAATAATTAAAAGAAATACTGTATTACTTAACACGATTATATTTTTTAGTCAATTTAAGTAAATATTTAATTAAAAAATATTGTAACATTGCTGACAACAATAGTCGCCATTTAATAAGATTTATTAATTATTCTTATAAGTTGCCGACTACTATAATTGGGCATTTTGTATATTATTTTATTGATTTTATTTCATATAATTTTACAACTACAATAGTCAAAATCATAATCGGGTAACATTTTAAAAATATATATGCGTATAAATTTTAAATTACCGATTACAGTAGTCGAAAAACTATCCATACTTCCGATTACATATTTGTAGTCAGCAATTGTAGTCAGAAAATAGCTTATTTCCAGTATTATAATACGCAGAACTAAAACTACAAAGCCAAGATGTAAATTACACCTAAACAGAAGTGAAACAATGGAATCATGAAACTTACACTATTCTAATACTGAAATATCCTGAAATATAAACAAAAAATATATAAGTAAAAACAATTTGGAAAGGGGATAAGATTACTGTTACGATCCCATTTCGAAAACTAAAGGTTTCGAAGTTGTTTTCACAACTTTGGCAAATTTATTGATTTTGGAAGAATTGCAATCTTAGGAGCCGCCACAAAACCGTTTTAAAAGGGTAGTTTTTGAAAGAAAACATTTAAATAAAACAGAGTCGGGCAAGGGTTCAAATAATTCTCTAAGAAAGGGTTTAGACATCTTAAAGGATCCGCTGACACGCGGTTAACCGACGGATTTAAAAGTTGGCTAATTTTTAAAGAAAAACTCAAGATTACTTGGAAAAAAATCTTGTTTAAAACTTGAATAAAAATTTCTTGATACTTTTAAAAATCTCAAGAATAATATGAACTTTTATCCATAGTCATGTTTTGAACCATATAATTAATTCAAACTCATAAACATAAATTAAAGGACCTTGTTTCACAATTATGAAGGCAAAATAGATTGGTGGACCCTTATACTTGTATCAGTTTGTATTCTGAACCCTTCTATTTACCCCTTTGTCATCTGGACCCTTAAACTCAATTAAAATGAGACTTTTGAGCCCCTTCAACCATGTGTATAGCCCACTCTCCTTTATATAGTTGACATGTCATATCCACGTCACATATATTAATGCCACATCATAATTATTTCATAACTATTTTTAAAAATATTTAAGAAAATGTAAAATAATAACATTTTAATTTACTATTAGCATTTCTAATTCTCCCTATTTTCACTATTTCACAACCAAAAGAAAGTCATCGCCACCGGCGTCATCGCCATTTTTGCCGGCAAAATCACCATTTTTGCCAGCGAAATCACATATACTTTCTCCCTCATCCTTCTTCATCTCCGATGAAAACCATCACTATTTTTCTTTCCTCCTCCAACCTCCACAGTAACAACATGTAGATAGATACTGGTGGCATTACTCTGATGATCTCCACTCCGATCGTTTCTAGAATGCTGCCGCCGTCCATTTTCGGGTCACCGGCCCATGGCGGGGTTTGACAGTGTTGAAGTTTTTAAGGATTTTGGTGGCATTACTCTGATGATCTCCACTCTGATCGTTTCTAGAATGCTGCCGCCGTCCATTTTCGGGTCACCGGCCCATGGCAGGGTTTGACAGTGTTGAAGTTTTTTAAGGTCTATTTGGAAAATGTTTGGAAAATCTCAGTAGAAACTGAAATTTGGCGTAACAAGCCACCACACAATCAGATCTGGCCACGCACAACCAAATCTGGCCAAAATTTTCATAATCCAACGTCGACTACTACTTTCACACCCCAAATTGCTTATAAATACAATTTCACACCAATATTTGTCATAAAAATCGTCGAAATCTACTCAAAATTCGCTTTAAATTTTCTTGGGTTATCAAAATCAATTGAAAAGGACAACTTTAAAGGATTAGAAGGAGACTTGGAGGAGATTTTTTGGTTATCAAAGGAGACATCCAAAAATTGTTGCAAAATAGATCAGAAGGAGACAAGTTTAATGGATTAGATGGAGATTTTCTTGTGTTAAAAATACATCCAAAAATTGCTGCAAAAGATTGAAGATATGGAAGAAAGGAAGTTAAAGTTGCCGGGAAAGCAATTAAGCTCTAGGGAAGAAAAAAAATCTTTTTAATTAATTGTTTTTAAAAAAATATTTTTTTTTATAATTTTAATATTTTTTTAACCTAAAAAAGTTGTTCACTTGCCTTAAGATGCGTGAAATTACACTTTTGCCACTCAACCATCTCAAAGACACATAAGCTTGGTCAATGGTCAGAGGGATTTGTTAAATTGTGTTTAAGGGTCCGGATGACAAAAGTGTAAGTAGGAGGGCTCAGAATACAAATTGATACAAGTATAAGGGTCCACCAAACCATTTCGCCCAACTATGAAAGGATATGTAAAATCCTTAAGTCATTCATATAAAGTCCTAAGTTAAATTAAAAGACAACTAATTTATTTTAACAAACTTAACAACTTTATCCTATTCAAAATTTGAACTAAATAGTTAGTTCAAACTCATTCAAAGCTTTTCAATAACTGTGAAAGAACATAAAAGGTTCTCAAGTCATTTTATAAGCTTAAATTAGCTGAAGTTAAAAGAGTGAAAATTTGAAAGCTTAAAGTAAACAAGTAATGAAATAGAAAAGCCAATACAAAACCTCCAAAAGGATTCATCTATGTTCAAGAAAAAGTAAACAAAAGTTGGCATTCACAATAAAAAAAAATAATGAGGAAATCAAAGTAAACAGTGAATTAAATAACTGAAATTTCCAGCCCACATCCGACCATTTTAGGGGGCTGAAATTGTTGTGCTGTTGTTTAATCCGTTAGAGGCAGCAGCTGCTGCTGGTCATTTTAGTGGACTATTGAGAGTCCAAAAATTATCAATTTTCAGCCTTTTCAAGGCTGCTGCTGCTTCGTTAATTATGGGTTTTAACCCAAATTTTGCTCCTCATTTTAGCTCTTTGGAGCTACTGTTGCTGCTGGTTTTCGGGTCTCAACCCAATATATCAGCTTTCCTTTCATAACTTGGCGGAGGTTGACTGAAGAAAAGGAATGTGCAACTAGATGGGGAAGAATACACAGATTATATCTCCTATTATATGCACTCAAAGAGGGCAACCAACCATCATAGACGAGAGGGAACAACATCACAACGCTAAAGACAAGCAGATACATACTTAACATATTCATAAAGAACTTGCATAACAAAATAAAAAAAATGCAACCATCAACCTTAAAATCGTGGCAATAACATACTAACAAACTTCATAAAGAACAAGGAAAGAAAATAAAAATAAAATCACATTATACAAGTTAAAATATAGCTGAGTTAATTCTACACAAGATAGAAAATATGCAGAATTAAGGCTAACATGACAGAGAGTGCTGGCAGCCAGTCCCAACAAATGAACAAACTAAAGATTGCTTAACATTCACCATTTTGACAGAATCATCTTGAATTCATACTATGAACAAGACCTTATTTTAAAACAACAATCGATATTTATCCAAATCTACGCTTATAAGACAGGTTAAGGAAACCAATTTTTGATAAAAACATAAGTAAAATTCTAATACAGAAGACAACAAATTAAGGCAGAAAACAACAACTATATAACATGGATTTCGAAGTCGAATAAGAATAATAACATCTAGAATCACATATATGTACATATTTATGAGCTCAACTAAGTAAAGAATCAGATTCATATCTTAAGAAAACAACCATCAATAAAGCAAAATATTTAATAAACTCATTCAAAGTTGACTTAACTAAGAGATCAGGATAATGAAAACTTTTGCCAATCACATAAACATCACCCTTATTTTAACTAATCACATTGAATCTAAAAGATGATTAACAATACTAAGACAAATAACAATTCTACAATGTAACACAAAGAAAAGGTTGAAGAAAAGACTGAAGAAAGAGCAAGAAGATTACATGGTTCTGGGCAGCAAATTGGGCGAATGCGTTCGGCAGAGACGATTTCACCACCGCCTTCAACTCTCAACTCGAATAACCACAAAAGCCAAAAATTTGAAATATTGAGATAAGAATTCCCGTAACTTTTAGGTATACACTATACAGTGAAGAGAATCCTATTTGTAAGGGGAAAAGGGGGAAGAAAAAGGGGTCTGAATCAATGTGGGAGAATCCCAAATTCAAAAATTCTCTAAAGATAAGGCTTTGACAGCTACAACCATACCAATTTCAACAGATTGAGGACGAGAGCCCACTGATTTAGGGCAAGGACGACGAGGCATCAAGATTGAGACACCTGGCCTTGTTATCGAACGTTCCTCATACGAGAAGATAAGGTAGAGAAGAGCAAGTCACGCGATGCTTGGAGGTCGCGATTTCACTGGGTTTCGATTTGGGTTTGCAGCGCGTTGAAGAAGACGAAGAACGAGTAGAAGGTGGCGTATGTACTGGTTGTATTGTACACGCCTGTTTTGCTGGATTTGGAACGGGTTAGGTCGATGGCCTTGGTCCAGATTTGGGTCTTTCTGGGCTTATCAAGTTGAGGGTCCAATTGGATTCAAAGAGAACATGTCCTTGGTCTCGAAAATAATAAAATGATAATATTTGAAATAAAATAAATTATATATTTAATCAATTAATAAACTTTTTGATTTTGACAAAATGTGAAATAATTAAATTACTATCGAAAATAACACTAATTTCCACACTAATTAAAATTTTGATTAATTTACGAAAAAATAAGATAAGTAATAAGTTAATTATCCAAATAAGATATGTATCCAAAGTCACATACAAACATAAAGGTATATATAGATATAGAAATATATAATTGCCTCTAAAAACAATAACAAAATCAAGTTTTAAACATTTATGGATTTTTCAAAAATAATTTATTCCAATTGTTTAAAATTTCAGAAGCTTAAAAATTAATCAAATTGTGGAAGGTCAAAATTGGGTGTCAACAATTATGTCTCTAGGGCACCGTATTGAGACACCGAGCTTGATGATCATTCCCACAGCAAACCACGAATTGTATACAAGAAAGAAAATTAAAAAAAGCGTGCAAGATTTTAAATCAAACAATTGTTTACGCCTACTCCGTAATAACATTGTTCTTGACCTTATATACTATTGTTTGAAATGAAAATAATACACAATTCTAGGATTCAAATAAAAAACAATCAATTTGGGCAGATTTGGACTTAAAAATCCGTTATAGAAAAACTCCTTGAGTAGAAGTTTTATGCGAAAATTAAAAATGAAGTGTTTAAAGGAAAAAACGTTGGTGAAGAAATACAACTTTTGGCAAGTCCTTCATCGTACTGTAACGACCTGTTTAGTCGTTTTGAGCAGCAGATTTTATTTCTGGAAAAACTGGCTGAGTCGACGGATCCCACGACGGAGCATCATGGGCACGACGGACCGTCGTGGGGGTCTCGTTCCAAAACACTTAGAATTCTGAAATTTGGGTACTGAAATCGACTCTCTGAACTCCGTAACGGAATGGCAGGACGGACCGTCGTGGGCACGACGGACCGTCACACATCTTCCACAGAAATTAACTCTCTGAACTTTGCGACGAACCTGCAGGACGGACCGTCACAGCCATGACGGACCGTCACAGGCTGCGTGACCCTGACTGGGTCGGATTTCTGTTAAATATTTTAAGGGGCGTTTTGGACTATTCCTGCTATAATTATAAATTTAGTGGGTTAATGTTAATAATTTAATTACTTGGGGGTTAAAAGAGAGAACCTTGAAACAAATAGTGGGGGTATTTTATAATCTTTTATACTTAATTATATGCTAATTAGGGTAAAAGAAAGAGGGTTTGAATAAGAAAAAGA
>NC_028639.1:21188900-21239714 GCF_001406875.1 Solanum pennellii
CTTTTTACTTATTTTAGCTTCTTAGATACTCTTAGATTAGTAATTTGAGGATAGATGTTCTTGTGGTGATGACTTCCAGGTTTTGGGAATAAATAGTATTGAGTTTTTATAAGTTATTTAATCGATTTTCATTAATGAGTTAAAGTCTTCCGCATTATATTTTGTTATTTATGGTTGAAATGTTGGGGTTTAGATTGGTTGGTTCGCTCACATAGTAGGTTAAGTGTGGGTGCCACTCGCGACCCGTTTTGGGTCGTGACACGTACTAGGTGAGTATTCATTGAATTTTCCAAGATTTGGATGGTAACATCGATAGGATTTCAAAGAAGACGTACGACATCATCGAGAGTGAAATTGGGGGCTGCTTTGTTTTCTAATGGTGTGAAAATGAAGAAGTAAAAAGGATTTGGAGGTTTAAAGGCTTATGTTTGAGTCGGGTATTTTAGAAGTGATTGTGCGAGTTGAGAAATTATGGCATTACAAACATAACATCTATAATATGACCAAATAAATACAATTTTGCAATGAAAAGGAGATAATTAATTATTTAAGCTTTAAATTTTAGTAGAGTAAAATAACTGTATACAAAAATAGATTAATTATAGTTATTAAATCATAAATGACCTTTATTTTGAAAAAATAAAATACATGTTGATTAAACCTTTTTTATTTTTGAAGTAAATTAATTTTCAAAAGTAATAATAATAATAATACATATATATATATATATGTATATATATATATATATATAAAGTATCTTGATCTTTTGTAAATATTTGTTTCACCTTTATGACTTGTGAGATTAAAGAAGCTTCACTAATTAATTAAATGAGGCGAAAATAATAGGTGTGATCAATCGAGGGTGTCTTTATTATCATCATTAATATTTACTTCTATATATATTTCAAAACATAATAAAAGATGTTGTTAAACTAGTTATTTGTGTAGTACTTAGAGTAAATATTCCCATTAATTATAAATTAATTTTTTGGGTCAATTTAATTTATGTTTAATTATATACCTCCTTATTATATAAATTTAATTTTATCGATCAATTGAAGTTTATCAATATCAAATTTAATATATAAATCTCCTTAAATTGATCATTGATATTTCTTTAATGGGAAAAGGGTCTGATATACCCCTCAACTTTGTCATTTGGAGCTGATATACCCCTCGTTATAAAAGTGGCTCATATATGCCCTTACCGTTATACAAACGACTTACATATACCCCTGCCGTTACAAAATGGCTCACATATACCCTTCATTTAACGGAAGTTAAAAAATTAGTTTTAAATTTATATTTATTATTTCTAATTTTTTTTTAAAAAATTATTTAGGGGTATATATGATTCTTCTATCAAAGTTCAAGGTATATTTTAATTTTTTTCATACATAAATTATTTTTTGACTTNTTCGCTCACATAGGAGGGCAAGTGTGGGTGCCAGTCGCGGCTCGGTTTTGGGTCGTGACAAACAATTAATCCATGGATAAGTTATCCCTCACAAGGGGAGGTATAGTAGTTCCAGGATAAGTTATCATGGGATAAGATGGGTAAATAACAAATATATCCCCCTTAAACTCTCTTTTATACACCATTTTTACGTTCAAACATATTAACATAATTTTTAACAACATTTATAATAACATTCACAATCTTAATTATTCGTTGTTTATATGATAAATATATTTTACTATTAATAATTTACATTTTATAATACAATTTATATTTATGAATATATTATAAGATAAATTTATTTGTGCAATTATTATGTTTATTTATGTTTTGATTTCTCTTAAAATGTTCACTCCACTACTAAATTACATATTTTTCATTGTATAGTTTATTAGTCACTGAAAATATATATTTTATCTATAATTAAAATGTAGATGACTTTAATAATAAATTTTCTTTTACTTTAAAAAACTTAGTCTTAATTTTTAAGCTGAATAAAATGAAAGTTCTACTTTTAAACTAAATAAGATGAAAGTTTTATTTTTAAGCTAAATAAGATGAAAATATTATATTAAGATAAATAAGAAGGAAACTTTATTTTAATGCTATAAGTTAAGTAAAATGAAAGTCTAATTTTTGAACTATACGACATAATCATGGAAATGCACACACAAAATATTTAAGATAAATGAGATGATTATTTTATTTTTAAGAATGAATAACTAATGCTCGCAAAGAAAATGTAAAGAAAAAACAACATAAAATGAGGGTATTTTTGTAAACAAACAACTTATTCTAAAAAATTACACAATGAATATTGGTTTGAATATGACAAACCAAACAAGAAATAAAAACTAATTCCAGCATAACTTATCCGAGAATAACTCATCTCGACATAACTAGTATTCAAACCAAACGATCCCTAAAAATTGATCATTTCTTTTGTAATCGGATTTTCTAATACCTCTATTTATAGGACATAATATGAAATTTGAAATGATTTCATAAACATGCACATTAATATGATTTAGGAGTTATGATTATAAAAAATGATGGGAGTAACGAAAATAAAAACAATTAATTTTTTTATATGAAAGAATATGAATAAATAGGGTGGTAAATGTCACATTCATTATTTACAATAATCAAAAAGTAAATAAATAGAATTTTTTTCATAAAAGTGAGGAAAAAAAGATAAATAGGAACCTTGACCAATGAGAGGTGCCTAATAGTATTTATTGATGTACCTTTATAATACATGAAGGTGAGGTTCAATTGAAAAATACATCGATCTTTGGGGATCTTTCAACTTCTCTAAAATAAAAGAAAAATGTTATTTCTTCTTCCACAACGGGTATTGTAACGAAGTCAAGTTACATTTGCTCATAAAAATTAAACTTGACTCATTTTGATAACAACGAGAGTAAAATTGAGATTTTTTTATTATAAAGTAAATTTTGTTCAAATCATATAATCTATGAGACAAATTTGGTCAAACTATCCATATATATTGATAAATAATTTTTTAAAAATAATTAGATTTTGAAAATTAGGTGTAAATATCCGTAATTAGCGACTAATAATATGCTTAATCAGTGACAAACCCAAAATTTTCTTTTAGGGGGTTCGAAAAATAAAAGTATAAACATATAAATAAGCCTTTAGAAATGGGAACCTTGAATTCTTTTAGGTCAACATGTTTTTAAGAGTAACAAAAAAAAAAACAAAAAAGAACTTGAACTACAGAACTGAAAATAAAAAAAAACTAAAAAAACTGAAAAAAAAGAAAGATAAAATGATTACATAGAGACTCAAACCATTTACATACAACCTAGTTCAAGGGGACTTGCCACTGCACCATCTATTTTTCTTTGTTATTGAGGGGGTTCAAAATATATATTTATATCAATCCATAAAATTTACCTTATATATGTCGTGTAATTTTTTGCCGAGGGTTCACGAACTCACGTGGGTCCCCCCGTATTTAACAGTACTTTTCAACATATGTCATAAATATAAATGACATTTTTCAACATATGACATAATAAATTCAATATGTGTATAAAAATTTCATTGTTTTAATGACATTTTCACTATATGTCGATAGGATCAATGACATTCTGCAATAAATGTCTAATATATTCGACGTTTGTATTAAATGTCACTATTTTAGCAATATTTTTGCTAAAAGTTGCTAAAATCAATGACATTTTACATCAAAAGTCACTATTTTAGTGACATTTTTTCTAAATGTCATTAAAATCAATGACATTTTGCAGAATGTCAAAATATATTCAACATTTATGTTAAATATCAATATTTAAGCGATATTTTTTTTCTAAATGTTACTAAAACCAATGACATTTTCTAATAAATGTCATATTATATTCGACATTTGTAGCAAATGTCATCATTTATATGACATTTACGCTAAATGTCGCTAAAACAACGATATTTTGCAACAAATGTCGTTATTCTATTCGACATTTGTAGTAAATTTCATCATTTATATGACATTTTGCTAAATGTCGCTAAAAACAACGATATTTTGCAATAAACGTCACTACTTTAGCGATATTTTTCTGAATGTCACTATTTTAGTGACATTTTTTCTAAATTTCACTACAATCAATGACATTTTGTGGTAAATGTCATAATATTGTTCGACATTTATATTAAATGTCACTATTTAAGTGACATTTTTCTAAATGTCACTAAAACCAATGACATTTTATAATAAATGTCATATTATATTCAACATTTGTAGCAAAATGTGATAATTCAAATGACATTTTCGCTAAATGTCTCTAAAAGTAATGACATTTTGCAATAAATGTCATCATCATAGTGACATTTGGACCAAATGTCATTATATTTATGATATTTCATACCAAATGTAATTTTTTACGACATTTGACATCAAATGTCATTGTTTTATGACATTTTATTCTTAAATGTCGTGAAATTCTTTATTTTCCGACATTCGTTTCAAATGTCACTAAATTAATGTCGTCGTATGTATATTTTCTTGTAGTTTTGTGAGATTGGGTTGGTGCTATGTTGACCTAACTTTCTCTATATCGTAGAGTATAGGTCTTGAATTATGATGATGATTGTTATGGTCCACTTATGGTGGCAGTGCTTATGTGCTATACTTGTGAATAATGTGACCTCGTCGGCATTACTTTATGAATGGTGAAACAATGTGGCCTCGTTGACATTACTTTATGAATTGTGGTATTATCATGTTATAACTTAATATGTGAGTATTGTGAAGGTCTTGATGACTTATGTGTATATGTGAATTCAAAGTATGTGTTCTTCCAGTTGATGATAAGTGATCATGATAGGTTATAATGATGCCTTGTATGTGTATGCTTGATGTTGAAGTGTGAATCTTCTTAGTTAACTATATGATCATTATGTTGTGTCATGTTTATGATTCAATAGAAGTGAGTAGGGTTACTTGTAAGTATACTTAACTGACTCTATGTGCTACATGAATGATATTAAGATGATTATGAAGTGTGTCTTGTGTAGGTAGACTTATATCCCTTACTTGATACATGAAAGAATGTGGATATGAATTCTTGACTTAGTAGGCTAGAGCACCCTTTGTCATGAATTTATATGTATGAATGAAATATTATCTTGAATATAGGAAAGAAGGTCATTTATGTAGAACCTTTTAGAAAGAAGATTATGATATCCTTGAAGTTGAAAGCCATAATTATATCCTTCTCGTGTGAATGGTGGACTTAGTGTTGGTTTGCTGGATGTGCATGAAATCATCCTTAGGAAAGTCATTTATATATCTTAATAACCATTGAATGCAGCCCTAGCGGACCCTCCTTGGTAAGGTGTTGTATGATTTGGTTATGAACAAGTTATGGTACCTTTTCATATACTCCTTTTATTGAATTACACTATGAGAACAAATTCTAGCACGAGTGAGTACGCTTGGGGATTAGCTCTAGTAAATATGGAGATTAGAGTACAAAGAAACCCATGATATTTCTTAACCATGTGGCTACATGGATTATGTCCTAGTTCTACCATTGGCAAGTAGAACACCCTTTATGGGAGTAGGGTTGACTCTGGATTCCGTGCTTAGCCACCATGGTCCATGTCGCTTATTTCCTGTTCTCATCATGTGGGATACATGCTAGTCTTGGTTAATTCTATAAAGTTTAGGTAGTGGAATGGGACTCTATATAGACATTGCACGATTAGGTTCTGAAGATATTAGTATGTGAGTGCCTAGGTCTTCTCTAAGACCATTATATGAATATACTAAGTGTTGAATGTCTCTTAAATTAGTTAGTGAATATAATGACTTAAGTAAAGGTATGTTAACGAAAAGGATATCTATGTAGAGTAGCTTTGAGAATTTCTCTGGTAGGCTTGGAGAGGGTGTATGTGTGTTCTCTTCATGTCTTACTTAGGTCAGTCTTAGAGTAATTCTAGGTAGAGAGTTGAATGTATGAAATGGGAATAATCTTATCTTAGGTAGTCTAAAGGATCACTTTGGTGTGTGTGAAGGTATTATTTGAGTGGTCGCTTCATAACTCATTTAAGTGAGCCTTAGAATCACCTTTGGTAGGAGGGTCTCATGGTTATGTGAATTGAAGTGATAATTAATGTATATTGATTAAATGTGACTATATATGCTTATGTTGATCTAATGTGATCTCTTATACTTGTTTTATGATGTTTTACTAAAAAAAGAGCATGTTTTATATAAATATCCTTTTATCATGATTTTATGCATTATGCCATACTTAGTACATTCTAATTTACTAATTCCATATATTTTGTCTATCTCTAAAGGTGTAGGTGGCGTTTGAGAGGAGTCTCGGAGTGGAAGCTTGGATTAGTGTTCATTCAAGAAAGAGTTGGTATGTCCTCACTAAATTCGAGGACATCTTGATGTTTAGATTTCCTTATTGTAATAGATTTAGCTATTTTCTATATGTTGAAGTATGGGCCGTGTCCCAATATTTTCGTATGTCTAAGATGGAGACTTTGAGACTTAGCCTTTCTTTATGTTTTCTATAAAAGAGATATTTTGAAGTATTACAATTTCGTGTAAAATTTTTTAATTCCGCACTACTTTTCATACATGTATGCAATGAATGATGTCAAAGGGCTTGTACAAGACCTCCGACACGTCAAGTACACCGTGTCGCAATTTGAGAATACCATATTTTCTAGGGTGTACTCTCGGGTTGTGACAAAGTTGGTATCAAAGCATAGTTCATAAAAGTGGTCTTAGGAATTCAAAAGTCTCAAAAAGCCACGTCTAGTAGAGTCTAGTTCATCGGTGTGAGTCGCGACACTTCTATGAGCGATAGACTATAGGACGATAGAGTTTCACTTTCTTCATCAATCTTTTGTCCTGTCAATAGAGTTGAGGTTATAAGTTTCTATTCCTAATATCTTCTCTTGTGTATATAGGAGTACGACTATAAGAAGAATGGCCCCAAGAAGGTTGGAAGAAGGAGTGAAAGAGGAAGCTCCCCAAGGTGGACTAGCTCCACAAGTAGTTCAAGTCCCTCAAGATGCTCAAGTTCCTCCCCAAGGTGATCAAGTTCCTATTGGAGATGAAGGTAATGATGTTCCATTGGTTCCCCCGGACATGACTAATGGGGATATTAGAGAGACTCTACTTACTTTAGCTCGAGCCTTGACAACCTATGTGACTAGAGACATTGAATCTAGAATGAATGCTTTGGAGAGTACCATGACCTCTAGGTTGAGACTCTTTGTGAGAGTGAATCCTCCTATCTTTCTAGGCTCTAAGGTGGGAGAGGATCCCCAAGAGTTTCTTGACAGTGTGCATAAGGTGTTGAGCTCCATGAGGGTGACTTTTAGGGAAAAGGCGAAGTTAGCTTCTTACTAATTGAGGGATGTTTCTCAAGTATGGTACACTCAATTGAAAGATAATAGGCCGGTTGAGTCGGGTCCTATAGAGTCGGAAGAGTTTAAAGAGGCTTTCTTAGTAAAGTAATTTCCCCGTGAGAGGAGGAAGGTGAAGGTTAAAGAGTTCATTAACCTTAGACAAGGGAACATGAGTGATGAAGAGTATTATTTGAAGTTCACCATGTTGTCTAGGTATGCTCCGTCCTTGCTATCTAACCCTAGGGATGAGATAAATAGGTTTTTGATCGGTGTTACCGACCTTGTTAAAGAAGAGTGTCGTACGGCCATGCTCCACAATGATATGAACTTTTCTAGGCTTATGGTGCATGCCCAATCCATTGAAGAGTCCAAACTTAGTAGGATTTCTAGAAATTTGAAGAGGAGTGGATCCAATGAGCAAAACCAACCTAGGTTTAAGAAGAGGGATCCAAACCATGATGGACCTAGTGCTCCTAAGGTCAAGGGTGAAGGTGGTAGTACTTATCTACGTGTTAAGCCTACTTGCTCTACTTGCGGGAAGAAACAGTTTGGGAAGTGTGTAGTTGGTACCATAACTTTCTTTGGTTGTGGTAAGTATGGTCATAAGGTGAGGGATTGTCCTAATAGTATATATAGAGGAAAAGAAACTAAGAAAGATCCTCCAAGTGTTGCAGAAGGTGGTGCTCCAAAAAGGAGTCACTTCTATGCTCTCCGAGCAAAGGTAACTAAGTCGGATGATGATGATGCCGGTAAGTTATAGTTTTCTCTCTTTTGTTGTAATGGGTTCCTTTTAATTGGGGGATTATGGTGAGCAGTGGATTTATGATTTTTTGTCTCATCTCTTATATTCAATTTAAGCTTGAGAGATAGAAACTGTAACATTTCGAAAATCCAAGACTTGTCGTAGATCCTAACATAGGTGTCTTGAGGTCTATACACTATTTTTTGGACTATAATAATGAATATAAGTCATTTAGGAGGTTTAGAAACCAAAACATCTAAAAATGTTGATGACGTTTGGAAATTTAGTTCAAGGACGTACTAGTATGTTTTAGCCTATTTGACTAGCTTTTAAGAGTCAGAAATTCAGAAAATTAGCTTGAAGGGTGTATAACATGTGTTTAAGGTGATTCTTGGTCTAAACGTCCGGGTACGACTCACCAAGGACCAACCAAGGGCCCTTGAGGTGGTCCCTAACATTTAGGAGGCAATATTGCCTGGGCAGTGTTGCAAACGACGAAAGCCAAGGAACGGCTCGTGTGTGGATCGACGGGGTGTCTATGCCAACCTTCATCCCACACTTAGCAAAAAATGGGGAAAGCCCTCGCCTGCACAAGTCTCTAACCAAAATGACGGTTGTGCAGGACGGAGGGGGGGACCAACCGTCGACTCACAGATTTAGGGGTTATTTAAGGATTAAATGAAGATTAATTAAGGGGTAAAATAAAGATTAATTAAGTAATTTAACCTCCCATATAAAGATCCCAACCCTCATTAGCCTAAATACAACTGACAAAATAAACTCTTTTCCTTCTCTCTTCTTTCTCTCTCTATTGAAGACACCTCTGAAGACAAGCTAAGGGGAGGTTTTGGGGGCTGGAAAGGGACGATTTCACCATCAAATCTTCGTCAAACGTTAAGGTATGGGATCTAATTCACCTTTGAGACTTATTTCCTCAAATGGATCCTTCAAAGTATTTCTAAAAGTTGAGTTTTCAAGTGGTTTTCCTTTAATTACAACTTTGATGTTATGAACTGAGTTGTTTATGGTTTCTTTAGGACATAATGGATATATTAACATGTATTTTAAATTCATTATGGTAATTTGATATGGTTTGATCTAAATTGAAGAGCATGATCCTTAATTCTTAACCCTAGGTTTGATCTTGATGAAATTGGGTTGTGATTGATTCAATTGATTTGATTATTAGTTAAATCACTATTAGATGATGTTGTTACACTAATCATGAACAAATTAAGATGAATTGTAGTCTTTCACACTAGTTCTTGAGAAGTGATCTAGGTTATGAGAATTGACCTAAGTATCTTGTCTTAAGCTTTGATTTAGTATTGAATTATGGTTTACTGATTCTCTTTGTCTTGTATCATGTTGATTATCGAATTATGATGTGGTACATCTAAATTGAATTGAATTGAGGTTTTTATGGTAAGGCATAAATGATGAACTATGAGGAAGACTTGGTAAGTCTTAGAATCTCTATCTTTACTTCCAATTGTGATTTATTGTGGTTAAGTCATGATGTTATATTAGAGCATGCCTTGTATTAGGATTGATAGGATGGTATGATGTTGAATTGAAATGTCTTGACTATGTTGTAATGTTGATTAAGGTGTATGTGTTATAATGACGGTGATGACTATCAATGAGCATTATTATGATATGAAATGCTAATGTGCTAACCTCACTTATATGAATTGTAATGAAAGGAGTTATACTCATACAATTCTTATTGAGCTATTGATGATGATGATTAAACAAGGGGTAGACCCTATGACCAAAACTAAGCTATGATTGATGATTAAAGGCTTAAAGACATTTCAATAAAGGGACTTAGGTTAGCACCGAGTGAACTTGACAATGGGAGGTGATGACTTCCCAAAGAGGAAGATTCACCCTATAGTTCTACATGAGATGTTGACTTCCCAAAGAGGAATACTCATCCAATAGATTCCCATGAGAGGAGACTCCAATTACCAAGTGGTATGAAGAGGGAGTATACTATCTCTTAGTTCTTTAACTATGTTGCCCGCATAGGCAGACTAGCTAGTGGATACACCTAGAAAGCTACGTCTATGTTTGGTTTTACTTTGGCCAGTAGACCGCCTTGCATCGGTGTAAAGGTTTTACAATACCGAATTCCACACTTATCTCTTGTGGTCTATGTTGGTTAAAGCAAGTTTTCCCTAAACTAAAATAAAGTAATGAAGTATAAACTAACTAAATTGACTTGAGATGTTTGACTTGCTTAGGTAGGGGTATGGGACTCTACTTACGCATAGCACTAAGTGGGCGTTGATGGGAGCTTTAGGGAGTTGATGTTATGTATTTATACGATAATGATGTAGATAATGATAATATGTTGATGATACACTATATGGCATTACATAATGATGATTATCCTTATGAACATGTATTTGGAGTATGTTATTAAAGTTGGACATTGGTTATGTTTTCTTGTTGGGGATACTTGATTTAGTAAGGTTATGGGGCCTTACTTGGTCATTACACTTGTTGACTTGATGAGGATTTCATGAGTACTTGTCTTGCTTATTATGATATGGTTAACTCTTATTCATGCTTATGATGTCATTCTTATATGATAGGGTTGTAGTAGTTTATAGGTTCAAGTATGATGGTATGCATATTACTTGATTGAGTTGGTAAGCATGTTTCGTTACTTGGTATGACTTGCTTGATTATGCATAAGACTTCTAATGGGTAAAATGACATGTTTTAAACTAAATGTTCCTTTTTGGCATATTTATCTTATATGTGCATATGGTCTCATACTTAGTATAAGTGGCGTACTGACCCCATTTCTTCCTTTTTCCTAAACATTTTAGGTTCCGGTAGTTGAAGGATCATTCAAGACGACTTGAAGAAGACTTGGATATTCTCTACCATCCAAGTGGGTAGGTCCTCACTTTCCGAGGGCGATGCCAATATCTTGCTTATGAAGTTACTTTGTTTTTCTAAGACTCTTATGTTCATTCCACTTTCATTTGAGTACGATTTGTATAATCCTACATGTGGCTTCTTTACATTGATGTAGGGCTATGCCCAAATTTCTATAATCTTTAGATGGTATGCAATGAGAAAATCCTTAAGACTATGTTTTATCTTATGTATATATTTATGTGCAATAAAAGTAGAAGGCTATGTAACCTTACTATATGAAGGGTCTATTTATACTCGATATATATATATATATATATATATATGTATATATATATATATATATACATATATATATTATATGTATGTAGAGGTCTATGTAAACCTCCAAGTAGAAGTAATAAAAGTTTTAAATTTTCTGCTAAATTCGACTTATGAATGTGTTGATGTAAGCTAAGAGGCTAGTCCTAGTCCTCAAAGAGGGCGACGACGCCGGTTACGTCTAGGGGGTAAATCCGGATGTGACAAACTTGGTATCAGAGCATGAGCTTGAATTATCTTAGAGTCGATGTCTCTCTCTACCACGTCTATGTAAGTTCGTGTTCATAATTGTGAAGCGCGCCACACTTATGAATGGGAACCTACATAATTCCTAGGAAACATTCATTATCTTGGAAATCTTATATCGTGCCATTAGAGTATACTTATGGTGTGCTTTTCCATCTAATCCTATTATTGTGCTTATAGGAAGAAGGAACACTCGAAGGAATGCGACCCGAAGACTTGAATAGGAAATTGCCAATCCGGGAGCTCCTCCCCGTGGTGAGCAAGTCCCTTCACTTGAAGAAGATGCTAATGTTGACCAAGCTCCGTCAATCCTCCACCCTTGACGAATGGACATATAAGGGCTGCCCACATCCAATTGGTTCAAGCCATCACTGTTCAAGACCAAGCCAACCAGGAGGTTGTACCCCTCCTCATCCACAAGTCACTATTATGGCTTCCCTCTAAGGGACTTCACTCGAATGAACCCTCCTACCTTCTACTGGTCTAAGATCGATGAAAACCCCCAAGAATTCATCGATGAAGTCTCCAAAATACTTTTAGCTATGGGGTTGGCCACAAGTGAGAATTTCGAGTTGGCCACCTATCAACTCAAGGACGTGTCTCAAGCATGGTATGTGTAATGGAGCAATAATAGGCCATTGAGGGGTGGTCCTTTGACTTGGGAGATCTTTAAGAAGGATTTTCCAGATCGGTTCTTTCCTAGGGATATGAGGAAGGAAAAAGTAGTCGAGTTCATCCACCTTCGCCAAGGAGGAAGGAGTGTTCACGAATACTCCTTGGAATTCATTAAATTGCCAAAATATGCTCCCTCTTTGGTTTTCGATCCTAGAGACCAAATGAGCAGCTTTGTGATGGGGGTGGCGGAGGACTTACAAGAGGAGTGTCATTCGGCTATGATACATGACAACATGAACATTTCCCGTCTTATGGTGCATGCTAGAAGGGTTGAGGAGGAAAGGGCTAAGAGAAAGAGTGGAGATGCTAAGAGGGCAAGATCATTTGATGCAGGTTTTTCAAAGAATAGGCTTGAGATACAAGACAAGCCTAGATTTAAGAAGCGGGTTTCTAATCAAGTTCCATCCAAGTTCCCTAAGGCTCGGGATGACAAGGTAAATAAACCGAGAGCTCAAAATGGAAGGAGTGGAAACTCACCAAGTGAGAAGCCTACATGTGTCAAATGTGGAAAGGGTCATCTTGGTGAGTGCTTGGTAGGAACGGGAAATTGCTTTGGTTGTGGCAAGAGTGGTCGCAAGGTAAGAGATTGTCCAAATTTGAAGGGTCAAGAGAATGGTGGTCTCAAGCAAGTGGTTCAAATGAGGCTCCTAAGAAGAACCACCTCTATTCTCTCTGCTCTAGGGGTGAGCAAGAGACTACTCCCGACGTGGTGACTGGTATGTTGAAAGTCTTTACGATAGATGTATATGCTTTACTTGATCCGGGTGCTACTTGTCATTCGTTACACCTCTTGTAGCTAAAAAGTTTGACATTTTACCCGATATTTTGCATGAACCTTTTATAGTGTACACCGGCGGGTGAGTCGGTTGTTGCAAAAAGGGTGTATAGAAATTGTCATATAATGTTGCCCACTAGAGTTTCTCTTGTTGATCTAGTAGAACTAGATATGCTAGATTTTGACATTATATTGGGTATGGATTGGTTGCATGCATGTTATGTCTCTACTGATTGTAGGACAAAGGTAGTGAGGTTTAACTTCCAAAATGAACCCGTTGTAGAGTGTAAGGGGGAAAACTCTATTCCTAGAGGTCGTATCATCTCTTGTCTAAAAGCATGCCAAAAATTCTCCCATTGAGTCGGTCCCCGTAGTGAGTGAATTTCCGGAGGTTTTTCCTAATGACCTTCTCGGTATTTCTCCCAAATGGGAAATTGATTTTGGTATCGATTTGCTACCGGATACGAATCCCATTTTAATTCCTCCTTATCGGATGGCTCCGGCCGAATTGAAAGAGTTGAAGGCTCAACTCAAAGATTTACTAGACAAAGGCTTTATTATACCTAGTATTTCTCCATGGGGTGCTCCAGTTTTATTTGTGAAGAAAAAGAATGGATCCTTAAGAACGTGTATTGAGTACCGCCAACTCAATAAGGTCACAATCAAGAACAAGTATCCTCTCCCTCGGATTGACGACTTGTTTGATCAACTCCAAGGGGCAAGCTATTTTTCAAAAATTGACTTAAGGTCGGGGTATCACCAACTTAGGGTGAGAGGTGAGGATATACTAAACACGACATTTTGGACTAGATATGGTCATTATGAATTCTTGGTAATGTCTTTTGGTCTCACTAATGCTCCGGTGGTGTTTATGGACCTAATGAATAAGGTGTTTCGAAATTACCCAGATTCATTTGTCATTGTCTTCATTGATGAGAACTTGGTATATTTCGAAGAATGAGGGTGATCATATGGGTCATTTGAGGGTGGTATTGCAAACCCTTAAGGAACATCAATTGTTTGCAAAATATAGCAAGTGTGAGTTTTGGTTGAGGTCGGTAACATTTCTTGGCCATATCATCTCTAGTGAAGGAGTTGAGGTTGATCAAAGGAAAACGTAGGCGGTGAAAAATTGGCCTAGACCTTTGACTCCAACCGATATTAGAAGTTTCTTGGGTTTAGCGGGTTATTATCGGACGTTCGTGGATGGTTTCGCATCCATTGCATCTCCCTTGACCACTTTTACCGAAAAGTGTAAGAAGTTTGAGTGGTCGGAGGCATGTGAGAGAAGTTTTCAAATGTTGAAAGATAGGCTTACTTCCGCTCCGGTGTTGACCTTACTGGAGGGTACAAAGGGTTTTGTTGTGTATTGTGATGCATCCTGAGTGGGTTTGGGGTGTGTGCTTATGCAACATGGGAAGGTGATAGCCTATGCTTCTAGGAAACTTAAGGTACAAGAGCAAAACTATCCAACTCATGACCTTGAGTTAGCGGCCGTGGTGTTTGCCTTGAAAATATGGAGGCATTACTTGTATGGTGTTCATGTTGATGTTTTTACCGACCATAAGAGTCTCCACTATGTGTTTTCCCAAAAGGAGTTGAATCTTCAACAAAGAAGGTGGTTAGAATTGTTGAAATATTATGACACGAGTGTTCTCTATCACCCCGACAAGGCTAATGTGGTTGCGGATGCCCTAAGTCGTATGACTATGGGTAGTATATCTCTCACATTGATGATGCTAAGAAAGACCTAGTGAGAAATGTTCATAGGTTTTCTAGGTTGGGGGTGAGATTAGAAGATTCTTCGAATGGTGGATTTATGGTCCATCATAACTCCGAGTCATCTTTAGTGGTGGAGGTAAAGTCCAAACAACACCTTGATGAACCATTAATGGAGTTGAATGAATCAGTCCTCGACAAGTTAAATGAGTCATTCTCCTTAGGGGGTGATGCTGTATTAAGGTACCAAGGGAGATTGTGCGTTCCCGATGTAGATGGGTTGAGGCACCGGATCCTAGAAAAATCCCATGGGTCCCTCTACTCAATTCATCCGGGTTTGACAAAAATGTACCAGGACCTTAGGGAAATTTATTGGTGGAAAGGTATGAAAAAGGACATAGCGGAGTTTGTCTCTAAGTGTCCAAATTGCCGACAAGTAAAAGCCCAATATCAAAAGCCGGGTGGCTTACTACAAGAAATCCAAGTTCCTACTTGGAAGTGGAAAGACATCAATATGGATTTTGTAGTGGGTTTGCCTCGGATTTAAAGGCAATATGACTATATATGGGTGTTTTTGGATAGGCTAACCAAGTCCGCTTACATTATTCTCGTCAGGTCTACTTATTCAGCGGAAGATTATGCTAGGATCTTCATAGATGAAATTGTGTGTCGCCATGGTATTCCATTATCCATCATATCGGATCGGGGTGCACAACTCATATCTAGGTTTTGGAGGTCTTTTCAAAAAGGGTTGGGTACTAAGGTGAAAGTGAGTGCCACTTTTCATCCCCAAATGGACGGTCAATCGGAACGTACTATTCAAACCCTTGAAGATATGCTTAGGGATTGTATTATTGATTTCAAGGGAAACTGGAATAAGCATTTACTTTGGTGGAGTTTGCTTATAATAATAGTTTTCATTCATCCATTTCCATGGCTCCCTATGAAGCCTTGTATGGTAGGAGGTGTAGGTCTCATATTGGATGGTTTAAAGTTGGCGAGCCTTCGCTTCTTGGTCCTGATTGATTCATAAAACTTTGGAGAAAGTTCATATCATAAGGAACCAGTTGCAAACGGCCTATAGTCGGCAAAAGTCTTATGCCGATCATAGGAGAAGGGATTTGGAGTTTGAAAAAGGTGATAAGGAGTATTTGAAAATTTCACCAATGAAAGGGGTGGTTAGATTTGGCAAGAAAGGGAAGTTGAGTCCTCGTGATGTGGGTAACTATGAAATCTTTCAAGGTTTGGTAAGATTGCCTATGAATTGAAACTTCCTAGTGATTGACTTCGGTTCATCCGGTTTTCCATGTTTCCATGCTTAAAAAGTGTATTGGTGATCCCGAGTCTATTCTCCCTATTGAGGATCTTGGTGTCAAGGATAACCTCTCCTATGAGGAAGTTCCAGTTCAAATTCTTGATAGGCAAGTCAAGAAGTTAAGGAATAAAGAGGTGGTTTCCGTAAAAGTGTTATGAAAGAATCACTTAGTTGAGGGTGCAACATGAGAGGCCGAGGCAGACATGAAGTCCCATTACCCTTATCTTTTTGATAATTATGGTTAGTCATTCTTTTTAATAATATAAATATGATTAGAAATTGAAGTTTCATGATTTTTGGTGAAGTTTTGCAAAAATGTGCATTTTTGGGTTGCATTACAGTGAATTATAGGAAGTTGATGCATAAAACTTGAAATTGTTGCCTTTTTGTTTGTTGGAGTTATGTTGTGCATTTTTACTTGGTGAGTCGTAGTGAAAAGTTATGTGTCATGTTGATAAGTTGAACTTTGTGTTAATTAACTCATAAATGCTATTTTGAGATCATGTTGTTGTTGTGAGAAGGGTATTCCTTAGAATGAAATATTGATCCTTATGTGTGGTAATTGAAGTTTTGAATTGCCTTGTGTAAGTTATATGGTGATGTTCTTATGCATTGTTGTTGGTTGGGCTGCTAGTCTTGAGTCTATTCCTTCCTTCAAAAGATTTTTAGTGTCATTCGGGGACGAATGTTCCTAAGGAGGGGATAATGTAACATTTCAAAAATCCAAGACTTGTCGTAGAGCCTGACATAGGTGCCTTGAGGTCTAGACACTGTTTTCAGGACTATAATAATGAATATAAGTCATTTAGGAGGTTAAGAAACCAAAATGTCTAAGAACGTCCATGACGTTCGGAAATTTAGTTCAAGGACGTACTAGTATGTTTAAGCCTATTTGACTAGCTTTTAGGAGTCAGAAATTCATGAAATTAGCTGGAAGGGTGTATAGAATGTGTTTAAGGTTATTCGTGGTCGAAACGTTTAGGTACGACTTCCCAAGAACAAACCAAGGGCCCTTGAGGAGGACCCTAACACTTCGGAGGCAACACTGCTCGGGCAGTCTTTCAAACCACGAAAGCCAAGGAACGACTCATGTGTGGATTGACGTGGCGTCGATTCCAACCGTCGTCCCACACTTTGCCAGAAATGGGGAAATCCCTCGCCTACACAAGTCCCTGACCAAAACGACGATTGTGCAGGACGGAGGGGGGGACCAACCGTCGACTTACAGACGGCCCGTCGACGGGGTTATGTCTGTGAGGGTCAAATTCCCTGCATATTTTAATTTCATTTTATTAAAATAATTAAAGGGGTTTAGCGGTTATTTAGGTATTAAAGGAAGATTAATTAACTAATTTAACCCCCCGTATGAAGACCCCAACCCTCATTAGGCTAAACATAACTCACAAAATAAACTCTCTTCCTTCTCTCTTCTTTCTCTTTCTATTGGAAGACACCATTGAAGAGAAGCTAGGGGGAGATTTTGGGGTCTGGAAAGGGACGATTTCACCATCAAATCTTCATCAAACATTAGGGTATGTGATCTAATTCACCTTAGAGACTTCTTTCCTCAAAAGGCTCCTTCAAAGTATTTCCAAAAGTTGAGTTTTCAAGTGGGTTTCCTTCAATTACGAATTTGATGTTATGAACTAAGTTGTTTATGGTTTCTTTAGGATATAATGGATATATTAACATGTATTTTAACTTCATTATGGTAATTTTAGATGGTTTGATCTAAATTGAAGAGCATGATCCTTAACCTTTAACCCTAGGTTTGATCTTGATGTAAATTGGGTTGTGATTGATTCAATTGACTTGATTATTGGTTAAATCACTATTAGATGATGTTGTTACACTAATCATGAACAAATTAAGATGAATTGTAGTCTTTCACACTAGTTCTTGAGAAGTGATCTAGGTTATGAGAATTGACCTAAGTATCTTGTCTTAAGCTTTGATTTAGTATTGAATTATGGTTTACTGATTCTCTTTGTCTTGTATCATGTTGATTATCGAATTATGATGTGGTACATCTAAATTGAATTGAATTGAGGTTCTTATGGTAAGGCATAAATGATGAACTATGAGGAAGACTTGGTAAGTCTTAGAATCTCTATCTTTACTTCCAATTGTGATTTATTGTGGTTAAGTCATGATGTTATATTAGAGCATGCCTTGTATTAGGATTGATAGGATGGTATGATGTTGAATTGAAATGTCTTGACTATGTTGTAATGTTGATTAAGGTGTATGTGTTATAATGACAGTGATGACTATCAATGAGCATTATTATGATATGAAATGCTAATGTGCTAACCTCACTTATATGAATTGTAATGAAAGGAGTTATACTCATACAATTCTTATTGATCTATTGATGATGATGATTAAACAAGGGGTAGACCCTATGACCAAAACTAAGCTATGATTGATGATTAAAGGCTTAAAGACATTTCAATAAAGGGACTTAGGTTAGCACCGAGTGAGCTTGACAATGGGAGGTGATGACTTCCCAAAGAGGAAGATTCACCCTATAGTTCTACATGAGATGTTGACTTCCCAAAGAGGAATACTCATCCAATAGATTCCCATGAGAGGAGACTCCAATTACCAAGTGGTATGAAGAGGGAGTATACTATCTCTTAGTTCTTTAACTATGTTGCCCGCATAGGCAGACTAGCTAGTGGATACACCTAGAAAGCTACGTCTATGTTTGGTTTTACTTTGGCCAGTAGACCGCCTTGCATCGGTGTAAAGGTTTTACAATACCGAATTCTACACTAATATAAAGTAATGAAGTATAAACTAACTAAAGTGACTTGAGAGATTTGACTTAGCTTAGGTAGGGGTATGGGACTTTACTTACTCATTGCACTAAGTGGGCGTTGATGGGATGTTTAGGGAGTTCATTTTATGTATGTATATGATAATGATGTATATAATGATAATATGTTGATGATACACTATATGACATTACATGATGATGATTGTCCTTATGAAAAGGTATTTGAAGTATGCTATTAAAGTTGGACATTGGTTATGTTTTCTTGTTGGGGATACTTGATTGAGTAAGGTTATGGGGCCTTACTTGGTCATTGCACTTGTTGACTTGATGAGGATTTCGTGAGTACTTGTCTTTCTTATTATGATATGATTAACTCTTATTCATGCTTATGATGTCATTCTTTGATGATAGGGTTGTAGTAGATTATGGGTTCAAGTATGATGGTATGCATAGTACTTGATTGAGTTAGTAAGCATGTTTTGTTACTTGGTATGACTTGCTTGATTATGCATAAGACTTCTAATGGGTGAAATGGCATGTTTTAAACTAAATGTCCCTTTTTGGCATATTTTATCTTATATGTGCATATGGTCTCATACTTAGTACAAGTGGAGTACTAACCCCATTTCTTCATTTTCCTCAAACATTTTAGGTCCCGGTATTTGAAGGCTCATTCAAGACGACTTGAAGAAGACTTGGATATTCTCTACCATCCAAGTGGGTAGGTACTCACTTTCCGAGGGCGATGCCAGTATCTTTCTTATGAAGTTACTTTGTTTTTCTATGACTCTTATGTTCATTCCACTTTCATTTGGGTACGATTTTTATAAGCCTATATGTGGCTTCTTTACATTGATGTAGGGCTTTGCCCAAATTGCTATGATCTTTAGATTATATGAGATGAGACAATCCTTAAGACTATGTTTTATCTTATGTATATATTTATGTACATTAAAAGTAGAAGGCTATGTAACCTTCCTATATGAAGGGTGTATGTATATTTGATATATATATTATTATGTGTATGTAGAGGTCTATGTAACCTCCAAGTGGAAGTAACAAAAGTTTTAAATTTTCCACTAAATTCGACTTATTAATGTGATGATGTAAGCTAAGAGGCTAGTCCTAGTCCTCAAAGAGGGCGACGACGGCGGTTACGTCTAGAGGGTAAACCCGGATGTGACTGAAAGTCATAGAAGTATGTTGCATGTTGCATTGTGTTTAGGAGTCTAGTTAAAATTAAATTTCATTGATTCCTTTCATTGTGGATTTTATGAAGTTATGATTATGTTGTATAATGAGTTTATATGGTTTTATCTCTCATATTGTCATGCTTCTATCATAAATTGCTTAATAGTTTGCAAAAATGATTAAGTTGTTCTTTTCTTAAAATGGTTGTAACGTGTTTAGAATTGATTTATATGAGCATGATAATGTGTGGAGAACGGGTTCCTAACATATGTACGATTGTATTTGGGCTGGAAACGTCCGGAAAAAACTCCCCAAGGACCTACCAAAGGGTCCTTGAGGAGGACCCGACTTTGAACAAAACTTCCAAAAAGCAGTCTCTACCAACGATGGCAAATGACGCCCCGTCGATGCAACGAAGCCTTGTAATTTAAGGTACGTTGCTCCATGCTTATTGTGGGAGATAAAGACCCCATTTTCAGGGTCTCTGATCAAAACAACGCCACACCAGTACGGCTTGGCATCCAAACAGCAGAGCGTAGGTGAGTTGTAGTGCCTCGACCAAGTGAAGGGTTGGTTGGAAATTTCACCTAGCCTATGTTTGATGGTTTATTAAGGTTATTTTGGGTATTTTAAGTGGGTTTATAAGTCTTGAACTTTAAGGGGAATTCATTATTCATAATCAAAACCCCAAGACCCCTAAAGAACTCTCTTGAACACCATCGAAGCTTGAAGGGTGATTGGAGCTTGAATCTTGGCTTATCCATCAAAGCATATGAATTTTAGTGGTTTAGTATCAATTAAAGTATAGTTTTCATCCTTTAATATTTCTTCTTCAAGTATACAATCTTCAAAGTGACTTTCCAAGACTTTCTTAAAAGATGAACTTCTAAATTGTAATCTAGCCACAGATTCTTGCATAAAACGTTTTGAATCATTGTATTATGATTGAATTGATGTTAATTTGATGATTTTACACTAAAAACTCTATGAGCCCAATCAAACCATGCAATCCTAGTTTTGACTATTTTATGGGTGATTTGATCATATCTCTATACTATTGAATTCTTGTGCATTTACTTTGGGCTATTGAATTATGAAAGAATTATATTAGATCATATCAGTAGTCTGTCCTAAATTGATAATTTAACATTTTATTATATTGGATTCATTGTGTATTTGGATTATTCATTGAATAGGTGATCAAGGCTATGGGTAAGAGCGTTGGTATATTGAGTTGGTTGATTTGGCTATGTATTGATGTTGTGAGATTGGGTTGGTGGTATGTTGACCTAAATTTCTCTATATCGTATAATATAAGTCTTGAATTATGATTATGATTGTTATGTTCCACTTAGGGTGGTGGTGCTTATGTGCTATACTTGTGAATAATATGGCCTCATTGGCATTACTTTATGAATTGTGAAAAAATATTGCCTCGTCGGCATTACTTTATGAATTATGGTATTATCATGTTATAACTTAATATGTGAGTATTGTGAAGGTCTTGTGAATATATGGCCTCATTGGCATTACTTTATGAATTGTGAAAAAAAATTGCCTCGTCGGCATTACTTTATGAATTATGGTATTATCATGTTATAACTTAATATGTGAGTATTGTGAAGGTCTTGATGACTTATGTGTATGCGTGAAGTCAAAGTATGTGTTCTTCTAGTTGATAATAAGTGATCATGATAGGCTGTAGTGATGTCTTTGATGTGTATACTTTATGTTGAAGTGATAATATTCATAGTTGACTATATGATCATTATGTTGTGTCATGTTGATTCTTATATACAAGTGTGTAGGGTGACTTGTAAGTATATTTAGTTGACCCTATGTGATACATGAATGATATTGTACATGAGATAAGGTGATTATGAAGTGTGTCTTGTGTAGGTAGACCTATGTCCCTTACTTGATACATGAAAGAATGTGGATATGAATCCTTGACTTAGTAGGCTAGAGCACCCTTTGTCATGAATGTATAAGTATGAATGAAATATGATCTTGAATATAGCAATGAAGGTCATTTATGTTGAACCTTTTAGAAAGAAAGTTATGATATCCTTGAAGTTGAAAGCCGTAGTGGTTTCTTTCTCGTGTGAATAGTGGACTTAGGGTTGGTTGGCTGGAACGACATGAAATCATCCTTAGGAAAGTCATTGAGCTATCTTAATAACCATTGTAGGAAGCCCTAGTGGACCCTCCCTTGTAAGGTGTTGTATGATTTGGTTATGAACAATATATGGTACCTCTTTATATACTCCTTTATTGAAAATTACTCTATGAGAACAAAGGCTAGCACCGAGTGAGTACGCTTGGGAAGTAATTCTAGTTAATATGGATATAAGAGGACAAAGAAACCCTTGATATTCCTTAACTATGTGCATACATGGGCTGTGTCCTAGTTCTACCATTGGCATGTAGAACACCCTTTATCGGAGTAGGGTTGACTCCGGATTCCTTGCTTAGATATCCTGGTCTATGTCGGTTATTTCCTATTCTCATCATGAAGGATACATTCTAGTTTTGGATAAGTTCTATGAAGTTTAGGTAGTGGAATGTGACGCTATCTAGTCATTCCACGATTAGGCTTTCAAGATTTTACTATGTGAGTCCCTAGATCTTCTCCAAGACCATTATGTGAATGTCCTTAAGTGTTGAATGTCTCTCAAATGATTTAATGAACATAATGACTTAAGTAAAGGTACGTTCATGAAAATGGTATCTATCTAGAGTAGCTTTGAGAATTGCTTAGGTAAGCTTGGAGAGGGTGTATGGGCGTTCTCTTCATGTCTAACTTAGGTGAGTCTTAGAGTAATTCTAGTTAGGGAGTTGAATGTATGATATGGGAATAATCTTATCATAGGTAATCTAAAGGATCATAATGGTGTGTGTGAAGGTATTGTATGAATGGTTGCTTCATAACTCATTTAAGTGAGCCTTAGAATGACCTTTGGTAGGAGGGTCTCATGGCTATGTGAATTGAAGTGATATTAACATATTTTAATTGAATGTAACTATATGTGCTTATTTTGACTTAATGTGATCTCTTACACTTGTTTTATGAAGTTTTACTCAAAAAGAGCATGTTTTATACAAATGTCCTTTTATCATGATTTTATGCATTATGCCATACTTTGTACATTCTAATGTACTAATTCCATAAATTTTGTCTATCTCTGAAGGCGTAGGTGCTATTTGAGAGGAGTCTCAAAGTGGAAGCTTGGATTAGTGTTCATTCAAGCAAGAGTTGGTATGTCCTCACTAGATTCGAGGACATTTTGATGTTTAGATTTCCTTTATGAAAGTATTGTGATAGACTTAGATATTTTCTATATGTTGAAGTATGGGCCGTGTCCCAATATTTTCATATGTCTAAGATGGCGACTTTGAGACTTACCCTTTCATTATGTTTTTCTATAAAAAAGATATTTTGAAGTGTTACTATTTCGTGTGAAAAGTTTTAATTCCTCACTACTTTTCATACATGTATGCAATAAATGATGTCAAAGGGATTGTACAAGACCTCTGAGACGTCAAGTACGCTGTGTCGCGATTCGGGAATACCATATCTTCTAGGGTGTACTCTCGGGTCGTGACAGTGAATTGGTAAATTCGCTGCAGATTCAAATTAAATGGTGGACGGTTATTTTATGTGTATTTAGGTATTTTAAGAGAGATTAACAACTAAAATGTAAAATTATACTTCATTCTTAAAAACTTAAAACCCTTCCCTCCCAAAAGTCATCTCAAAACTCCATGGAAGCTTAAGGTAAAATTGAAGCATGGATTGAAGGTTTCCATTGCATCATTTCAATTTTGTAGTCTTATTAATTCTAAGGTATGGTGACACTTTATCTGGAGTTATATTTTTCTCTAGGAGACAATTTCATGTTTTCCAAAGATTATGAAAAACCTCAATTCTTTTTCAAACTCATGGATTCTTGCATTAAATGGTTTCAAACAAATCGATATGATTATATAATGGTATAATTGATGTCTTCAAGTGAAAAACTCCATGAATCCATGATCTTAAATAAATACCTAAATTTGACTTATAATGTGGATTTTATGATTACTATTGGATATTGATTAACTTGAGTTTAGATTGAATGGTATTGTTAAATCTTATTTTTATATACATATGATGATAATTTGTTAGTTTAAGGTCGAGATTGGAATTATGGCCTTGTGGCTAGTTATGGTTAAGTCCTCTTGTGATGGTAGAATCGTTTGGAGTTGGATGATGTTGATTTGGCTTTGGAGGATGGTAAATTGTTCTATTTTAATTGTTAATGTAGAATTGATATAGAATTGCTCTTGTATGGTATGGTCTACTTATGTTGAAGGTTTTTACTTATTGTATATAGGTATATGTGTGTATTATGACCATAGCCTTGAACGCATTATGTGATGAGTATGAAGTATCATCATGATAAGGTGTAATGTAAATATGTTCATGTGATTTCAAGGAAACCTTGTATAAAGTATTATGCATGGTAATGCGATTTGAAGGATGATTCTCTTTATATGTTATGTGAAGATTATAGACTATGAAGTGTCTTTATATGTTAATATGGTGTCTTGTTTAGGTAGACCTAGATGTCCCTACTTTATACATGAATGATATAATGAATGTGACATCTTGACTTGGTAGGCTTAAATACCCTTGTCTTGCAATGAATGAATGAGACTGACTTGAATCAGATAAACCTAGCATGGTACCCATTTCATGAATAAGCTATCCTAATGAGCCTTGATCGGTTACCCTTGTGAATCCCTTCTTGGAAATAGTATTATTAGTTGGTAGGATTAGTGATGGTAGCCTATATAATACTCGTATGTGAATGTAACTACTCTATGGGAACTAAGGCAAAGCATCGAGTTGATATGCTTAAGATGGTATCTCTACTTGAATATGACACTAGAGTACTAACAAGTCTTTCAAAATTCGTTAAGCCATGTGCCTACATGGGATGTGTCCTAGTTCTACCCTTGGCAAGTAGAACACGTTCCATGGTGGGCGGTCTTATGACACCAGATTCCATGCCTAGCTAGTATGGTCTATGTCGATTACTGCCTATTCCCATAATGTGGGATGTGAACTCTAGTTATTGGATGGGTTCTATGACATGCAGGTAGTAGTATGGGATTCTATCTACACATGGCACGAGTAGGCCTTGAAGTTATTAGAGTGAGTTCCCTAGGTCTTCTAAGATCATTATGTTAAGTCCTTACTTATTTAATTGCCTCTTTAATGGCTTAAATGAATAATGTTCACTTAGTGATAGAATGTTGAAATAGAAGGGTTCATATCTAGTGTGTCTTTGAAGAACTCTTAGGTATGCATGAACAAGGTGTATGGGCGGTCTCTTCATGTATTACTTCGGTGGGTCTTAGAATAACCTTAGATAGAGAGTCCAAATGATGTAAGGCTTACTTGATGAATGTGGAGTTATGTATCATATATATATATTGATGCTATTTGAATATTGCTTATATGTCGTGTTGACTTGGAGTGGGATTTTTAAACTTGCTTTATGAAGTTGTACCAAAATATCATGAAAAACATGTTTTTATATTAAATGTCCCCTTTTGTATTATTTCTTGCATGGTCATCATAATTAGTGCTTAATTTTACTAATTCCATATTTTCATCTTTTTTCTACAAAGTGTAGGTGTGGAAAAGTGAGGTGATTTCTAGAATTGAAGCTTGGGAGTTAGAAACTCTCTCAAGATTTAGTTATGTCCTCATATGCCGAGGACAAAACGTCTTATTCTAGTTTGTTGCTCAATTAGAAAATTGTATAGGACATGCAATTTTCTTTCAATGTAAGGTCTGTGTCTCTAGTTTAAGATTCTTAATATTTGGGTCTATGTTGGCCATAATGAGACTAGAGTTTCGTTGCTCATAAAGACATGTTTTGAAAAGTGTTGGCTTCTTAGCCTTATGATTTCTTTAAAAAGGTTTTTAGTTCCGTACTATTTTATGAAAATGATATGAATGAATGTTAAGATCTCATATAAGACCTCCGAGAAGTTGAATACGCCGTGTGACGGCTAGAGGGTGCTCTCGGGTCGTTACAAAGAGAGACAAAAATATGGCTAAAACGATGATGCAACTAGATATCTTGGAAAAAATGTGTTGGGGAGTAGCTTGAAGAGTGTAAATTATGTGAGTGTTTGTGGAATAAACCACGATGAAGCACATTTTAAAGCATTGTACATTGAGGAAGTGAACTTCCTTACAAATCAAAGAGAAGGTTTTCATTCCATCTATCAAAGGCTGGGTGGAAATCTAGGTGGAATAGAGGTGATGGCTGGAGAGATCGTGACAGAGTATGACATGATTGTAATGCTATATCAAAGGAAAGGGATAGTTACAAATGTATGTACGTCCCACCTCATGAACACCAAAAGTCTAAAGACCAAAGAGCTGAGTGGGAGAACTTCATACTAAAGACATAATTGCACCCTTTCTCAATAAAGTTTAAGGGTCGAACAAAGTTTTGAAAGAGATGAAAGAGGATGTCTCAACTCTCAATTAGACAACAACTTCTCAGACAACCTTTATTAATTAGTTGGAGAGACAAAATGGGTCAAACCTTGACTCAATCTAATCCATGACTAAAAGGGGAGGGAGGGGGGGAGTTTCCTAGTTACACAAGGGTAAATCCAAAAAAGGCAGCGTCAGTTAGTATTTCCCTCATGCCATGTTAAATAAGGAACTTTTTGGGAGGCAATCGATGTTTTCGTTTCATTAGGTTTTCTTTTAAATGACGGGTGTGCATTTTTCATGTTGAGAAGCTAAAAGTGTTGGAAATGTGTAATTTGGTGAGCAAAAACTCCAGTCGGCGACTCGCCGAACAGGTTGGTGAACCCAAACTCTGGACCACCGTAAGAATCACCCTTCTTTAAAGGGTCTCTATAAAATATGGCAAGCTAAAAGCTCAGTTGGCGACTTGGCAAACACTGCGGTGAGGCTAACTTGTTCGTCGTTTGAACCCCCATATTTCTGGGAGTTCTATAAAACATGGCGAGGGAAAATACCAATCGATGAATCACTGAGTGGTTCGGTGGGCGTGACTTATTCTGCCGAACAGAGAAAGAACTGAAAGCTTATAAAGCTCAAACGATTTACAATTTCAAAATCCTTCATCTTCTCCCATTTTTAACTTTCGTACTATGACACCCTATATTAGATAATTAGTATTTTTGTGTTCTTATCCTCGTATCTTTTTATATCTTTGCTTGGGGATAAAATTCAGATTTTACTTTGCCGCCAAGCTTTAAAATCTCATTTGGGCATAAAAGCTTGGCTTATTTGAACCCCAAACTTTATCTGCAGTTGAACTCAAGTTGTCAATAATTGATGATTAGTATGATTTAATCATTGTTTAACTTTTGAATTACATGTAATTAATTAGATTAGTTCCTAATTAAGTGTAAATGGATTATACATGTGACTTTTCTTTCTGAAAGTTGGTCAAAATTATTGAGTTATGTTAAAAAAATTTTGGGTCAAGTGGGGTGAAGTCTGAGTAACCCCAGATTGGGCTAAATGTCGTACTTTGTCCAATTATGGAGTGGTTGACATCATTCTTAAGGGACAAAGACGTTGAATGGAAAATTTTAGCAAAATTAGGAAAGTATGAGTACCTAGAGGGAATGGGTAGTATAGGACTTTGCTTTAATTGCATACGGTTGGTGTTGAAATTTTATTTCAGGGGCTGCGGGCTTGATTTTAAGTAAGGGGTTAAACTTACACGTTTTCCCCTTTGACGAGGTTTTACTGAGATCGATGAGAGGTTCAAAGTTTTTCTAACTATCTCATTGATCACTCTTAATTTTCTTAAATATTGACATTTTATTTTGTAACTTTTGGTAATATTCCTGAGCTTGCCTAATGTAATTCCTAGTCATCCTTCTCTGCCTCCTTAAAATGCATTGTATCTTTTGGAAAGTTACTTTTAGTTCACCGATTGGTTTCAATGATCCACCGAATGTTCCTGGACATCGACGACCAGCCTTGAAATTTTGAAATTTTTGCTCTGAAACTTTCGTCGAGCACACTTTTCTCTCAAAAGTATTTCGGTGACTCGCCGACCGGCTTGGCAATTGTTTTTTCAAATTATTTTCTGTTCTTTTTCTGGAACTTTTTCTTATGTTTGCCTATGTTTTTTGTAAAAATTGCTAAACTGAATGTTTCCTTAAGAGAAATGCCACCTCACAAGCAGGCACATGGAGTGTTTGTAGATTTTGATGCACCGACATCCAAAGCAAATGCAGTCGAACTCTCTACAAAAAGAGGACATGGAAAAGGTAAGGATAAGGTGCATGTGGCTGAGACACCAATATATAGCTCTAAACGTAAGGGGGTCTATGAGCCTTACGTCACAAGTACACTGTCATCTTCCCTAGTCTTACAACAGACTAAAAGCCAAGGTTTGTGAAGAGATTGTTAGCAAATGGTGTGATAGATAGGTATCCAGATACATGTAGCATTCTAAAGTTCCATAAGTTTGAGATTTTCACAAAACCCCGGGGCACCTACATTGGGTCTCAGTGTTCTACTCTTCTTACGAAGACTTGGTACCAAAAGGTAAGGAAAATGGTAGGACCTTCAAATTATTAATTGTGTCAGGAAAATGGTAGGACCTTCAAATTATTAATTGTGTTATAGTTTTGGGTAAGAAATTGAGTCCAAAAGTTCTAACATACATGTTGTTTTGGGATGCACTTGACTATATGCATTATTATATCGACTTGGTCTAAAAGAAGAACTTGGAGGACCAAGAGGGTTGGCTAGAACCCGTTATCTCCAACATCACCAAAAAATGGATTGATGCTAGAGCACCAATAAAGATGAAGGATCTTAACGTGGCAGCAAGGTGGTGGTTTGGGTTCATCTGCAACACTATCATGCCATCTCAAAATGAATCCATACTCAGACACCTTAAGATAGAATGTTTAAAGTTTATAATTTCCCACCTAAAGTTGAATCTGGCTTCATTGATTGAGCAGGATATGGCCATGAGGGTCAAGAATAGACATACTTTGCTCCCATTACCAATGTTGATCACCAAGCTATAAGATGGGCATATGTTCTTCGATATAAGAAGATTGATATGAAGGTGATACCCACTTCCTCTACTGACAACCAACATATTGAGGTTGAGTACAAATAGGATGAGGCTGACAAGAGGAGGGAAACCCCGATGGACATAACTCTGGAGGTTGATGTTTATATGATCCCTATAGAGGTATTCATGCCTAATCAAGCTACTTGGCCCTTAGGTACATCTATACCTATTTCCTCTCAGACTCCTAGCTCATATTTTGCACTCCATCCCCTAGATCATCTATTGCTTCTGCTTCTACTTCTAGGCCTTCGATCACCCATGCCATGCTTTACAAGATGGGGTACTTAATCCATTTTGCTAATGTGTGTGCCTCATGGTTGGAGTCTGCTATTCCTGAAATGATCAAGAGGGTTATTATTTCTGCGTTGACACCACATAGACCTTAGATTGATAGCCACAAGTTTACCCTGGATTCGTTGACGATAAGAGTGGGGTAATGTGAAAAGGGTCAGGGAATCACTGATGAGGTGACGACTTTGAAAGGTGAATTACTAATTTTAGGAAGAATGTGTACAAGTTAAAGTGCACTATTATGTCCCTGATCATATGCACTATTGATATCTGTGATGGCCTGAGCATCGATGTTCTAGTTAATTCTGATGTGCCTTTAGCTACCACCGAAGATGAGGTTAAAGCTAATAAGGCTGCTACAAAGTCCAAGGATGAAACTGATAAGGAATATCTTAGTGTTCGTGAGGATCTTCTCTATGAGGCTAGGTTTAACTGGAGGGTTCCATGAACGCTACAACTAGATAAGCCTCTCTGAGATATGTTTGGACGATAAGCTCTAGTGGAGCTAAGGATCATGTGATATCGGGCACTGATACCCAGACAGATGGAGAAACATAGATTTTAGGGAAATAAATTAGTAGAGTTCATGAAATTTCTTCAAGGAGGTAAAAGTGTTAAGGAGTGTTCTTTCAAGTTCACCCAACTATCTAAGTATTCTCAAACCTTAGTGGCATGTTCGAGGGTAGTAATAAAAAAGTTTGTAATGGGAGTTTCCAGTTTGGTTGAAGAAGAATGTTGTACATCAATGCTCCATAATGACATGGATATTTCAAGTCTCATGGTCTTTTCTCAACAAATTGAGGAGACGAAACTTAAGAAAATAAATAAGGAGGCAAAAAGCGATAAATACATTGAGCAAGGTTAACCAAGGTCCAAAAAAGAGGTACACTAACCATGATACTTCTATGGTGAAGAAGTATGGGGTGTCTAACCCTAATTTTCAAGGAGGAAATGAATGTGGTTCTTGTTTTGAAATATATATGTGCCAAATATTGGAAGAAACATTTGAGAAAGCGCCTTTCCGGCACAAATGGTTGCGTTGTGTGTGGAAAGAAAGGTCATAAGATGAGAGATTGTTGAACATTCATGGTTAAAGAAAAAGAGGCAAAGAAATTTTCTAATGTTTTTACAGTTCCTATTCCTCCAAATTATTGTCGTTTCTATGCACTGTGGTCTAGAGTGGACAAAGGAGCCCTTCCGGATGAAGGCACTCGGTATGTGATAGTTTCTTATAGTTTTGAATCTCTTGTAAAGGTTCTTATGTTATTTTCATTTTAAACTTAGGTGGGTTTACTCCCACGTGGAGGATAGTATGTTGAATTGTAAGGTTGTTTAGGGTTTCAATATCTTTTTATCTTTCCTTCTATTCCTATTCAACTTTGAGACTATGAGTTCCTTGTAGCTTGGTTGATGTTTAAGAGTCATGTGCGATTATGTGTTTCCATTGTATCCATATGATATGCATGCTCTTGGTGAATTTATGTTTGAATGATAAAATGAGTTTTATGAATTATATTCCTCATGTTTTTGTGCACTTAGTATGAGTTCCCTATATGCTTCATGAGGTGAATTGTTGAACATGCTTAAATGTGTTTTTGAGAAGACTTGCACGTGTTTGCCTAATGATGATATTATGAGAATGATTTGAGTTAGAGAAGGTAACTTTCTCCAATGAAATGAGAAATGTTGAAGTTATGGTGCATAATGAGTTTGTAGATGTAGCTCCTATTTCTCTTGTTCCATTGTATATGTTTGAGGTGGAGTTGATATTTCCTCTGAGTTTTCTGCATTGTTTATGATGTTACATGAATTATGGGATGATAGTATTGATTATTCATCCCTTAATGTGTTTAAAGATCCATATGTTCTCAGCGGTGGGATAATATAACGATCCGAAAAATGAAGAGGTCAAACTAGGGCCTAACTAGTGTGTTTGAGTTTGTTGCGAGGTTATGAGTTGCAAAATGATGTCACAAGCTATGGATAAGGGTTCTAGGGGTTAAATGTCAAGGTACGACCCCCCAAAGACAAAATAAGGGTCCTTGAGGGGGGGGGGACCTAAAGCCCTAAAACAGAAGCACAAGACCCCAAAGAAACAAAAAATTGGCCCAAATGTTGATGACCTACATATGGGAAGTTATGCCTTGTAGGCCCAGACACGCTTTGTGGATGACCTCCATGGCGCAGCGCTTAAAATGGAAATCCACAGTCGCATACCACAGACATCAAGATAGGTCGTCACCCTATATATGGTTCGTAGGTCTAGGGCGTAGATCATGCCTGTGTTGTTGTCAAAGTCTCGGCCTATGTGGGGTTAGTTTAGTAAATTCTTTTTCAAGTTAGTTTAGTTAGGGGACGATTATTATTGGTTTATTAATGTAATTTAAGGGGTTTTAAGGTTTTAAACTCCTTTTACAAGTCTTTTACTCAAATAACAAATTTGAAACATCCCCTCCCCTCAAAAGGTTCTCTCTCTAGAAACCTCACCATTTTCACTCAACTTTTGTGGATTTCATCCCTAAAAGGTATGGTAGTTATCTTTCTTGACTTAGTTTCTTTCAAGGAGCCAATTTCATAGATGATTTCACGTCTCCAAAGTTCCCCAAAAATACTAGATCTCAATATATGCATCGGTTCAATTCCAAAACGATTTTAAATGTTTTTATATGATCATTTATGAATAGAATGTTGAATAAATCATGAATTAATATGATTTCTCCTATAAAATCATATTTTCCTCCAAATTCTTAAGTTGTGAAATGTGTGTGGGAATTTATTGGTCATGAAAGTATGTTGAATTGTATATGTTTATATCGAAATGGTTATTGAATAATATTAACTCCATAATCGATTATAATATCTTGGATTTATGGGTTGATGTTCGTTCCTAGCCTTGAAGGGAAATTTTATAAATGTTAATGTTTGACTATAATCAGAAGTATATGTGTGTGATCTCTATGAATGTATTATGAACATGTTACAATGCAATTGTGTTATGATGGAATGGATATTTCACTATTTGACACTTATAAATGATGCTCATATATATGTGAAAGGTTATTGTCACATACACACACTCCTGAATGAAAATGAATGAAGTTTCTAATATTATGTTAATGAGGATGTGTTCATTGAAAGGCCATTCTCAATTGTACACTAATGAATGATAATTACATGTTGTGAAATGACTTTCTCACGATATCTAGACTCTTAAAAAGGGTTATTCTCATCTTACAATCTATGAGCAATCTAATGAATGAATTTTGGGTTTGACATGGATGCCCTCACGTGAGTTGTGGTGGGGTATCTACTAACAATCTTTTATCCTATAATAATGACTAAACTTTTGAATGTTAAGTACCAATGCTAAGCACCGAGTGAACAGTGATATGAAATGGAAAGCCTCACCTGAGTTGAGGTGGGATTTACCAGTAGAAATCTCTTAGATGGATGCTCTCAAGTGAGCTGACGCGGGGTGTCATGTAGCAATATCCTATCCCTTAACTATGTGCCTTCAAAGGGTTATTAGCTAGTGGATCCACCTTAGCTTAAATATAATGGTCCTAACTTTGGCAAGTAAGAATCCCTTATCCGGTTAAGGTACATTGGGATTCAATTAATTTCTCGCATGGTCTATGTTGGCTAAGGCTTACCCCCACAAAGAATGATAATGAACCATGGCTTCTCAAGAATACAGTACTTAGTGCTAGTGGTAGTTGGGATGCCATCTATGCATTGCAGAAGTAGGCTTTTAGAGTAGTCATGGTGTGTTCCTTTATAATGTTATGTGAGATGAATGTTTTCTTATGATGAGGCTATTGAGAATGTTGGTTTAATGTCTAATGAATAAAGGTTCTCTATGAATTTAATAAAGAATTCTAATATAACGACCCAAGGGTACCTCCAAGATGTCACATGGCGTATTTGACCTCTTGGAGGTCTTATTCAAGCCCTTAGCATACCTTCATCGCATAAACACAAAATAGCAGAAAACAAGTTTTCATAGCACAACACATTGTTAAAACATCACTTCTCATTTAAAAACCATAAGTACATAGTTAAGACACTAAGTCTCTTTTTGTCATCTTAGACTCAACATCAATAGAATAGAATAGCAACACGACCCTTAATGAAATAAAAGAATAATCTATACTATTACATAAACTTAGGTAACATATTGACTTGAAGGTCCTTGAATCATAAGGAAACACTTGAACTTGGGGACTATCTATCCAAGTTCTTCATTCTAGGAAAGATCCTTTAGCCATCACAACAACACTATGTGTAAAGAAGATGAAGAAGAATGGTGTTAGTACAAGAATGTACTAAGTATGATAACCATGCAAAAAATTCTTTAGAAGGGACATTTTGTTAGAAAACATGCATCATCCCCCCCCCCTTTTTTTTTGAAAGATTTCATGAACATCTATACAATATGCAGAACATAGACGACATACCTCATCATACACATGGAAACACTTCATAACAACACATAAAACCATTTACCACATTTTGAGTCATATTCAATCCTCACCATACATTACCTTCCTTTTTATCTTAACCCTTTCTTTAAGAAACCCTTAAGTGATACGTAGTATAATGTATCACCTTAAGGTCACCAAAGATGAACTTTCACATAGCCTTCATTAATGCAACCACAGATATTCATAAAGTCGTAGGAACATCATAAGACGTAACCTTTATATAAGAACCATAACCTAAGACAATCCCCAAGTCACACTAGTGCAATGTATAAGTAGCATCCCATAATACTACTCACACCAAGTGTTAATAAGGAGCCACCCTAGACTAGGCATATCATATTCATCAAGTCATAACATCTTAATTTAACATTAGATATAAGACCAACATACTTCATAACGTCTCAAGGAATTATAACTAGAGTTCATATTCTTATCTAAGTTCATTACTTAACTTTCAGGAGACATAGCCATAACCGACATAGACCAAGTTAGCTATATAGAATCTGGTGTTCTACTCCAGCACCGAAAAGAGAGGGTACTACTTGCCAAGGTTGGACCTTCATACATAATATCTATTCTAGTGGATCCATTAAGCTAAAACCTACTGCTACTAGAAATCTTGACTTTCTAGACGTGGAGGTTTCCATCTCATGAGACAACAACTATGTTGGGAACTCAGACATGCTAAACGTGAGGGTTCTCTTATGGGAGGGCGGATTTACTAAACGTGAAGCCCCCATTATAATTTTTCATGTTCACTCGGTTCCAAGCTCAAACTCCATTTTTAAACATCTTTAAGCCTTTACATAGCATTAGTTCATAAAGTAGGCTTTAGGGACTTAGTTCCCTAATGTATCATATAGCTGTAAAGTTGCTAGCATGAGGATATACTTCCATGATAGAACCGACATTATGTGAGAATGTCCTTTCACATTATCATATAATGTTCATAACATAGTCTAGTATAGAGTACAATTGAGAGACACCTTTCAATATACTCGCTTTCACTAGATCATCATGAATCTTCTTTATACATACATTCATATGTGTGTGTATACATGTGTGAGAAATCCTTTCACATAAACACCTTTGGACAACACATATTCATACTTCGCTAATCATATACATTTCATACATAAGAAGATATAAACGTGCATATGAGAATCATCCTTTGAATTAACACCATGTACATATCATATCATAATATAGCTATGCATGGGGTATGTGTGTACATATTGGTTATCATGATCACATAATAAAAACAACCTATTTACTCAGGAAACCACCCTTTAAAGGATCAAAACACATACACAATATCCCTTAAGTCATGAACAACTCAAATATAGAACATTCAGGGACTATAGACCACACACTCACATTACATAGTAGGAGACAAGAACATATTCAACATTTGAATATAACACTCCTAACATGGATAAGATCACACATTCATATAGGGTTACACAGGTAGTGGTAATTTTACAATAGCCTTTATCACAATTAATCATGTAGACCACACCTTACCCTAACATCATCGTTCACAATATACTTTACATCATCGATACACCTAGATCATGGTATTAGAATTGAATACTACACACATAACCTTCATACTCATCATAATCATAATATCAATTATCTTTACATTTGTTGCCCTCAAGTCCATGATCAGAACATTTATAAATAGATAATAAGTAAACACGCCACCATAAGTGACAAAACCATACAACATTAATCCAAATTTTATAGACTAGAAATTAGGTCAAGTTACGAATTCTCCAATCCATGATCAATCATAGGTCAATCCTCAGCAATTCATAATTAATAGCTAAAGATAGGAATAGTATTCAACAATACATCAGAATCTAATTATAATTCAATTAACATCTAATCAAGTTCACAAAACCCACTTTATGGGTTAAATTGACTATTAGGAGGGTCATGGGTTCTTTCATATATTCCATAGGAAATCATCATTAAAAAAGTAATTAAACATTTATTCACCATTAGAATGACTTAGAAAAACGTTTGACAAGGAACCCATGCATAGATTAGAATATGAAAGTTGATAATAAATACTTGTTGAAAAATCATTGATAGAACTACTTAGATAAAAGATTAACTAAGGAAAAAGGGTTGTCATACTTTATTGATTGAAGACCCATGAAACTGGAGAATAAATCAGTTGAAGATTTATCTTCTAGCTTGAGCTTGAATTCGGCCTCCAATGGAGTGTTTTGAGAGAATTTTTGAAGAGAAGAGGGTTTTGAATTTTTTATATCTAATTGGGTATTTTTGTTTTGATATGGTAATGGGGATAAATATGACTTAAAAACCGTTTATAACCAAGACCAAAGTAACCAAAATACCCCCATATTAATTAGACCGTATTAATGAGTTAAACTTAACTTTCATTTTTGGAGTTTTCATCGGGGAACAAGTCCGCGTCATGGAGCTGTTCCCACAAGATTTTTGAAATTAAATTTTTGGGACAGTAGCGTCCATGACGTGGAGGCATATTTTGTCCTTGGGAGGAACAAGTCCGCGATGCAGACATGTTCCTTTCATGTACAAATTCTGCTGCCTTGGGCAGCTTGTTGGCCAATGGTTGGGTCCTCCTTAAGGATCGCTAGGTTGGTCCTTCTGGAGTCATAACGGGATATTTTTACCCTAAACATGTCCCTCTAGGTTTTTGGGTCATCCCCACTGACTTTAGACTCTAAGCGACTTATAAAAACAAAGCAAATATACAAGGACACACTAGTACACACAAGACTACTTTTTGGATGTCTTGGTCGTCCTTTGATGTTTGACCTCAAACCTATTTAAAACTGACTTCGAAAGTTATTCGTCCTTATTTTAAAATGTTCTTAGCTTATAGAACTCATATGAGGCTCTAGTTCATCCTATTTCATTTTGAGGGTCGTTACAGTTGACTTATGTACTTAATAAGTTGGCACATGCCTTACTTGGATTGTATTTACTTCCTTGTGATGACTTGCTGAATATGAATTTGCCTTGTCTAAGCTGGCTTCAATTAAGTACTTTGTGTAAGCACTAGTATGAGATGCTATTCATACATTGCACAAGTATGACTTAAGGTTACCCTAGATGATGGTCCTAACGTGTTGATATGATTTATGAAATTATTTAGGAAAAGGATGAATGGTAAGTTCTCTTTTGGTGTCCATAATGTAGTACATAGTGTGTATGGTTATATCGGATTCTATTCATACATTGCACAAAGTATAGCTTGAGTTTACTTAAGGTGAGATCTTAAGGTGATGAAGCGTTTTATATGTTGGATATGTCCTAATGTGAAGAAATGACTTGTATGTTGGTTATGTTTGAATATTATTCCTACTATGCATATGTTCATGAAGTTTTCTAAAAATTTGTTTATACAGGATTTCCAACCAAAATATCCTTTTTAAGCATGCTTTTTGAATGACTATCATACTTAGTACTTTATGTGCTAACCCATATTTCATCTATTTTTTGTACAAAATGTAGGTTGCGGCAAGTAAGTTTAGTGCCTCTAGTTGAAGGTTTGATGAGTCCTTCCAAGAATTGGAATGTCCTCATAGATCTGAGACAAGTACTTAATGTTCCATTTCTCTCATGTAACAGACATTTGTTAGACTTTCTATTGTAAAGGGTCGTGACCCTACTTTTGTTTAAAATATATTCTTTAGATGGCCATGTGAAACTAGTAGGCATTCACTGTGTTTTAAAATAAAGTTTTTCTACTGCATGGATTTAAAGAAAATTTTTAATACCAAACCATTTTCCATATATCAAATGTTACGAATGAAATGACACTTTTATGAGGCTCTTCAAAGCCTTGTACGTCGTGTAACGTCTAGGGTATAGACTCGGGGCCTTTACATGGTGAGTTACAATTTGAATCATTGAGTGCACAATTGAGCATTGTATATTTAGTTTGAACCTTCTTATATATTGAATCTTGAGCAGCACTACTTGTGGACATCCTTGTTGAATTGATTAATCTTGAGATTTACCTGAGGACAAGCAAAATTATAAGTTGTGGATGTTGATGATTCCGAGGTTTTGACTCATTCAGGGATTTGTTTTACAGTTTTAGTGTTTTCAAGTTCCTAGTTTATGCTCTAAACTAATGTAAACGTTTTGATTTGTAAAATTTAAGTCTAAGGAGCAAGGCAACAACACTATCGGGCAAAGAGGAGAAAACAAGCTAGAAAATGAAGAAAAGTGATACTGGTGATTAGCAAGAGCACTCGGTGCACCGCCAAGTGACTCTTCTTGCTCACCTAAAATTCCATTGTGCCAGACCCAAGGATAATCAACTTATCAGTCCTGGCTTACTATTTTCTCTTTGTTTTTTTTAGTTATTATTGGAGACTTTGAGAATTTCTAATCTTAATTTTGAGGATTTTCAAACGGGTTTCTGAATTTCTTTAAATTCGACCATTATAAAGACTTGGGAACCTTTACCTAGATCATGGATAATGTATTTTGTAAATGTTTTTCCATTTTTGTAATGTGTAGTTAAAACCCCAAAGTTAGGGGGTGTGATCAAGTGATTATGAGCTACATTAGCTTATGGGTATTTTTAATTACTTATTTAAATGCTTAGTTGAAGTGGGTTTAATCTTTAGCTATGTTTTAATTTATGAATTGTAGTTGCAAATACAAATCTAACTAGAGTTTTGGTCTTGTTTTAGAAAGAGGCTTTAGAACCAAAGCGTTCGATTATTAATTATAGTTATTGGGTTTATATGGTATTAGCTTGAGAGAGTAGATCCTAATCTCAATTCTATCTATATAGCTGTAGGGAGTATTTTAATTAATGTATGGGTTGTTTTTATTGTCTAAGATTGTTGGTATTTGACTAAAATCACTTGAATCGTGATAGTTTCTCTAAAGAAAACTATCAAGACTTATAGTTTAATACTCCAGAAAATAGTAGTCTAAACTACAACATAACTTGAGGGTTAGAGTCTTTGATGTAACTTCCCGTATTTAAAATAGAGGATTTGATGTTAGAACATCATGATACAACCCCTCAAGGACCAATGATGACCTTGAGGATTACCCTAGCAACTGCTCAAAATCAATGAACCAAGGAAGGGTCCACGCCCCGTGGATTAAGTCGTAGGTAAAAAAAACGGAAATAAGATTCCGAAAACCCAAACTACAGTTCACCATCATGGGCCATGGGCTGAACCATGATCCGTCGAGAAGGACTCTTGGATGGTGACCTAGGAGTTGGTTTGGATGTTATGTTTAGGGGCACTTTGGGGTTTTCTTGTTTTAATTTATATTAAGTTATGTCATTTTTGCCTAATTTCGACCGCGTATATATGGATTTTTACCACTAAATTAATTTATTCATCTAATTATTTCTAAAACCCAAATCGATTCCCAAAATTTCATTCTCACCGAAAAATTCTTTCAATCGAACTAGAAGAAGAATGAAGTAAGTTGGAGATAAGGTTCAATGAAAAAGGTTTTTTACGTCAACTTTATTGGGATTCATTCATGTGGTATGGTAGCTCTTCATACATGGATAGAATTCATCCACGGAGCCCATTCAAAATGCCAATTTGGAAGATCGAAATCCCCATAAGATAGGGTTTGAATCCAAAGTCATGGGTTACTCTCAAAAACAATTATAATTCTTGAAATACTTTATAATATGTATGAATTGATGATTCCTTAAGTTTTTTTTATGTTGAGATCCCCAAGAATCCATGAAATCCCCAAATTTTTTAATAATGATCTCGTGATTTAGGTTTTATGATGAAACAAAAATGTTATTAGATTATGCATATAGTGATTGGGGTACTTTCATTATGTTAATATCCATGTATAATGTAGTGAATTCTAGATGTGTTGATTTAATATGAGCTTTGACACTTGAAAGGGAAAATAGGATATTATGCAAATTTTTATGAAACTTTTATATATGCTTTAATAACATTTTGAGAGTGAAGTCTAGTTGTTATGTTTCATAAAGGGTATTGTCATATACAAACTTATAAAAAACATGAATAATATAAATATTTATCTCACCATATGAATATTCTAAGGTTGAAAGGCTTTCTCACCTATTGAATATATTTGTAGACATGGACGGTGAAAGATAATTCTCACGCATGATTTAATGAGCTATGTTAATGAATCATGTTATGACTTAATATGCATTTTTTGGGAATTAATGCTTGGAACCGAGTGGAAGCTTTTATACTAGTTGAGTCCAGGTTCCTAATGGGACTTTTTACACAAGTTTAGTCTGGTTCCCAAATTTTAGTCTGGGATTTTGGTAGCAATCTCCTTATCGCATAAACTATATGCCACCATAGTTTATTTATCTAGTGGATCCAACTAATCTAACAGTATGGTTTTACCTTAGGCAAGTATGACACCCCTTTTCGGTGTGGGTTACATGGGGTTTCCATGTATAGCTCACATGGTCTCATGTAGGTTTAGGCCTATTCACAGAATAACAAGAATAAGAATATGAATTATGAACTGTGAATACTCAAAAAGGTTTTAAATGAGTTCTCAAGGTCATATAGTTGATGAGAATGAATGTTGGTCTAAAGAGGTTTACTTAGCTTGGGTGAGATTTATGGTTTCTTAATCATGAATTGTACAAGTATGCTTTGAGGGTATTTATGCAGTGCTTTTTATGTTAAGATGGTCAATGTATTGACTATGTCTATAACTTATTCTTTCCCACTGTCCGCATAATGATATTTTAACTTGGTAAATTTCATACTTTAAAATCAAATGTCCCTTTTAGTATGTTTTTAATGTTTATATGCATGGGTATCATACTTTTTACTAATGCCTATTTTTCCTACATTTACCCTAAGTGAAGTGTCCGGTTCTTGAGGTGATCAATCTAGTGGCTAGAGCTTTGACTTGAGTATCTTTCAAGATTTTATGTGAGTCTTCATGGTTCGAGGATGACTTTTTCCTTTAAGGTAGTTCCTTTCATGTACTTTCCCTTTTGGGACATTTGTATGGGCTAGGCCCTAATTTACTAAAGTATTGTAAGAGATTGTTATATTGAGACTAGTCTAGGCTTCCGCTTTCTTTTATGAAAATTTGGACTTGAGATGTGTTTTTACGCTTATTATTCTATTTCATATGTTATTAGAACTAAGAGACTTTAATGGAGTCCTTCGGGATTTTATGCAACATGTTACTTCTACAAGGTACCCTGGGTCGTGAAATATAGTCTACCCTACCTACTAATATTTATTTATTTTTTTAGTAATTTGAATTACCCATATTGTGAAAGTTTCCTATAATCAATCACATCTCTACAATTCGTATCTATATTGTTATTTCCTAAGAGTTTTGCCTATGTTGTTGATAGTTAACAATCAAAACCCCTCATCTGAAATTCATTGTCACCCATTTATACCTTTTTACATGTAATTTCGAAATTATATACCTATTACCAAATAGACCACTCTATAACTTCATAACTAAATTTTATGCACATACCACTCCTTGTGGGTTCGACCCCAACTCTTCGATGGTTTTATACTAGTTAACAATTATTTAACCCTAGAATCTGATAAGGTGTACTTGAAACATGAATCATATCTAAGAGAACCATCATTATTTTTCACGAACAACACCAGATCCCCCATGGAGACAAACTTGGTCTGATGAAGCCCTTATTTAACGTTTCAAGTGTAACTAATCAAATTCTAGTTTTTCAATGATCATAAATAAGTATAAAACCCAAGTAAACGAGTTGGGGTTAATTCCACAAAGAGCGGTACGTGTTCAGATTCAATTTGGAAGTATAAATGCATTCAAATCAGTCATAAGAATACAAATTATCGAATGAAGATATCAGTCAAATCAAGGGGTGACATGAATGTCAAATTGGGGGTTTTGGTATTGATTATCAGCTAAAAGCAATCACAAACACTGCGAATTAACAATACAAAGATGTATTGTTGAGATGTGATTTATTATAGGGTAGTATAGACATATGAGCAGTTGTACTTATTAGTAATAGGTATATATTAGTGAGTAGGCAGGACTATAATGGAGATAATTTTCACTCGAACAATTATCTTGGATCATGTTTTTCCTATAGAACATCAACAAGCAGGAAAATTAAGAGCAGCCTACACCTTAATCTATTCATTCTTTCAAGCTAAATGTGTGGCATTGGGTTTAGGATTTACTTTCTCGAGCTACAACCAAATCAACCCAACACCCACAAACTATCAATCAAAAACCTTAGTTCTAAAACATCTTTCTTGAGCAAGTGAAGAACACAAATATAGAAGTGCATTTGCTACTACAATTCTTAAATTAAACCATTACTAAAGATTGCACTCACACTTAAATATCACTTAAACTAACAATTAGTAATACCCATAAGCTAAATTAGCCCATAATGACATAATTACACCCCAAAAACTTGGGGTTTTAGCTAGACATTATAAAAATGTAAAGCAGTTACCAAATTGATAATCTATCAACTGGGTAAAAGTTATTTCACTTTACAATGGTCCAATTCGATGAATCTAAAAGACCCACTTTAAAAGATACTAAACTAAGTGCTCAAAATCTATTTTGTAGTCTCTAAGATGTGCTATAAAAGTCCATGCAGTAAATTAAGTCGAGCTCGCCGAACCAGTCGACGAGCTGCCCTTTTATCTCTTCCATCGCCCTTTCACCTTGGCATTCAGCATCCTAAAGGTGTGTAACTTTGGGCGACTTATCTTGGCATCACAGAATCACTCAGCGATATGCCGACTTCTTTCGTTGCCGAATTGGTTTCTTCCCTCATGGCTTGGCACAAAAGAAATTTAGGTCGTATGATGAGCCACTCTGCAACACACCTAGTGCTTTCAGTGATTCTCGGGCTCGCCCATCTTCATTTCTTCAACCTGTTTTGTTCCTTTTTTGCATATTTGTGTCTTTGCTTTGTTCCTCTTTCCATATTCCTGACAATCAAGTATTTAGTATTAAAAATTATTTGTGCAATTTAAGCATTTGAGGAACTAAATCTATATTAAAAAGACCCTTAATGATTCTAAACCTTGGACTCATCAACAACCTCAACGTAGACTTTTTCTTATTCTTAAGTAAAACTCAAGTTCAACAATTCAAAAAGGATGTTGCAAACAGTGCTACACAAGACTCAGTCAAGAATGCACACAACAAGATTCCACTTACTCTTGCAAGGATTAATTGTGCACTTAAAGATTAAATTTAGCACTCCCTATTATCAAAGTTGCTCAAGTTCAAAATAATTTCTTCAAACAAGTTGAAGCTCAACAAAGGTACTCAAATTTCCTCATAACAAATATGATTCCATATTCACACACTATTCTTCAAAAAACTATTTTTACGGAATCACATATGACTCTCACGATCACAAAGATGATCACATGCATGAGTTCACCCATATGTTTGTCCTTATATTATAATAAACATTTGTTTCAGCTCACATAGATTCAAAAAGTCTTTTCAAGGCTTGTAGCTAGGCTGAGTGTAAAGGTATTGTCATTTAGGCTCAATGGCGACTATCCTCATGAAATGTTGTATGAACATCACTTTTTTCAAATTTTTAATCGTGCTCCAAATTCACCCCGTTAATTAACTTACAACGGACTACTGGACACCCCATTCTTTTTGCATCTTTCACAACTTTTTCATTATTTTGCATTTGCTTATCTCTTTTTTTATATGGAGGGTTTCCATCTTTTTCAAGACCATGGCTTAAAGGGGAATTCATCACACTTCTTGATTTACCTTCTCTATTCACCACACTCCAACTTAGACTTTTGGCCTAAGTTGTCTATTCAAATAAACCAAACTTCGTGAGAGTTATGGTTGAATGGATAAAGAGGGGCCACAATTGCTCATGTTTCTTCCAAGAGGAGGATAAGAATTAAAGGGGTTCAATCAAGGTTCACACATATCACAACTTTTGCCACAACAAGAGGTATATTATCAAGTTGTTCCACTTATCAAATTTTGCCTAAGATCATTTCCAAAGCTTGCATCACTTAGTCAACCAGACAAACAAGGCAAAGCAAGCTTATCACACAAGTCATTGGAACGATTATCAAACAAGACTCCACTATATCGCTAGTGTGCCATTCTCATCACTAGAGACTCATTCAGTAACTAGATAGACACAATGATATCCAACAAAGTCCACACACTGTCTATGCAACTTCATTTGTCCTCATTTTAGCAGCAGATTCATTTTTGTTTGATGAAGAGCATATTAAAGTCATCGGTATTTATAATAACCGATACTCCGATTTGCTCAACAATAGACATTTACACACAATAAGAAGTGGCAAAAAATTTCACATGGGTCGAAAACCATTTTCATTCATAACAAGGATCCACAAGCTCAAACATCCAATAGATAGAGTCAACCCACAATTTAAAACATAAAACCCAATGTATATACAAAATATAGTCACAATAGGTAGGAGTGGAAACACCTCACTCCACCACAAACAAAAAGTAATTGTCCTCAAACGCAACAAAAATAATCAAAAGTCAATAAAAATGACGCAAGTGGAGGTATAGAAGAATCATGTCGACACAGTCGCTCCGTCTGTCGCAACTTTAATGCTTTGTGTCATACTCTTATCTGGCATCAGTGCCAGGGTTAGCAGCAACATTGGCTCCACTTAAGCGTGCCATGGACTTTTGTTTTAGAGATTTCTAAATGGCTAATTGTAAAATCATCTCCTCTAAATCAAGAAGTTACTCATCGATGCTTGCCTCCTTGGCATTATGTTTCTCATCATCTGTGGCTGCCTCTGACTCATTAGCACCTACATCATCCATTGGCACATCTCTAGTGGTAGATGGAGGCATATCAGAACACCCCCGAACACTGTAGGCCTCAGCTTCCTCAAACAGAGAAGTCATGTCAGTGGACTTCAATTAGTACATGTCTTTTTTTAAAATTTAAAACCTCGGCTTTTAAAGCTTTCACCTCTAAATTAACTACCTATTCTCTCTTACAAAATCTACCCTCGCTGTGAGATCATCAGTTGATTTCTGGAGGAGTGTCAACGCAGTTAAGATGGCTTTCTCAATAATCCAAACCACTTCGGCCACTAGCTAGATAGCTCACACATCGGCAGAATGCGCTAGTGCCCCATCTTGAGGAGCATGACCTAAGTAATTCTTGTAGGCAAGGAAGAAGTAGAAGAATCATAAGCCTCAGATGAATTGGAAGCGGTTGTACCTCAAGGAGCGGAGCACGGAGTAGTCAAAGGTTCCACTATATCCCGTGTTTGAAAGTACATATATAAGGACGAGATTTTATTTCGGTCTTTAATGTCATATGTTATTGTGAAGTTTCTAAATCTGGTCTTTAGAAAGAGTTGTAACTCATCCTAAATTATAACTTAGGTCTTGAGAAATATATTGATAGGTGGGAAGATATTTTCACCAAAAAATTAGCTTCCTAAAAAGTCATCAATACATAAAAATCCTTAAAGGAAAGAAAATAAAGAAAAGATGCTTCAGTATTTGTTTCTCAATGAAATAAAAAAAAGATTTCTAGAAGCGATCTTCCCCAGCCAACAACCAGTTTCTCTTACAACGATGTTAGTATGTACCTCTCAACAAAACTTTGTGTTTCTCAAAATAGAGAAAGCACATGTCTGCTTAGTAGCAAACGGAAATCAGGTCTCATTAATAAGTTATTCATCTCGGTGTTCTCATAACAGAGAAAGCAGAGGTCTGCATAGCTGTGATTTTTTTCGATTTGTAACTCGTCTGGGATCTCAGGTTTGCCTCTACTTCTGGGAGTTGATTTGATTTTCTGTTTATAGTTGATTTACTATTTGTTTTGTTCGAGTTTTAACTCGTGGCGTTTGAGTTCTTGTTCTCTATGACTAGATGCTAATCATTTTCTGAAAAACGATTCAGTTTCATAGTGTTATCTAATGCCAAAAGTGAAGGGGATAGATCTGTCCTTAAGGAAGTATGTGTTCCTAAAGATAAATAATAATGGACTAAACTTTAAATAGCCACTAATAACTCAATGAGCTAAAACAATATTAGGAGATAATATAGAGAGTGTTCTTTTCAAGATTTAGAAATCTGTTATTGATTTACATGTGAACTACTAACAGGGAGAGTGAGACAAGTGATTACAAAATGTTGCAACTGAATAAGTGAAAAAAAGATAGTTTTGTTTGGGTCTTAAACTGATGAATTATGTAAATCACAATAGAACCGATGTATAATGACCAACTGTGGTGTTGCACACAAAAGATTGAATGAGATATAGTTTTATTTGGGTCTAAAATTTTATAAACTTGACAACTTTCAAGGTGAGTTTTTTTGTTTCTCTAAATTTAATTTGTATATTGTTTTCTTCTTATAGCATAGTGTATAGTGTGTGACTAAAGAATCAATCATATTTTGACGAATAAAGTTATATGAGTTGATGAACGATGAAGAAATGAATAGAAAAGTGATGCAAATTACCTCTTGTATATGATGTACATACTAGGTAGAAACAACGATAGTTTAATTTATGTTTCAAAACATGAAAAACTCAAGATTCTTCAATAGTTACACCATGTTTTTTTGTGTTCTTGTAAAACAAGATCTTTTTCTATTGTATGTTTGTTAAACTTTCTGGTAAGCTTCCTCTTTCGGGAGCTGATTTTTTCTTCTTCTCTATATTTAATTTGTTCGAGTTACACTATACTTGTTTGAATTACTCTTCATCTTTGAGATTGGCTGATCAATGTATTTGAAGTATATCATAGTGTTTTGTGTATGCCTAAAGAATCGATCACATATTGTTTTACAATCAAATAAGTCAAACTCACAGAAGATGTAAGAACAAACAAAACAGATACAAATTACCTCATGAGGTGTTGTACATAGAAGGTAGAAGTAGTTATACGTCCATTTGCGTTAAAAACTTAGCGAAATCGAGATCTAATAGTTGCACCATATATTCGTTCATTCCTATCAAAATATCAATCACGACAAATTTATCAAAAAAACTGTAAATAACAGATTGTAAGAAAATAGTAAATAACAGATTGTAAAAAAACTCTAAATATAAGATTGTAAAAATCTGTAAATAACAGAATGTAAAAGAAACATTCTTATAGTTGCAGCACATATTCTTCCATTCTTGTAAAAGTCAAGCACAATAAATTTACCCAAATCACTCTAAAAAACAGATTTTAAGTTGTGCACATCTTATAATTTGTCAAAAAGTCTGTAAATAACATATTGTACGTTGTAAATAATTTATTGAATTTAATTTTGATAACATAATGAACTAGTTACAAAATCACAAGTTGTGTGAATTTAATGTTTTTCCTTATGGTTTATATTTTCTTGTTAAATTTTATGTATTCTCTAAGGTTATGACACCTAATAAGCAACGGATGTAACTTTCTCTTGATAAACTAGTTGACAAGACTTATTTAGGTGGGATGAAAAAGTTTTTGGATTATGCTTTTCGGGGATCAAGAGAAGAAGATGAAATACGATGTTCATGGTTACAAGTGTTGTAATACAACATTAGGAACTCGTGATATGATTGATACTCATTTAAAAGTAAATGAAATAATTCAAAATTATACTTTTTGGTATCATCACAGAGAAAAATTAGGTGACCCAATGTGACACTCTGAAGATGAAAATGATGATGAAGTAGAAGATTATGAGAGTGAAGATGAATTGCAAGAACTGTTTAAGGATTAATATCCTAATTTTGATGGAGGAGATCGTAACACAGGTTATGATGATGTAGTTGAAGAGGAACCAAATGTCGAAGTTAAAAGATTTTACAGCCTATTGAAGGATTTGGAGCAGCGACTCTACAAAAACTCAAAGTCTTCAACGCTTTCATCATTGATTAAATTGCTTCACATCAAAAGTATGGGTTGGAGTAATGAGTCATTTAGCATGCTATTGAAAATGTCAAAAGAGGAGTTATTGCCTAATGGGGCCGATTCGCCAAAGTCATATTATGAAGCAAAAAAGATTATTTGAGACTTTGGGCTTTCTTACGATAAGATTGATGCTTGTAGTAATGATTGTATGTTATATTGGAGGGATGATAGCTTACTCGATTCTTGCAAAATTTGTGGTGCGCCCAGATGGAAATAAATATACATACCGGGAAAGAAAGAATAAAAAGGGTAAAAAGTTTAGCCTCAAATACTTTACGCTATTTTCCCTTTAAGTCTAGGCTTCAAAGGTTGTTTATGTCTATAAAGACATCTTCTAATGACATGGCATACGGATGAAAGAACTAATGATGGAATAATGAGACACCCAACTGATTAAATGGCATGGAAGTCGTTGGATGAACTTCATCCTTTATTTTCAATCGAGCCTCGTAATGTACAACTTGGACTTGCTACATATGTATTTCAGCCACTTTTCAATTCAAAAGTCTCACATAGCATCTGTCCTCTGGATCTTATTCCTTATAATTTACCACCTTAGTTGTCTGTGAAACAAGAAAGTTTTATCTGTCGATCTTATTCCTAGTCCAAATGGTTTTGGAGATGCTATTGATACATATCTTGAGCCTCTAGTTGAGGAATTGATTGAATTGTGGGAAGTTGGTATTGAGACCTTTGATGCATCAACTAAAAAAATTTAAAGTTTAATTCTTCTTTGTTATGGACTATCAATAACATTCCAACATTTGGAAATTTATCTAGATAGCATGTCCATCTTGTAATAAAGACACCTCCTCAATCTGATTGAATAATTGTATAAAAGAGTGCTTTATAGGTCATCGACATTATATTCCCAAGGATCATAGATGGAGGAATGACAAGAAATCATTTGATAATACAATACAGAAGAGGCTCCCATAAAAAACATGTTCTGCAATTACGAGACTTAATCAAGTGCAAGATCTTGAAGGACAACCCTTAACAAAGGATCCCAAGAAAGAGAACAATATATCAGATTAAAAAAGAAAGGATAATTGGAACAACAAAAGTATCTTTTTTGAACTTCCATATTGGAAATCTCTCTTGTTGCGACATAATCTAGATTTCATATATATAGAGAAAAATATATGTTATAATATCATGGGGACAATCATAAATATCAAAGTATATACAAAATACACAGTTAAAACTCCGTTAGACTTGAAGAAAATGGATATTCGGCCATAATTACACCCTATCCTAAGAGGGGAGAAAGTTGAAGTTCCATCTGTATGCTACACATTGTCGCCTGAAGATAAGCACAAGTTATATATTTTCTTAAAAAATTTAAAGGTCCCTGATTGATTTTCATCTAATATTTCTCAATGGGTAAACTTGAAAGATCACAAGATATCAAGATTAAAAAGTCATGATATCATCTTATTTTGCAGCATATTCTACCTCTTGCTCTTCGTGGTATGCTTTCCAATGATGTGTGTGAACCTCTTATTGAGTTATCTATTTTTTTTGGTTTGCTTGGATTAAAGGAGTTGATGATTGATTACTTGAAGCATATTGAAGCACAAATTCCCATAATACTTTGCAGGTTAGAAAATGTCTTCCCTCCTTTTTTTGATGTCATGATGCATTTTCCTGTTCATTTAGCTTGTGAAGCACAGAATGGTGGACCTATTAATTATCGGTGGATGTATACTATTGAGCGATGGTTATATTTTTGAAATCTGTCATTAGTAATAGGACATGTCTAGAAGGTTGTATTGTAGAGGGCTACATTGCAAATGAATGTATGATCTTATGTTCAAGGTATTTATATAGAATTGACAAAAAATTCAATCTGCCAGAAAGAAACAAAGATTGGGGCTTAAAAAAATCAAATCACGATTTATCCATATTTTGTCAATTTGGAAAATTTTTGGGAGATAAAAATCTATTTGAGCTTGAAGCTAAAGAATTGGAATAAGCATATATATACGTTCTTAAGAATTGTAACGAAGTCATACCATGTCTTGAGTATGGAGAGTTCTTTTATATAGTGTTTTTTTTCTTATTTCCTTTTAGGGGATATAGTTTCTATATGGAATTTATGGTTAATCTTTATTTTGTAGAGAGTTTGCTCAAAATCATATATTTTCTGATCAACACTTGTCAGATGTAGAATGAGATCAAAAATTTAATTAATGGTTTAAAGATAGGGTGAGAAATACATAAATAATAGATTCAATATTTTGACTTTTTACTAATCAATCAAAATTACTAAATGTTATCTTATTTTTAGGTTGCACAATTACATAAAGCATATAATAGACAGCTTATGAAAGATTTCTCTCACTTTCACATGGTCCCACAAAATATTCAACACATTCTAATGGTTATGTTGTTAATAGATTTATATTTAATGTAGAAGATCATAATCAAATGTTAAGGACTCAAAATTGTGGTGTAGTTGTAGTTGGCGAGAGTGATAAAGATAGTAAGAATGTTTATTACTATGGAATTTTAAGAGATGTGATTGAATTGCAATATATCTCGTACAAAAGGCTGATTTTGTTTTGGTGTAACTTGTTTGATATGTATGAAAAAGTAAAAGGAGTTAAAAGATATGAGTATGACATTGTAAGTGTGAATCCGAGTAGATCTATCAAAACAAATGAGTCTTTTGTTTTAACTAACCAAGCATCTCAAGTGTTTTATGCTAATGATAATTCCAACAAAGGTTGGCATGTAGTAAGGAAGACTCAACCTCGTGATTCCTATGATATGGGGAAACAAATGGATGATGATGATGTTGTAGTTGACATAGAATGTCCTTCACAAAAGAAACGAAAAAGAACTGATGAGGTGATGTATCTTTTGTGAACTGATAGACATGATTTCTTTTATACTACATTATCGCACATGATTCTTATTTGGCGGGGGGGGG
>NC_028639.1:21240119-21252771 GCF_001406875.1 Solanum pennellii
GGGGGGGGGGGGGGATCACGAGATTTATTTTCTTTTTGATTATTGATAATTCATACTGTTAAAAACTCCTGTTCCTTATTACTTTAATTCTATCCTTTAGTTCACTAGTAACTATCTTGAAAGACTACTTTTCTTTCGTCTTTAGTTCACTAATAGAAAATTTTCATATTATTTTTCTACCTTTTCCTTGTTTTACAGGTTCAATATGAAAATTGAAAATGTGGATGGATCAATTATGAAGAGTACTATCAGATACTCATTTGTTGTGCCCGGGCAAATTGGAAAAGGACGAGGACGAGGGCTTAAATATTTGATATTAAAAGGAAAATATCCAACTATGTTTTTTTGCAATCTAGTGATATAGTTAAGCAATACATCCAAGAAATTGGAACAAGTAATCTTTTTAATTTTTGTTGAGTTTTTAATTGCATAAATATACTAATCCTACTCACTTATCTCACTCTGTAGTATTTACCTTATTCTCTCATCAATGTATTATCATCTATCTATTTATGGATGACTTTTTCTTTTCTACAGGTGCTATTGAGAAGGGGAGACAACATGGACTTAGAAACGTCACCATGTCTTCTAGTCATGATAAGAAAGCGATACACAAAAAGTCCATGACTCTTAAGAACGACTACATGCAAGTAAATACTTCATTTAATCCATCTATCAAGAAAGTTAAGAAAAACCTCGAAGAAGTTGAAACAAGTTTGTTTTTCATTTTTTCATAGTTTCGATCAATTTTTTAGCGACAGAAGGAGGATTCTAGGATTTTTTTTTAGTTACAGTCATTTTTCTTTTAGAAAATAGTCATGATATATACAAAATACTTTGATAAAACGAAGAGGTAGTCGCTTGGCCTAAGTTTTCCGTCCTTCCGTAGCCGGCGTTTCCCATACTTTAGTCGAGTTTTGGGATTTTATTCGGGGTCCTCTGTCTACTGCTCGGATCCTGTGTGAGGGATAGAAGTTGATCGTCTTGAGCTCGATATCTTGCTCAAACTGTCAACTGCTGTTTGTGTTCTTAAGTTTTGTGGTGGATATCTCGCTCTTCAGCTCATTCAGTCCCATTCGCTGCCCCAAGTAAGGTAAACCACTCTACATCCCTGCCTTTTATTACAAGTTATTTGTGTTGGCATGAGTGTAGCTCTCTGCGCAGTCCAGATGAGCTTGTATGATGGGTTCAAAGTTGTTTGTTCTCGTTTCTTTTATCTCTGAAGCATCTGTTCATATCATTCTATTTTTTTTCTTTAAGTGATTGAGCGCTCGATCAAGCGCATATCGTCGGCTTTCGTTATCCCTTAAATTCATAGCTATTTTGTTCACTAATCTGTTTGGTTTCGAACAGCTTAAACAGTTTGGGGATGTTAGTTCATTCATGCAGTTGGCTGCCTTTTAATATGGTCTATTCATGTGTGAATGTGATAACTAGGCTGTTTTCGTTTCTGATAACTTGTTGAGTTTTCTCTGTATCATTGCAAATCTTGGCTGATAATATTCGACAAAGCATGGCAGGTTTGTTTTCTTCAAACAAAGGTGTTGTCTTCATCTCGTTAAATTTTTAGGACTTATCTAGACTTGTACATCTCTTAGTTCCTTCTCCTACAGCTCATAAAATGCCAAATTGTGGACCTTCCCAACCTTTCTGCATACAAGTACATATACGCATTTTAAATATTTTTTTTAGAATTGAATGAGCCTGCGGTTACCGTGTTTGGTGAACATTGTGGTGAATTTGAAACCCCCTAAATAGGGAGTTTAGATGTTGTGCTCATTTGTTCATCAAAATCGTCATGTCGTTCAAATAAGAGGTCGAATGTATGTCTCTGATTTATCTCGTCTCCAAACCATGCCTAGATTAATATCTCCGTGATTTTCTTATTTTTGGTTTTGTGCTTTTCTCGTTTGGCTGCTTCTTTCTCATATTTTGATTTTTCTTTCCTTCTACTGGTTGGCGCGTAATATCGTAAGGTTTAAGCCTTTCTTTGTTGAGATGTAGAAAAAAACGAATTATAAAAAAAATAGTAAAAAAATGTAAAATTGTTCACTATATGGAACCTTAATATAAGTTTATTTACATGTATCTTCTTTGCTTCTGTCTTTTATAATTAATAGAAGGTTTGAGCACATCTATTCTTTAAATTATATTTCGTATCATTATTATTTCTTCTCATATTATGATGCGATGTCAGACGTGATAAGGAGTTCGAGGATAGTTAAGGGATAAAAGTCTGTTTGTCTGTGCTCTTTGAAAATGATAATAATAATAATAATAATAATAATAAATAATAATAATAATAATAATAGTAAAGTAATAAAGACATTTTATATATCGTATGTAGCTTATGGATTTTGCAATATTCTCGTAGCCTATTGTATTAAATTCGGGAGTCTTGAAATGTTTATTCATTTGATAGGAAGTGTGCATGGATTAATTTCCTTTATGTTGTTTAGCAGCGGTTATAATAAATTGTCTTCTCTATTTCAAAAATTCTTGCTACTAAATTATTGTAGACTTATTGTTATACACATTTTGTGTTGAACCGAGTTGGTCAATATTGTATGGCTTACGTGTTTCATTTGTTTTTTTGCCGCATGTGTAAAATCGGCCTTGAGTTCGCCAATAACTCTTTTCTTCCCTTGAATCTCGGATAGCCATAAAGGATCAAAATTTTTCCCTCGAGTCAATCCCAAAGTTTGGTGGACAGATTTTTGAAGCGAACTAGCGTGAGGATTTGAAGGAAATTGAATAAGATCGGAGGAATAGAAGAATTTGGGTCAAAAGCCCATATTTGATCTTATTTTTGTTTTTGTTGTATTTCATTTTCTTTGGGCCTAAGCCTTGTAATGTTTTCCTTATTATTATTCTAGTACTTAAGACAGGTCTAGATGAAGTGGGCCAAAGGCCCAAAATATGTGGGTCCACATACCGGTCCAGGCGGACAGAAACTTGAATTTGGACCCAATTCTCTTTCTCCCTCTTATTTTTCATTATTTTACCTGCTTTATTTGTCGTTGGTTTAGGGTTAAAGAATCCAAATCCCTACGAAACGCCACTTTAGTTTTAACGATTTAAGCAAATCTAAAATAAACCTTGCAAAAGATTCAAATTCATTTTAGATATTGAAACTAGTACTTCACCTTACAAAACAACTCGAAGAAGTATTTTCATCGCTATCCTAAAGTTTAATTTTAGCCAAATAAGTTAGTTACTGGAAAACCACATTTAAGCGGATATTTTAGGTGCCTTAAACACCTTCCTAAAATATAAATATGAATCCCCGAACCCCCTTTAAGTTTTCAAAGAGGTTTTTCTGTTTAAGTCTTTTGAAAACCAACTTTTCTTGTTTTTTATCAAAAATTAAGTGGCGATTCTAACAAAGTCAAAAACATATAAAAAATATTATTTTTCCTTTTTGATAAAACAGAAATGACGATTCTGCTGGGGACTTGGAAGATTCTAACATTAAAACTAACATTGTCTGGCTACGTGATATAATTGTTTGCTTGTTTCTTTATCTTATTATTATAACTGTTGCATTTTTCATGTCAAATTTTTGTTAAACGGCAAGTAGTTTGCATTATGAAATGGAAGTTACGTGGCTTTCCATGGCTTCTTTCAGAAATATAAAAAAAACATTTGAAAGTATCAAACGAATAGTTGGAATGCGGTCATCCAACATCGTTTGGTAGCTTCACCCCGTTGTTTGTCCGACTCGGGTAACCGTCAATTTGAAGCCTATTCTAGTAAGCCTAAGATACAGCGAAACCAAAACAAAAATTAAGCATCAGTCTAAGACGACTTAATACCGAAGGTGTATTAAGTTCATTTAGTAGAAAATCGCCAAAATCGTGTCCAAGGTCTCCGACCTCACGACACATCATTTTATTTGACATTTGAATGATGTACGTGTGAAACCATATTTGGGGTGGGTAAACCTAACTAGTTTCTATTTTGTAGATATGGATCATTTTCCAAGGTTCGATATGATTATAGAGGATCCACCCAAACTTAAAATGTGGTAAGACAATCTCGACGGGGATCATAGAAGAACCCTCAACAAATATGTGGGTACTCTGACAGAGTTGATCAACATGAACGGTTGGCCAGAACTGGTTAAGGTGCTCACAGGGTATTGGGATATCCAACGAATGGTGTTCCGATTTAGAACCGTAGAGATCACCCTACTTTGGAAGAGATCAGAGACTGCATACACACAGTAGGTAACAGGATAGAAAGAAAGGCAAGAAAACAAGAAGACATTTTTATCCGTAATAAGTCTTCCGTAGAAGATGTTGCAGACTGGCTCGGGTTGGTGAAAAGTTTTGCCTACTGGTGACAAGAATCCCACATATAATTCAGAGACCTTTATATCAGATTTGGACACACGAGCTTCTATGACACTTATAACCGAGAGTCCAAGGTTTCCTATAGCGAATGGAATGAAATTCGTCCTTTAGCATTTGCTGTAGTATTGTTGGGGACGATGGTCTTCCCGCATGGACCAAGTCTGAGCATTAATACCCAAGTTATAACACTCGCGCACACTCTATTCAAAGGGTACGAGAACCAAGGGTAGGTGAAATACTATCTTGTTGTTCCAGTTATATTGTCCGACATGTATCGAGCCCTGGGAAAATACAAAGAGGGGCATCGATACTTCCAAGGGTGCAACCTACTCCTTCAGTGGTGGATTCTGAGCCACTTGGCAAAGGGTGCTGGGACTCAGAAGTTGCATGTTCTCGACAACAAGAACACGCTTAAAGATTTGAATGACATGCTGTACTGGGCAAATATGGATAATCGGAGAACTAGGGGAAGATGGGCTCAGATTTTCTCCGAATTGAGAGAAGAAGATCTCCAATGGATGGTCGATCGCTTCATCTCTAAAGAAGTCTTCGTGGAGATCCGCAGACAGCTTGGTCTTCCTCTACCAGGTATTCGGGGTATTCATCCTTATGCACCCTTTCGAGTCTTGCGATAGTTTGGAAGGAGACAAACTGTACCTGAAGAGGAGTACTATGGCTCTTATGTATATGACATTGGAAACGATAGGGTGCATGAAGCGTCTAAAATGTTCAGAGAACAGAAAAGTGCCGAGCGGATGGATAAAGACACCATTGCCCTAGACCGATTCAATGCTGGATATGATGAGGGTTACAAAGAATGGCTGAAAGACAACATACAAAGTATCTCCTCCCCAACCCCGCAAAGCTTTCACAACGTAACAGACAAAGAAGCCAAGGCAGTGATCGAGCTACGAGAGGTAAAAAGGGAAGCCCAAGAAGTGTACGTTAAGTTTGTCGAGAACCAAGATGCTCTTGAGAAGAAGACTCAAGAGGTGGAAAAACTAAGACGTGGTTATGATAATTTCGATACCTAGGTCAAGGAGAAAATTGAGAGAATGCGATACGAAAGCTTGGAAGACAAAGGACGCATGGGTGAAGGATTCTTGCTAATGCTACAATATATTTTTCAAAAATACAAGACTCAGGGAGACGGCGTCTGACGGAGCAGGATCATCAGGGACAACATAGTGGATTTTGCCCCTGTGTGGGTTTTTATATGTATTTATGTTGTTTTCAGCCCCTACGTGGGCCTGCCTTTATTGCAATTTCGTACATTCAAATGGCCCCTGTGTGGGTCTGTCTTTTAGTACTTTATCCTTTTATTTCCCCTTTGTGAACGTTATTATTCATTTGTGAAATTTATTTGGGGGGGAATTGTCTATTTGGTTCAAGTTCAAGCGTACATCATTCAAATGCGCTAGGCATACCCTTGGCACAAAAGGGTCCCTTATATGTTTAGGACGCAATGTATGTGTGTTTTAACTGCTTTTGTGCTATGTTGCTATGAATGAGGATATCGTAAACCCACTCCCATCCAGAAATTCCTAGAAAATATATACACAAGTCACTACTATAAGATGTCTGACCAAATTTTCCGAGTCTCGGGTTTCTCACCCCAAAAACACTTCTCATATCCCAAATCCTAAAGTATTACTCTACTGTCTCAGGAAAGGCAAGATCACCGCTATGGACAAATGAAAGAGTATCCAGATTGGGCCAAGTGAAGAAGAGCAGATAGACACACAAAAGCAGCTCGGAAAGCGCCTGAATGACTTACTGTTTCCTCCTGGGAGACCCGAGGAAGAAATCAAGGAAGAGAGTTATGAGGAGGCACTTGCCCGCAAACCTTCTTTCGAAGGATTTCTGGCAAAATAAGACAAGAAAATTTCTCTCGAAGCATATCCGCAGGAATACCGAAAAAGGATAAAGGACATTTCCTGCGCCTTCATTTTTGAGCATTATCGATCTAGACGTATGCTGAGGCCCGTTGAAAGAGAATCTTCCCAAGTGGGATCAGGGGACCGCCACAAAACTTGTGACTGTCATCCTAACCAAACAGGGCATACGATAGAAGAGTGCATAGATTTTAAGAACGCAGTCCGTCGTTTGTTCAGCATAGACAATACTCCGAACACTTGGGGTGACGGCGTCCTCCTTGCATGTGATGAACCGCGGCTTGACATACAAGTCACAGAGAGGACCATATTCTATTCAAGAAAACGATGAGAGAAATTTACTAAGAATTAGTTCAGAATGGAGTCTTCATCCGTTTCTACGGGGGCATGGAAATATCGCATTCTATTCAGTAAGAAGTTTGGAAACGTTGTCCCTATCATAATGTCGCAGACCACAACATTGAAAAGTGTCTTGACTTCCTCCACAACCTCGAATCCCTCATCAACATGGGAAAGATTCAAGTCGAGTTTGTTCCCCGTGACTGAGATTGTGAGGGAAAAAAATAACTAAGATTTAGTCGTCGTTTTATCATTAAAGCTTTGTTGTCTGTCAATTTCCTTGTAATCTTAATGAATGGATGACTGAAAATATTTCCTTTTGTATTTGAATTACGTTGGGCCTGAATTCTCCTTGTGAGATACGTAGGCAGCCTTCCCAGGCCCGGCCCCCATCCATAAAAAATTTTCATTCTCCCCCTTCATATTATGAGAAAATACAAAGGCTAGATCAACAGATGTCAAAGATCATCTACAAGAAGACCTTAGCTCAAAGTGGTTTAGCCTTTCTGAGACAGTGTCAAAACTAAAACAAGCAAACTTCTGCTTGTTAAAAAAATGTGTTTTCCGTCCTTACTCGTGAGTTGAAGATATCCTCAAACAAAGAAACTTGTGTGTTTATCTGCTCTCTGTGTGAAATTATGCATTTTGTATTCTGAATCTACACTGACAAATATGCCTTTGAGTTTTTTTCCTTCTCAGGTACTTCGGAACCGATCTGTGTCGATTAAAAGTTGGCAGATCATCCCTATTTCACCAGATCGAAAGGTCCCTCAGATTCATTCCCTAAACGAGATTCAGACAAAAGAAAGACAGTCATGGGAGACAGTAACGAAGAAGTAAGTCTCACCGGTGTTGTGGTGTCTCAACCTACCATAGCGGACCAGAATGAATTGATTATGCAATTGATGCAGCAAATTGCAGAAATGAGAGTTGAATTGCAAAGGAGACAGGATCTGCCTCCGCCAGGGTTTGCTGCTAACAATACTGATGGGAGACCTCAAATCTACTTCCCTTCTTCAAATATGGACCCAGCTTAGAACCAACCATCTACACCTACTCAGAAACTGTCAGTTATAGGTCTGGCTACACAAAACTACTAATATGCTTCCGCATCCCACAAAACTCCACCTCCTCCTCAAAACAACCACCCTCAAATGCCACCCCATCCTCAAAATACCCACCATCAAACCGCTCCATCACCGCAAAAGCAAAACCAAAATCCAAGTCAAAATACTTTCCATCCCCAAAAACCCCATCACAACTTGAATCAACATACCAATCCTCAGACTTACCCACAGAATTACCAAACCGTTCAAAATGCCCAGAGTCCCTCCGTAGCTCCACCCGTACCTAAAAGGTCCACTTTCCAAATTCTTGTCCCTGCCGAGCATGATATGCACGGTTCTGAGCTAGACCATTATGAGGAAAAGGAAAAGGAGTGGAAGACAAAGGAAGAGGCAAAGGTGGACATAAGAAAAGAGATCAAGAAGACTATGAAAGAGCTCGAATGCGTCCCTGATACCGCCGATCTCAACTATGAGGATTTATGCATTCATCCAAATCTGGACCATTCAGAAGGGTTCAAGATCCTGAAGTTTGATACATTCGGATGAGTAGGAAACCCTATGGCTCATCTGAGAGCCTACTGCGATCAACTCGTGAGAGTTTTTAGGGATGAAGCTCTGTTGATGCGGCTTTTCAGCTGAAGTCTGTGTTAAGAGGATCTGGAATAGTTCACCTCCCACGAAACCCGGCAATGGCCCAGGTGGAACGCTCTGGCAAAGGACTTCATCTATCGATTTACTTATAATATAGAAATCATTCCTGATCGATACTCTTTGGAGAAGATGAAGCAAAAATCCACCGATATCTATAGAGAGTTTGCCTATAGGTGGAGAAAGGCAAGGGTAAGACCTCCCATGTCTAAAAAGGAGATTGTCGAAGTGTTTGTGCGGGTGCAAGAGCCCGAATTTTATGATAGAATCATGTTTCTCGTTAGAGCAAAATTTGCTGAGATAGTCAAGGTTTGTGAGACTATCAAAGATGGTTTAAAAATAGGGAAAATAACCCGTTTTGCCACATCGCCGGGATCGTAGGGATCATTAAATAAAAAGAAAGAAGAAATCGCTACTGTCTTATATGAGGGGAGGAAAAACCCCAGAAGATCGTCATCCTCCCAAGGTCGTTCTCGACCTTCTCAAAACTCCTACCAAGCTTACTATACTCAAGCTAATCATCCAAATAATACCCCTCCAGTCTACCAAAATCCTCCTACAGTCTACCAAAATCCTCCTCCAAATTATCAAAATCCATTTCCCACTTACAAAAATCATCCTCCACTTTACCAAATGCCAACCTGTCACTTCCAAAATGTCGCTCCCAACTGTGCCAATGTGCAGTCGAGCTATAGAGAACCCCCTCCTGTTTATCAAGTCCAAGCTCCAGTTTACCAAAATGCCCCCACGAACTACGAAGATCCATTACAAAATTACCAACAAAATCCATATCCCAGAAGCCAAGATCCCCGTCCAAATACCAGAAGTTATCAATAGGTACCCCCTCCCCAACAAGGCAGTTATGATCCACCTCGACACAGATTCGAGAAGAAGCCTTCCAGGAACTTTACCGCGCTCGCTCAAATCCGAACAAAGTTGTACGAGCAACTGGCTATGGCAGGATACATCCACCCAGTGGGGCAAAAACGGTGGATACCAGTTCTAAATTCTATAGGCCTGATCAGAGATGTGTTTATCATTCCAACAGCGTTAAGCATGACACTGAAGACTGTATAAACCTCAAGCATAAGATTAAAGATTTGATCGACCAAGAGGTGTTCTCTCTTCAAACAACCGCACCTAATGTCAACACCAACCCTTTGCCGAATCATGGAGGCATCAATATCAACAGGATAAAGACAGACGATGATTGGTGTGTGACTAAGATGATAATTCCAGTTGTGCATGACGAGTTAGAAAAGGTTGTGGCCTCATTAAGCGTCAAAGAGAAAAAGAAGTTCGTGATCCTGACACTGTAAAGGCTGTTGCCTTGGTGCCATCAGAAGCTCTTGTCAGGCCAAAATTTATGATTGAAACTGCTGCCGCTTAGGGTATGAATCAATCTGGGAGATGTTATACTCCCGAAGAATTGGCCCTTGGAGGACAGAAGAAGGATCAGGGTAAAAGGCCAATAAGCGAAGCAGAAGAATTTTGGAGAAAGATGTAGCCAAAGGATTATTCTATTATTAAACATTTGGAGAAGACTTTAGCCCAGATTTTCGTGTGGGCCCTGATGATGAGCTCCCAATTACACAGACAGGCCTTGATGAAATCTCTTGATGATACGTATGTGCCCATCGGCACAAGTAGCGATAATGTGGCCACCATGATTAGCCAATTAACCGAGGGCATTGGATTAGCTTCTGCGATGACGATTTGCCTTTTGAGGGGAGGTCACACAACAAGGCGTTGCACATAACTATCATATGCCGCGGGATGGTCATAAATCGAGTCCTGGTGGACGATGGATCCGGTTTGAACATTTGCCGTTTCGACATTAAGGCAGTTAGGGTTTGATTTGGGAAAGCTAGAATAAAACGAAGTAAATGTAAGAGCCTTTGATGGAGTTCAGAGAGATACGTTGGGAGAGGTGAATCTGATCATCCAAATGGGTCCAGCAGAATTCAGTGTACAGTTTCAAGTCTTGGACATCGACACTAGCTATAACCTTTTTTTAGGAAGGTCTTTCATTCATAGGGCTGGACCCGTGCCTTCTACTCTGCATCAATTGATGAAACTGTTTGGAAGGATGAAGAGTTGGTTATCCATGGCGAAGGGAGTCACTCTGGAAGACAGGCGCCAACCATTGATGAGGTGTCGCGAGGTACATATTTCTACACGGTGGAGCTGGTAAATGCCACCGATGAGGACTTGGCCCCAAAGACTCCCATGCCTGCCGTGTACAAGATGACAGCCACTGTGATGGTGCTGAATGGTTTTGAACCATGTTTCGGATTGGGAAGAAATTTCTGAGGAATTATTGAGCCTATTCCGATCCCCGTCATAGGAGCGAGATATGGTTTAGGGTACACCCCCACAGATGATGATATGAAGATGAAGAAGAGCAGTGATCAAGCATTGGTTAAGGTGATCCCACATCTGTATCAATCATTTCCAATCCGGTAGTACGCCGAGCATGGCGACCTTGGGGAAGGAATCTATGGCCTTTTCGAGGAGATAGATGCTGTTATTGAGGAAGAGATCGAGCTAGTTGGTATCTATGATGCTGAGCCTAGAGAGATGCTGTAGAATTGGACCTCCACGCCGATTCTGATTCCCCAAAATCCTTGGTAGAAGGGCATCATTTATGCATATTTAAATCGGTGGCGGTCCGGAAGAGGCCCGAGACCTACCATTTTGCATTTCCCTTAATTGCTTGAATTTTTAAAATTCCCCCGTGATGTTCGAAAAAGGCAACATGCCTTTTGCCATAGCCAAAGTTTGAAATTTGAATGAAAGCACTTCTATTGAAAATTTGTTTATTTAGGGCCCGTTTGGATGGGCTTAATAAAAGCAGCTTTAAAAAAGTACTTTTGAAAGTGCTGAAACTTATTTTTATAATAAGCAGTTATGTGTTTGGATAAAAGTGCTGAAGTTGCTATGCCAAACGTGAAAAGGGAAAAATGGAAGAAAGAGATGTTAGGATTATGTTGTAATTTGGAGATTGTATAAAAATATTAAGGGCAAAAAGATAAAAATGTGGTCAACTTAAAACAGCTTATAAGCTAAAAAAAAAAAGCACCCCTACCCCAGCTTTTAACTTTTGGCTTAAAATAAGTTTTTTTTTAACTTAAAATAAGTTGTTTTGAGTATTACCAAACAGATAAATAAGTCAAAAATCAGCTTTTAAGTCAGTTTGACCAGCTTTTAAGCTGAGCCAAACAGGCTCTTACTCATCTACTATACTTTGCTTTTCTAACTTTTTCTATTTATGGTTTCAGTAAAGTTTTAAACCTACCAATGTCATGTCAGGTCACAAGCTGAACGTACAGAATGAGGCAGGTGATGACGAGGTTGATGAATACGAAGAGGAAAATGAGGCACCGGAATATGTTGCTTAAAAGTTTATGCATTTCAAAAATTAGAATAAGCCGAATTTAGAAGAAGCTAAAACTGTAAATATGGGAGACCAAGAGTGTGTCAAAGATTAAAAGTGTTGTTTTCCCTTTCGTTATAAGTAAGAAGCTTCTTAATTAGTTTTTATTAATTCATTTTTATTTGATATTCTAAATCCCTTAGACAATTTGCAAAAATTAGGTTTGGGCCTTCCTTTTGGTCTTCCGCAGCCCGAATCCTTTAATTTTCCCCAGCTCATATTTTACCCAATTACCCAGCCCCAACGTTATGTGGCCCACCCTCAACTCCCAAAATAATCCGATTCCAATAAAATTAGTGCCAGCCCACCTCAAAACCTTCCAGCCCATTTCCTCCTTAACCCGACCCAACCCTTTTCTTCTATCAAAGAATCTTGGAATCGATCTTCTTTACTCAACGTCAAAGACACCGCCCAACAGAGTAACACGGCGGTGTGCGTACAACAACGGCGAGTGAGGCCCCCTGTACTCACATCCTCTTTCTAAACGCGTAAAAGAATCCAAAACCCGGCGCATACAACTCCTCTCTAGTAAAGGCGAGTCCATGACCGAGCAACGAAAGACGCAGGATGCTCTGTCTTTTTCCCTTGAGCGTCTTAGTACGACATTCAGAAGCTCACAGAGCACGCTAACTGTCCTTGGTGGGGTGAGATCATTCCACGTCGATACCAAGGACGATAGAGCTAATCCGAGCTTTCAATGCAACTTTTCCTATTCTGGATAAGTTCAAATTCTCAGAAAAGTTTGTTGATCTAAATTGGGAAAAAGTTTCGGAAATTAAACTTGAGGTTGAAAACTCAATTTTGCCCTTGTTCTTTTCCCTCCCATTCGAAAACCTTAAAAAATTTTCTATATATATTCTCGTTTCTGCATCAGAAGGGGGGATTTTTTTTTTTTGGGAGGGGGGGGGGGTT